>NC_141877.1:165922998-166226028 GCF_056163025.1 Triticum urartu | reverse complement strand
AAGCGTCTCTTGATGTGCTTGGTTCTCTTGTGAAATCTGGATTCCTTTGCCAAGGCAATTGCACCAGTATTGTCACAAAAGATTTTCATTGGACCCGATGCACTAGGTATGACACCTAGATCAGATATGAACTCCTTCATCCAGACTCCTTCATTTGCTGCTTCCGAAGCAGCTATGTACTCCGCTTCACATGTAGATCCCGCTACAACGCTTTGTTTAGAACTGCACCAACTTACAGCCCCACCGTTTAATGTAAACACGTATCCGGTTTGCGATTTAGAATCGTTCGGATCAGTGTCAAAGCTTGCATCAACGTAACCTTTTACGATGAGTCTTTGTCACCTCCATATACGAGAAGCATATCCTTAGTCCTTTTCAGGTATTTCAGGATGTTCTTGACCGCTGTCAAGTGATCCACTCCTGGATTACTTTGGTACCTCCCTGCTAGACTTATAGCAAGGCACACATCAGGTCTGGTACACAGCATTGCATACATGATAGATCCTATGGCTGATGCATAGGGAACATCTTTCATATTCTCTCTATCTTCTGCAGTGGTCGGGCATTGAGTCTTACTCAACTTCACACCTTGTAACATAGGCAAGAACCCTTTCTTTGCTTGATCCATTTTGAACTTCTTCAAAACTTTGTCAAGGTATGTGGTTTGTGAAAGTCCAATTAAGCGTCTTGATCTATCTCTATAGATCTTAATGCCTAATATGTAAGCAACTTCACCGAGGTCTTTCATTGAAAAACTCTTATTCAAGTATCCCTTTATGCTATCCAGAAATTCTACATCATTTCCAATTAGTAATATGTCATCCACATATAATATCAGAAATGCTATAGAGCTCCCACTCACTTTCTTGTAAATACAGGCTTCTCCAAAAGTCTGTATAAAACCAAATGCTTTGATCACACTATCAAAACGTTTATTCCAACTCCGAGAGGCTTGCACCAGTCCATAAATGGATCGCTGGAGCTTGCACACTTTGTTAGCTCCCTTTGGATCGACAAAACCTTCTGGTTGCATCATATACAACTCTTCTTCCAGAAATCCATTCAGGAATGCAGTTTTGACATCCATCTGCCAAATTTCATAATCATAAAATGCGGCAATTGCTAACATGATTCGGATAGACTTAAGCATCGCTACGGGTGAGAAGGTCTCATCGTAGTCAATCCCTTGAACTTGCCGAAAACCATTTGCGACAAGTCGAGCTTTGTAGACAGTAATATTACCGTCAGCGTCAGTCTTCTTCTTGAAGATCCATTTATTTTCAATTGCTCGCCGATCATCGGGCAAGTCAACCAAAGTCCATACTTTGTTCTCATACATGGATCCCATCTCAGATTTCATGGCTTCAAGCCACTTTGCGGAATCTGGGCTCACCATCGCTTCTTCATAGTTTGTAGGTTCATCATGATCTAGTAGCATGACTTCCAGAACAGGATTACCGTACCACTCTGGTGCGGATCTTACTCTGGTTGATCTACGAGGTTCAGTAGTATCTTGTTCTGAAGTTTCATGATCATCATCATTAGCTTCCTCACTAACTGGTGTAGGTGTCACAGAAACAGTTTTCTGTGATGTACTACTTTCCAATAAGGGAGTAGGTACAGTTACCTCGTCAAGTTCTACTTTCCTCCCACTCACTTCTTTCGAGAGAAACTCCTTCTCTAGAAAGTTTCCGAATTTAGCAACAAAAGTCTTGCCTTCGGATCTGTGATAGAAGGTGTATCCAATAGTTTCCTTTGGATATCCTATGAAGACACATTTCTCCGATTTGGGTTTGAGCTTATCAGGTTGAAGCTTTTTTCACATAAGCATCGCAGCCCCAAACTTTCAGAAACGACAACTTTGGTTTCTTGCCAAACCACAGTTCATAAGGTGTCGTCTCAACGGATTTTGATGGTGCCCTATTTAACGTGAATGTGGCCGTCTCTAGAGCGTACCCCCAAAACGATAGCGGTAAATCAGTAAGAGACATCATAGGTCGCAACATATCTAGTAAAGTACGATTACGACGTTCGGACACACCATTACGCTGTGGTGTTCCGAGTGGCGTGAGTTGCGAAACTATTCCATAATTTTTCAAATGTACACCAAACTCGTAACTCAAATATTCTCCTCCACGATCAGATCGTAGAAACTTTATTTTCTTGTTACGATGATTTTCAACTTCACTCTGAAATTCCTTGAACTTTTCAAACGTTTCAGACTTATGTTTCATTAAGTAGATATACCCATATCTGCTTAAATCATCTGTGAAGGTGAGAAAATAACGATATCCGCCATGAGCCTCAATATTCATCGGACCACATACATTTGTATGTATGATTTCCAACAAATCTGTTGCTCTCCCCATAGTATCGGAGAACGGCGTTTTAGTCATCTTGCCCATGAGGCACGGTTCGCAAGTACCAAGTGATTCATAATCAAGTGGTTCCAAAAGTCCATCAGTATGGAGTTTCTTCATGCGCTTTACACCGATATGACCTAAACGGCAGTGCCACAAATAAGTTGCACTATCATTATCAACTCTGCATCTTTTGGCTTCAACATTATGAATATGTGTGTTACTACTATCGAGATTCAACAAGAATAGACCACTCTTCAAGGGTGCATGACCATAAAAGATATTACTCATATAAATAGAACAACCATTATTCTCTGATTTAAATGAATAACCGTCTCGCATCAAACAAGATCCAGAAATAATGTTCATGCTTAACGCTGTCACCAAATAACAATTATTTAGGTCTAATATTAATCCCGAAGGTAGATGTAGAGGTAGCGTGCCGACTGCGATCACATCGACTTTGGAACCGTTTCCCACGCGCATCGTTACCTCGTCCTTAGCCAATCTTCTCTTAATCCGTAGTCCCTATTTCGAGTTGCAAATATTAGCAACAGAACCAGTATCAAATACCCAGGTGCTACTGCGAGCATTAGTAAGGTACACATCAATAACATGTATATCACATATACCTTTGTTCACCTTGCCATCCTTCTTATCCGCCAAATACTTGGGGCAGTTCCGCTTCCAGTGACCAGTCTACTTGCAATAGAAGCACTCAGTTTCAGGCTTAGGTCCAGGTTTGGGTTTCTTCTCTTGAGTAGCAACTTTCTTGCCGTTCTTTTTGAAGTTCCCCTTCTTCTTTCCTTTGCCCTTTTTCTTGAAAGTAGTGGTCTTGTTGACCATCAACACTTGATGCTCCTTCTTGATTTCTACCTCCGCAGCTTTCAGCATCGCGAAGAGCTCGGGAATAGTCTTATTCATCCCTTGCATATTATAGTTCATCATGAAGCTCTTGTAGCTTGGTGGCAGTGATTGGAGAATTCTGTCAATGACGCAATCATCTGGAAGATTAACTCCCAATTGAATCAAGTGATTATTATACCCAGACATTTTGAGTATATGCTCACTAACATAACTGTTCTCCTCCATCTTGCAGCTATAGAACTTATTGGAGACTTCATATCTCTCAATCCGGGCATTTGCTTGAAATATTAACTTCAACTCCTGGAACATCTCATATGCTCCATGATGTTCAAAACGTCGTTGAAGTCCCGATTCTAAGCCGTAAAGCATGGCACACTGAACTATCGAGTAGTCATCAGCTTTGCTCTGCCAGACGTTCATAACATCCGGCGTTGCTCCTGCAGCAGGCCTGGCACCCAGCGGTGCTTCCAGGACGTAATTCTTCTGTGCAGCAATGAGGATAATCCTCAAGTTATGGACCCAGTCCATGTAATTGCTACCATCATCTTTCAACTTTGCTTTCTCAAGGAACGCATTAAAATTCAACGGAACAACAGCACGAGCCATCTATCTACAAACAAGCATAAACAAGCAAGATACTTATCAGGTACTAAGTTTCATGATAAATTTAAGTTCAATTAATTTACTTAAAGAACTCCCACTTAGATAGACATCTCTCTAATCCTCTAAGTGATTACGTGATCCAAATCAACTAAACCATGTCCGATCATCACGTGAGATGGAGTAGTTTCATTGGTGAACATCATTATGTTGATCATATCTACTATATGATTCACGCTCGACCTTTCGGTCTCCGTGTTCCGAGGCCATATCTGTATATGCTTGGCTCGTCAAGTATAACCTGAGTATTCCGCGTGTGCAACTGTTTTGCACCCGTTGTATTTGAACGTAGAACCTATCACACCCGATCATCACGTGGTGTCTCAGCACGAAGAACTTTCGCAACGGTGCATACTCAGGGAGAACACTTCTTGATAATTAGTGAGAGATCATCTTATAATGCTACCGTCAATCAAAGCAAGATAAGATGCATAAAAGATAAACATCACATGCAATCAATATAAGTGATATGATATGGCCATCATCATCTTGTGCTTGTGATCTCCATCTCCGAAGCATCGTCGTGATCACCATCGTCACCGGCGTGACACCTTGATCTCCATCGTAGCGTCGTTGTCATCTCGCCAAGCTTGTGCTTCCACGACTATCGCTACCGTTTAGTGATAAAGTAAAGCATTACATCACGATTGCATTGCATACAATAAAGCGACAACCATATGGCTCCTGCCAGTTGCCGATAACTCGGTTACAAAACATGATCATCTCATACAATAAAAATCAGCATCATGTCTTGACCATATCACATCACAACATGCCCTGCAAAAACAAGTTAGACGTCCTCTATTTTGTTGTTGCAAGTTTTACGTGGCTGCTACGGGCTTAAACAAGAACCAATCTTACCTATGCATCAAAACCACAACGATAGTTTGTCAAGTTGGTGCTGTTTTAACCTTCGCAAGGACCGGGCGTAGCCACACTCAGTTCAACTAAAGTTGGAGAAACTGTCACCCACAAGCCACCTCTGTGCAAAGCATGTCGGGAGAACCGGTCTCGCGTAAGCATACGCGTAATGTCGGTCTGGGCCGCTTCATCCAACAATACCGCCGAACCAAAGTATGACATGCTGGTAAGCAGTATGACTTATATCGCCCACAACTCACTTATGTTCTACTCGTGCATATAACATCAACATATAAAACCTAGGCTCAGATGCCACTGTAGGGGAACGTAGTAATTTCAAAAAATTTCCTACGCACACGCAAGATCATGTGATGCATAGCAACGAGAGGGGGAGTGTGATCTACATACCTAGTAGATCGACAACGGAAGCATTTGGTTGATGTAGTCGTACGTCTTCACGGCCCGACCGATCAACCACCGAAACTACGGCACCTCCGAGTTTTAGCACACGTTCAGCTCGATGACGATCCCCGGACTCCGATCCAGCAAAGTGTCGGGGAAGAGTTCCGTCAGCATGACGGCGTGGTGACAATCTTGATGTACTACTGCAGCAGGGCTTCACCTAAACTCCTCTACAATATTATCGAGGACTATGGTGGCTGGGGGCGCCGCACACGGCTAAGGAAAAGATCACGTGGATCAACTTCTGTGTTTCTGGGGTGCCCCTGCCACCGTATATAAAGGACTAAAGGGGGGTGCGGCCAGCCTAGGAGAGGTGCGCCAGGAGAGTCCTACTCCCCCTGGGAGTAGGATTCCCCCCCCCCCAATCCTAGTTGGAATAGGATTCGCAGAGGGGGGAAGAGAGAGAGGGTGACCGGCCCCCTCTCCTCGTCCTATTCGGACCAAGGGAGGGGAGGGGCGCGCAGCCCACTTTGGGCAGCCCCTTCTCTTTTCCACTAAGGCCCACTATGGCCCATCTAGCTCCCGGGGGGTTCCGGTAACCTCCCGGTACTCCGGTAAAATCTCGATTTCACCCGGAACACTTCCGATATCCAAACATAGGCTTCCAATATATCAATCTTTATGTCTCGACCATTTTGAGACTCCTCGTCATGTCCGTGATCACATCCGGGACTCCGAACAAACTTCGGTACATCAAAATGCATAAACTCATAATATAACTGTCATCGTAACCTTAAGCGTGCGGACCCTACGGGTTCGAGAACAATGTAGACATGACCGAGACACGTCTCCGGTCAATAACCAATAGCGGGACCTGGATGCCCATATTGGCTCCTACATATTCTACGAAGATCTTTATCGGTCAGACCGCATAACAACATACGTCGTTCCCTTTGTCATCGGTATGTTACTTGCCCGAGATTCGATCGTCAGTATTCCAATACCTAGTTCAATCTCGTTGCCGGCAAGTCTCTTTACTTGTTCTGTAATACATCATCCCGCAACTAACTCATTAGTTGCAATGCTTGCAAGGCTTAAGTGATGTGCATTACCGAGAGGGCCCAGAGATACCTCTCCGACAATCGGAGTGACAAAACCTAATCTCGAAATACGCCAACCCAACATGTAACTTTGGAGACACCTGTAGTACTCCTTTATAATCACCCAGTTACGTTGTGACGTTTGGTAGCACCCAAAGTGTTCCTCCGGTAAACGGGAGTTGCATAATCTCATAGTTATAGGAACATGTATAAGTCATGAAGAAAGCAATAGCAACATACTAAACGATCGGGTGCTAAGCTAATGGAATGGGTCATGTCAATCAGATCATTCACTTAATGATGTGATCCCGTTAATCAAATAACAACTCATTGTTCATGGTTAGGAAACATAATCATCTTTGATTAACGAGCTAGTCAAGTAGAGGCATACTAGTGATACTTTGTTTGTCTATGTATTCACACATGTATTATGTTTCCGGTTAATACAATTTTAGCATGAATAATAAACATTTATCATGATATAAGGAAATAAATAATAACTTTATTATTGCCTCTAGGGCATATTTCCTTCACTTTCATGGTTGCATCATGCTCACATATAATCTCATCCTTACCTGTGTAGTAATTAATTAATTATTTATATATATATATGTAATTTTTGTATTGCATAAAAATATATAAGAAATTTTATAACCTTACCATGAACATCATTGTATAATGTTTGTATTCATGCATCTACTTCTTTGATTGCTGGAAACATTGAAGACGGGATGTCTGGCCACAATGCCACCTTATTTTGATCGTCATTGTAGAATGTCTGTGTTGGTGTATCCGCTTCTTTGATGCTTGGAAACATTGATTAGGGATATTTGTCCATAAAAGATGGTTAGTTCTACAAACATTCGTATATTTATTTTGAATGCGAGTATTGTGTAAAATTTAGAGTATTATCGTAAATCATTTCTTCTGGTTGTTGTAGAGGTTCTGTGTCATCGTCACCGGTTTCCGTCATAGATACATCTTGTTTCGATGATACATGCCTCTGTCTTGTCGTGAATTCTTTGTTACGACGGTGTAGCAATGTTTGCCTTTCTCCTGGTGTGACATGCTTTCTGTAATCAAGAAAGGTAGAAGTACCAACTTCTTTTTCAGTTGCAATATAGGCAGGGTTCTCCAGTGCAATGGAGTCTTTGCTTGCTGTGTTGCGTTTCAATTCATTGATATGTTCTTTTCTAGCTTTCTTTTGTTCCGGCTGCATTTTTGCATATATCTACCTTTGTTGTGCGCATATTTTTTCTTTCTTTTGTTGATAGGCTTCACGGCCTTTTTTGAGTTTTTCCTCTCTTTTTTCATTGGCCATCTATTCATAGCGCTCTCTGTCTTGTTTCCTTCTTCTTTCCTTAGCATCCATCTCTGGAGAATGTGATCAAAATGCTTGCCTGCATGAGAGTTTTGGAAGTGTAAGAAATATTAGAAATGGAAAATTGATTAAACTTGTATATGTTAGTTCAGTGTGCAATCTAGTCCAATAATTGCATCTATTTTTTCCTTGTCAACAATGATGTTTAAATATGATTCAATGTGTCATATATAAAATCTTGTAAATTTGTTGCTCAAAGTACGGTCTGGTGTACTATTTGTTCGGAAATTTCAAATTGCTAATGATAAACTTATTCATTTCATGGCAGTTACCGGTGTTCATAAAGATGTTGAAGAATTCGCAAAAAGAAAAAGATGTTGAAGGATGTCGTATATGAAAATACGCAACGAAAATACCTGATGTTAAGCAGACGTGGGAGCTTAGCAGCTTAATTGAACCAAATGTATCTAGAAGGCGACGTGTGAAACTGATTCTATTTGATTGAACTGAAGACTTGAGATTGTGTAAGAATCACGTGGAGATACAGGTGTATTTGTAGCACCAGCGATACCTGCCTCCAAGTAGGTTTCGGCCTCCTGTATGTATCTAAGTAGGATTCAGACTCTTTCATTGAGTATATTTTCTGGGTGTTATTTTAATACTGAGTCGGACTGACAATGGCATGTACGTATACACGGCCCGGTACGATGTGGTCTTGGACGTGAACTTGGTGTATGTATCTAAGTAGGATTCAGACTCCTGTATGTATCTAAGTAAGATTCGGACTCTTTCATTGAGTATACTTTTTGGTTGTTATTTTGATACTGAGTCGGACTAACTATGGCATGTACCGAGACACTGTGTGACGACGGGACCTGCCTCGCAGAATGAAGCTGAATTCTGAATAAGTGTTTACATACAGAATAGAGATAATTAAAGTGATTAAATATTTAAATAAAAATTATTGAGTTATTTTTTGCCACCCTCCATTGGCAGAATTAGCTGTTAGCAAACCATCCAAATTCCCGTGTATAAACCATCCAAATTCCCATATATACAATACACTGAGTTGGTTATTGCAGTTTGATGGCTATTGTTTGGAGAGTGAACCTCGTGTGACTTGTCTTCTTGGGTTTCATCAATTTAAGTAACTCAGATACTAACTATTTGAGTAGAGAGTGCATAAGGCTTAGGTGGTTGGTGGCTTGAGGTTTGGTTGGAGAGGTCGTGGGTTCGAGTTCCACTGCACAGCTCTTTTTGATCACTTATTAAAGACGGTGCGTTCATTATTTAAAGTGTCAAGGGTATCATTATAAAATGTAAATGAATCGTTTTTTCAACTTATATCAGTACCGCGGGTTCATTACAATAAAATCTCAAGGGGTTTCCGTAAAACGCCACGACAGACCAAGAATACCTATTTATTTTATTAGTGGGTATAGATATAGATTAAAATGTCAAGGGTGTCATTATAAAATGTAAATGAATCGTTTTTTCAACTTATATCAGTACCGCGGGTTCATTACAATAAAAACTCAGGGGGTTTCCATAAAACGCCACGATGGACCAAGAATACCTATTTCTTTTATTAGTAGGTATAGATATGAGCATCGAGGTTATGCTATTGGTTATTGACCGTAGATAAGTCTTGGTCATGTCTACATAGTTCTCGAACCCGTAGGGTCCGCACGCTTTTACGTTCGATGATGATATGTATTGTGAGTTATGTGATTTGATGTACCGAAGGTTGTTCGGAGTCCCGGATGTGATCACGGACATGACGAGGAGTCTCAAAATGGTCGAGGCATGAAGATTGATATATTGGAAGGTTATGTTTGGACACCGGAAAGGTTTCAAATAGATTCGGGCATTTTCCGGAGTACAGAGGATTACCTGAACCCTCGGGAGGTTAATGGGCCTTCATGGGCTTTAATGGAAGAGAGGAGGAGGCGGCCAAGAGGAGGGGCGCGCCCCCCAAGCCCAATCCAAATTGGGGAGTAGGATTCCCCCCTTGGGGCGCGCCCTATGAGGCTGCCCCCCCCCCCTCCACTCCTTTATATACGGGGGAGGGGGCACCCCATAGACACACAAGTTGATTTCTTAATCGTGTGTGGTGCCTCATCCATAGATTTTCACCTCGATCATATTGTCGTAGTGCTTAGGCGAAGCCCTGCGTCGGTAACTTCATCATCACTGTCAACACGCCGTCGTGCTGACGAAACTCTCCCTCGGCCTCAGCTGGATCTAGAGTTTGAGGGACGTCACCGAGCTGAATGTGTGCAGATCGCGGAGGTGCCGTGCGTTCGGTACTTGATCGGTTGGATCGCAAAGACATTCGGCTACATCAACCGCGTTACTTAACGATTCCGCTTTCGGTCTACGAGGGTACGTGGACACACTCTCCCCGCTCGTTGCTATGCTTCTTCTAGATAGATCTTGCATGATCATAGGAAATTTTTTGAAATACTAGGTTCCCCAAAATAAACTTGCCTCGTCACAGTCAAACTATATCACCATGGTGGGTGGTGGTGCTCCTCTTATTTGTGTGTGTGTCGTTGGTCGCACCGGCTGCCTTTGTTTCTTCCTTCTTTTTACTTTTTTTTCTGCCTAGATTATTGATGACTTTGCTTTTTATTGGTGAGATCATTTGTGTTTATTTTGGTGTTGGTTGTATGCATCTCTATTTTTAATGGAGTAGTTGGCAGTTTCCGCCGGTCAATTTTTGTCCCATCACTTTCGTCCGGTTTTTTGTTCGTAGATTTTTTCGTCCCCCTCCCATCACCCCATCGGTTTATTTTTCTCCACTATTTTCTTGTAAACAAACACTTTTTTATCGGACTTTAAATTTAACTTTCCTAACTTATTCAAATCAACCGATTCATCTCATTAATGCAATTTGATTTAGGAAATAAATAACGGATTTTAAGGAAACAAATAATCCCCACCGTCGCACCGCCATTTGGCTTCGTTTCATTACCATCGATCGAAGGGATCTGCCTCACACCCCATCGATTTTTTCGAGGCAACACACCTCATATCTATCCCTAATAATAAAGCACGGATTGACTCCGTGGGTTCACTGTCACAATACGCTTCCGTCCAGTCGTAATACGCTTTTACGATTTGTATAGACAAAATCGTTATAAACGAGGTGGTACTAATAGCTCGTCCGACCTGATACGTTTTACATATCGCTCGAGTTTGCACCGCCTGGGCCGAGCTCGTGCGTCACGCACTTATCCTGGCCCAATGCGCCACCTGGGCCGAGCTCGTGCGCCACCCACCTATCCTAGCCCATTTAAGACACATCGAAGCAAAAATAGTGCTGGTGCAAAGAATCGAACACACAACCTCATGTTGAATAACTAGCGTCACTACCATTGGGCTGGCGGTGGTGGGTTAATGATGAGCAGCGTTGCTGTGCATAAGGGAGCTGTCTCAGGGATTTTGGTCTATTCGCTTGTTTTAATGGTTGCACCGCTGCTGGATCTGCTATGTGGATAAGGAAGCTCTCTAGGTAAGGGTTTTTGGTCTATTTGCCTTTTTTTAATGGTTACATCTATCGGAAGCCGTTGAATGTTGCTATGTGTATTATCGATTGCAAAAAAAACGAAATGAGCACCGATTATATTTACTTGCTGTTTTTGTCGTACTATCATAGTTTAATGTTCATGCCTAACACATCTTATGAATACATTATCATATACAATAATTAAAAGTGAGTGAAATATTAGAATTAAATATTTCTTAACAGAGAAGATAATTGGAGCACACTAGGGCTTGCTAACAACTAAGATATTCCTCAACTCTGGATGTCACCGATGTCATTGCTGAGATACAGAGGGGATACCGGGAGACGGAGGGATGAAGAGTAGAGAGAATGAGACAACAGAGCATCTTTCTCACGCTGGCTGGGAGGGGGGGAGCACTCCACTCCATTTTATCATCTCTCCCGCAGCTCTGTGTGACATAATCACGCAATATCAAATAAATTTCATCCATTCAAAAAAAAATTTGCTCCGTGAAAAAATCCTTCTATTTTTGAAATTAAATCCGTAGACCATAAAAGCATATTTTCGAGAGGATAAACGCGTAGACCATAAGATGTTGGTATTGTATGGAGGTTTGTCCCTACGAAAAGATCATCATGTCGTGCATGTTGCTCGACCTGGGCCTTTCACAACCTGTGCTCGCCCAACTATCACGAAAATAAGGCAACAATAGCTAAAATAATTAATAAATTACAATGGAATCAAAATATATACTTTTTTTAATGGTGCAATTGGTTGGATTTTGAAATGCGTATTTCCTTAAAATTGAAAGACACCTTTTTTGTCCGGTTGCAACGCACGGGTATTTGTGCTAGTGAAAACAAATCACCTCAAAATCGGGAAAAATAAATGCTTGCTCCCCTGTGATCTGGCAGTCGACCTCCTTCGCGAGATCTCTTTCCCTTCCCTGAACAAACACGACGGCTCGTCTCTCCGTGAGGCCGTCACCACCTCGTGCACTCGCTCGACCTCGACATCTCCAGCGCCCCCTCTCCTTCAACCTTCATGGGGGCCTTGCCTCCTCTACGCTACGCGCTGAGTGTCCCTTCCCTCCGGCAGCAAGGGATGCCTGGGATGCTGGGAGCATCCTCGGCTAGAAATAAGGGGCTCAGATTGATGTGCACCAGCATTAACATTGATGCACGGCATGGACGCGTTCGCAAACGGCAAGGTGTGATCAGCGAGGACGTTGGATGGTTGGTATGTACTATACCTTATTCTACTATAATTTAGATATCTCCATGTTCATCTGCCATCCACCAGCAACAAAAGTTGAATCCATGATTATGATGCTGATTAAGTGGTGAAGGACTGTAGGGGATAGTTTTGAACAGCATGTATGTATGGTTTGGGTGCCAGCACGTGGTGGTGGTTTCTAGGCATACTAATTAGCTTACAGAATATTAAGTACTTCAGCCTGTGGCTCTTTTCACTATTTTGACCCTTTTAAAAAACTTTCATACAAAATAAACTCCGTACAAAATTATTTCACGATCTGACCTTTTTGGCAACGCCACAAGCCATGGCGTTTCTTCTCTATCTAAAAACGCCGAGCTAGCCAGCGTTGCTGGCCTGGTCGGGAAGCTACGTGGCAGGGCAGAAACGCCAAAGTATCTCACGTTGCTGGAAACGCCAAGCATGGCTGGCGTTGGTGCCCATGCATGAAACGCCATGGGTGTTGGCGTTGCAAGTAGCTTGCTCATATTTTCATTTACTTATGAAATGGAGCAACGCTAGCTAGTTCAGCGTTTTTAAATAGAGAAGAAACACCACGTTTTGTGGTGTTACCAAAAGGGTCAAATCATAAAATAGTTTTGTGTGGAGTTCATTTTATGCGAAAGTTTTCTAAAAGGGTTAAAGTAGTGAAAAAGGCCTCAGCCTGTCTTGTCCATACACTACGTCTAGATTTGTCATCACCAAATAATAAAAATGGTGTTCAAAGCCGTGTATACTGGAGATCCTGTACGAATTTATAATTGTCTAAGCAAACTCTCGAAAACAACAGAGATAGTAGAGTTAGTTTTGCAAATAACATCTATTTTTTACGTATTCAAGTGTCATGATGTACAACTTTTCACATGTAATTTTAGGTTCATGTAAAAATACAAGCCCAGCTCTAGCAAAACACATACGACCATTATTTTTTCTGTGGCTAAAAAGAATCTAAGATTCAAAGTACTAATCGGCTGTTTCTTCATAAAGTCATCAAAGGACACCAAATACCTATAGATACTCTTCCTTATCTTGAATGAGTGAAACTCAACTTTAGTGATAGAACCATAGGATGTGTAGTGTTACTTTCACGTTAGAGTTCAAAAAGATTAATATTATTTTTGTGGATTTTAAGCACTCGGCGTTGCGGAGAATAAGCATGTAAAAGCTTTTCATGAGTTTGAATTTGTGTTTCAGATTTCCTTCTGTTGAAGCAGGGCAATATTGGGGTAGGCGCAAATGGACCGGGGACTATAAATTGTAAGATTGCATTTCACATTCTTTTCATGTGCACTGCCAATTGTTTTCTTAAGCATTTTCGTTGAAAATTATGGACCTAGCTAGGTTGAATTTGGTCAATTCAATGAGAATCTGAGTGGGCGACTTAACTGACATAGGAATAATAGACAATAGGTCGTAATGTTTGGCTAACTTTCTGTGCCCCTATATTGTTCAAAGTGTACACACATTTTTCACCTATGATTTCCTCTTCACATAACCCTATCTCAAACTCATGGTGGTATATATATGAGAAAATGTCTATGGTACTATCACAAGTTCCAAGTATGCCTGAATAGGGACGTTCCTTCTTTTCGGTGTAAACTATAAAATTTATTGTACGATTACATTTTACACTTGATTAACATTACACACTTTGGAACCGTTTGTCTAATAATTAATTGAACCCTTTTGTTCAGGTGAGTATTCCTCTATGTTGGTTTGACATATTGTTAATTGACTGTAATCTGAATACGGGATTTCTGAGCAACAGGAGGACGGTAAGGAGCAACATCCCATTGACCTAGGATGTATCTAAGGTTCTTCGTTCACTGATGTCGCGTGCTTTCCCTCCGCGACCAGCGATGGTCCGAGGTAACCGATGCAGGCGACCCACAGATTCGCCACCGCTGCCGCACTCGTCTCTCAGGCTGACATACTGTCGATTGGGGCGCTGCTGGATCCTCTGTCGTCGACCCAGTGGCAGATCTAGGGGTGGGGTAGTAGGGGCCATGCCCCCCACAAAAAATTTACAAATTACTTTTACTATTGCATATTTATATACATTTATGCCCATTTTTATGTCGTTTAACCATCATATCCCATGCTTGCCCCCACGCGGGCAAGATTCTAGATCCGTCACGGCGTCGACCCACGCATAGTCCCCTGATGCTCCCTCTCGTAGTTCATGTACATATTCCTGCCATTCTCCAGGTTAGTCGCGAGGGACTCCTGATATGCAAGTTCCCGATTCTAAATACGTTGTTTGTTGTTTCATTGCAGGTCCTTCAAGTTCGGTTTGGTAACCTTTTCTTAATAATATTTGAGATTTCTCCACCAATCGACAAAATTTGGTGCCTATAAAAAGGTTAGCTGATTCCCTTCCTTCACATTCTTTTGGATTTTCTGGTCTGATTATTCAAGTTGGTCCGATGCTTCATTATTTAGTAAGGTCGATCTGTGGAGCGCTTGTAAGTGGAAAGCTGGACACGTACATGATAGATTTGCTGATTTTCACCTTCAGTTTAATAGTCATGGGTTAATCCCTTTCCATTCATTTAGTTTTTAGTTAGCACACCGACAACATATGCGTGTGTGAGCTGATTGATGCATTAATTTGTTAGGAGCAAAACAGTTCAATATTTTTGCATGTGCCACTGCAACTCAGCATTAGTTTCCCGAATGTCAAGTATCTAAAATTGAATTATTTGCTAGCATTTCTACCATTAGCAGTCTAAAGCAGTTTTCTGTGTTTTGTCAACGTAAGGAGATGATGTTGGAAATATTAGCACTTTTCCGATTAGACTTATCCACGAGTAAACAGTAAGCATAATATAAAAGGTATGCATCTCATAGCGATACCTAAGCATACTAACACGTACAGAACATAGAATCGAACCTTTTATGATCAGCACATATACGGCTAGCATAAGTACGAGTCAACGAGGGATGAACAGATCATATCCTCCGATTGGCCAGGATAACTCGGCGGCGGCAGCAGCAACCTCAGCGTCGTCCGTGACCTTCTTCTTAGCGGTGGCGTCGTCGGCCATGGTGTCGATGCAGAGGAAGTAGTGGAAGCAGAGGCGAACGGAGTTGGGGACGGATCGGGAGCAGTCGCATCGAGACGCTCCCCAAAAACCTTATTGCCGTTCTCCCGGACAGGATCTCGAACGACAGGGTTCCGGAGGCACATGCTCTCCCGACCAGCCGTGCACGCGGTCGTCCGGATGGGACCGCCGGAGGCAGCACAGAGCGAGGAACAGTAGATGACGGCTAGGTTACGCGAGAGGGAGTGAGTGAACCGAACTAGGTTACTTCACTCGTCAGAGCCTTCTTATATAGTCCGTAAGGAAGAAAGTCGTGGGCCTTGCCGAGGCCCACGACTGAGTCGGCCCACTCCCGGCAAGGGAGTCGTTGGTCCCGGCAAGGGCGATCAGGTTTTTGAGGAGCGCACTCGCGCGACTGCTGGCAGCGACGACTCCGCGAACGACGACTTCTTCCCCGACCTCGGCAACCTCGTCCTCGACGACATGGGCGACAACGTCAACACCGGCGGTGTTGCACCCGCTGCACCGTATGTGATTCTATCCTTCCTGTTCGAGATCGTGGTAGAATTCATGCTTCTAGTATGTGCTATGAGCAAATTACTACGAGATTTAATCCGAATAAACAAAAGATAAATCATGACCACAGCAGCAGAGATTAAATTAATCATGCGAACTAGCATAGCAGATGAACATATCACATCTAGGGCACATACTAGAAGCATGAATTCTACCACGATCTCGAACAGGAAGGATAGAATCACATACGGTGCAGCGGGTGCAGCACCGTCGGCGTTGACGTTGTCGCCTATGTCGTCGAGGACGAGGTTGCCGAGGTCGGGGAAGAAGTCGTCGTTCGCGAAGTCGTCGCTGCCAGCAGTCGCGCGAGTGCGCTCCCCAAAAACCTGATCGCCCCTCTCCCGTACAGGATCACGAGAGGCGGGGTTCCGGAGGCCTGCTGTCCCTTCTCGCGGTGCACGCCGGAAGGAGGAATGGAGAAGACTTGCTTGGCGGCGCAATGATCTGGAACGATGGTGAGAAACCATACGAAGCGGCGACGGCTAGGATAGACGTCTGCCTGACTATATAGTGCGGGCCGGGTAGGTCGTGGGAGTAAACCCCACGTCCGAGTCGTCACGATCCAAAAGAATCGGAAACGGTTCAGTAATTAACGCGTCCGTTAATTATTAATCAATGACTCATTAATTTTCCCATGCAGCAAAAATATAGACAACGTGCATAGCTCTGTCCTCGGCTCGGCTCAATCCCGCAACCCGCGGCGCGTCGTGACGAGGCGTGGCGTGGCGAGGCGAGCGAGGAGGAAGAGCGCCCGTGTAGGTCTCCTCTTCTCATGCTCATACAAGTGGTAGAAGAGCTCACCTTATAAAGAGGTGCAACTCTCTCTCGACTTTCGGGGTGGGACTAAACTTTAGCCTCACTCACTCCACTCACATGTGTGCATGAATGGGCCAAGAGAATTTCAGAATTTTAGTTGGGCTTTGGGCCAAAGGCCTACTAGCAAAATTCCAACAATTCCCCACAAAGTCTCATTGGCACATCTCATCATTTAGTTCCAAAACATTGTTTTATATATCGGTGCTTAGTGGAGACTGTGAAGTTGAACTTTCACTTAGAAATTTATGCTACACTAGATCACAACTTGAATAGTGGACTATGCCTTGAACTATAAGTTTTATGTGAAACTAGTTTCACACAAATTCTTGACCGATAATGGGCTGCCGCAAGGCTTCCCCGCGGGTGGAGCGTATACGTCATACTCCAGGGCCTTTCATGAATTTATTAGAGAACACCCAATTCTCACAGACTGCGACGTTAACAGTCAAATTCATATAGGTGTGTTCCTCAGAAGATGTCCTGCAGGACAATATCTCTGCTTACCCGAATAAGCCACTTGGAACACATTAAGATAAGTATCAACCTGCCATGCAGATCAGGAGAGTATTGCATCTTCATGGAGTGGGATAATTAATATAGGGATACTCTCCTCCCAGCTGACCAACAGCTTGTCTCCCACTTCTACTTCACGGGATCTCCGATCACATAGAGTGGGTTACCACTATGGACAACTCATGCGGTGGGTCTCAAACCCATCTCCATCGATGCATTATCTATCACATTACGTGATAGACCCTTTGTGAAGGGATCTGCCAAGTTTTTCGACGTTTGGATATAATCCAACGTAATAACTCCGGAGTTCCTCAATTTTCTGACAGATTTTAGTCTCCTCTTCACATGCCTTGTGGACTTCATATTGTCCTTAGAACTATTTATCTTGACGATCACAGTTTGATTATCACAGTTCATCAGGATAGGGGGTATTGGTTTTTCAACCATAGGTAAGTCCATCAAGAGTTCACGAAGCCACTCTGCTTCAACAGTGGCAGTGTCTAATGCTGTGAGTTCTGCTTCCATAGTTGACCTCGTTAAGATGGTCTGCTTGCAAGACTTCCAGGAAACAACACCACCACCAAGTGTAAAAACATAACCACTTGTGTCCTTAATCTCATCAGTATCAGATATCCAGTTTGAGTCACTATAACCCTCTAGTACCCTTGGATACCCGGTGTAGTGAATCCCATAGCTCGCCGTGCCTTTCAAATAGCGCATAACTCTCTCAAGCGCATGCCAATGATCATCTTCCGGTTTTGACACAAACCGACTCAGCTTGCTCACAGCAAAAGAGATGTCAGGCCTCGTGGCACTCGCCAAATACATAAGCGAGCCAATAATCTGAGAATACCTTAGTTGATCTCTAGCAATCCGTCGATTCTTTCGAAGCAACACACTAGCATCATATGGAGTTGGAGAAGGCGTGCAGTCGCTATACCCAAAACGACTCAAGACCTTTTCCACATAATGAGACTGAAGCAGTGTGATCCCACCATTCTCATCTCTCAATAGCTTGATGTTTAAGATAAAATCAGCTACTCCTAGATCCTTCATCTCAAAACAGCGAGATAAGAAATCCTTAACCTCCTTGATTAAATCAAGTTTGGTTCCAAAGATCAATATGTCGTCGACATACAGACAAAGAATAACTCCTTTGCCCCCACCATAGCGATAGTACACGCACTTGTCACCATCGTTTACTACAAAGCCGGCAACAGTTAATGTTCTTTCGAACTTCTCATGCCACTCCTTAGGAGCTTGTTTAAGGCCATATAAAGACTTTAATAATTTGCACACCTTTCCTTCCTGACCAGGTACTACAAAACCATCTGGCTGATCCATGTAAATTTCCTCCTTCAACTCTCCATTGAGGAAAGCTGTCTTAACGTCCATTTGATGAACGAGAAGACCATGTGAGGCAGCCAGTGATAGTAGCACCCGAATTGTGGTCAGTCTAGCCACGGGTGAGTAAGTATCAAAGAAGTCTTCACCTTCTTTCTGGGTATAACCCTTGGCCACAAGCCGTGCCTTGTACTTTTCAATCGTACCATCAGGTCTAAGCTTCTTCTTGAACACCCACTTACATCCTACAGGTTTGCACCCATAAGGATGGTCAGTGATCTCCCAGGTACCGTTAGCTAAGATGAAATCCATCTCGCTACGTACAGCTTCCTTCCAATAGTCAGCATCAGGAGATGCATAGGCTTCTGAAATAGTCCTGGGTGTGTCATCCACGAGGTACACAATGAAATCATCACCAAAAGACTTTGCAGTCCTCTGTCTCTTACTCCTCACAGGAGTTCCATTGTTACCCTCAACAGGATTCTCAACATGTTCCATCGCAATGGTGGGTTCAGGAATTACAGTGAATTCCTCACTAGATGGAGTAGGTATCTCCTGATTTGATGAAATCGACATATCCTTTATAGGAAATATGTCCTCAAAGAAAGTTGCATCATTTGATTCCATAATCGTACCAACATGCATGTCGGATACCTCAGATTTTATTATCAAAAATCTATAGCCGATGCTATGAAAAGCATAGCCCAGAAGAACACAATCCACGGTTTTTGGTCCAAGCTTGCGCTTCTTGGGAATTGGTATATTGACTTTCGCCAAACAACCCCAAGTACGTAGGTATGAGAGTTTCAACCTTTTCCTTTCCCATTCCTCAAATGGAGTCATGGTCTTATGCTTTGTGGGAACTCGGTTTAGGACATGACACGCAGTCATTAGCGCCTCCCCCCACCATTCCTTGGATAGACCCGAAGTGTCTAACATGGTGTTAACCATATCAGTTAGAGTTTGGTTCTTTTTTTCGGCTACCCGATTTGACTGGGGTGAGTAGGGAGGCGTCCTCTCATGGATTATACCATGTTCCGCACAAAACAGATCAAATTCATTGGAAAAATACTCTCCACCATGATCGGACCTAAGCCGTTTAATTTTTCGATCAAGTTGGTTCTCTGCCTCAGCTTTATAGTTTTTAAAGAAAGTCAAAGCCTCATTTTTTGATTTCAGAAGATACACATAACAATATCTAGTGGAGTCATCAATCAACGTCATGAAGTATCTCTTTCCACCTTTTGTCAACACGCCATTCATCTCACAAAGATCAGAATGTATAAGCTCTAGTGGCGCCAAGTCTCTTGCCTCTGCAGTCTTATGGGACTTGCGAGGTTGCTTAGCTTGCACACATACTTGGCACTTGGAGCCTTTGACAGTAGAGATTTTCGGAATTAAATTCATATTGGCTAACCGCGTCATGCAACCAAAGTTAATATGACAGAGTCGTGAATGCCAAATATCAGACTCATTATTGTGGTAAACATTATTAATAACTTTAGTGCAAATATCTGACAAAGATAGGCGGAACAAGCCTCCGCACTCATAGCCTTTTCCAACAAATTGTCCACACTTAGAAATTACAACTTTATTGGATTCGAAAACCAACTTAAAACCATCTCGACATAAACGGGAACCGCTAACGAGATTTTTATTGATGGACGGCACATGATGAACGTTCTTCAGGCGCACAGTCTTCCCCGAAGTAAACTTCAGATCGACCGTACCAACACCTCGAACGATGGCATGTGACCCGTTCCCCATCAGCACGGGTGAAGTCCTTGTTGCCTGGTAAGAAGAAAACATGGAGGCGTCAGCACAAACATGTACATTGGCACCGGTGTCAATTAACCAATCAGGGGATTGAAATACTGAAAGGATGGTAGGAAAAATACCGTACCCTGATTCCTTCATATCAGTATCACTGATGACAACATTAGCGGACTTGCCGCTCTTCTCATGTTCGCGCTCCTCAAAGCGGTTAGGACACTTCGGAGCCCAGTGATTAGGATCACCGCAGACATGGCAAAGTCCCTTCCCCTTCTTATGAGAATTCTTCTTGAAGTTGGTAGAATGTGATGGCTTGTTCTTTGTATCAAACTTGCCTTTGCCCTGAGTTTTGTTCTTATTGTTTTTGAACTTGTTGGGCTGGGAGTTCTTCTTCTGTACCATGTGGGCACTAGAACCTCCCTCAGCAACTCGAGCACGTGTGTCCTTTTCTCTCGCCTTCTCTTCAACATCAAGAGTACCAATGAGATCCGCAACGGAAAATTCCTGACTCTTGTGTTTCAGGGAAGTAGCAAAATTGTTCCACGAAGGTGGAAGCTTGGCAATGATGCCTCCGGCAACAAATTTGTCCGGCAACACACACTTGAAGTACTCAAGTTCTTTTGCGAGCGACTGTATCTCATGAGCCTGCTGTACAACAGAGCGCTCATCAGTCATCTTGTAGTCATAGAATTGCTCCATGACGTACAACTCGCTGCCGGCGTCCGAGGCACCAAACTTGGCCTCGAGCGCAGCCCACATGTCCTTGCCGTTGTCAAACGACATATACGAATCCACAATGGAGTCATCAAGAACACTCAGAAGAGCGCCTTTAAAGAGGGTATCGATCTTCTCAAAAGCTTCCAGCTGTGCTGGATTAAGATCGCCCTCAGGCTTGCCCTTGGTGGCATCATAGCAGCCCATGGTCTGAAACCAGTAGACTGCTCTCGTGCGTCACCTCTTATATTGCGCCCCCTTAAAGGCAGGCGGCTTCAGATGCGCAGCAAAACCACTCGGAGTAAATTGCCTATAATCAGGTTTTTGGATTGTTGGAAATATGAGCAAATTACTACGAGATTTAATCCGAATAAACAAAAGATAAATCATGACCACAGCAGCAGAGATTAAATTAATCATGCGAACTAGCATAGCAGATGAACATATCACATATAGGGCACATACTAGAAGCATGAATTCTACCATGATCTCGAACAGGAAGGACAGAATCACATACGGTGCAGCGGGTGCAGCAGCGCCGGTGTTGACGTTGTCACCCATGTCGTTGAGGACGAGGTTGCCGAGGTCGGGGAAGAAGTCGTTGTTCGCGAAGTCGTCGCTGCCAGCAGTCGCGCGAGTGCGCTCCCCAAAAACCTGATCGCCCCTCTCCCATACAGGATCACGAGAGGCGGGGTTCCAGAGGCCTGCTGTCCCTTCTCGCGGTGCACGCCGGAAGGAGGGATGGAGAAGACTTGCTTGGCGGCGCAATGATCTGGAACGGTGGTGAGAAACCATACGAAGCGGCGACGGCTAGGGTAGACGTCTGCCTGACTATATAGTGCGGGCCGGGTAGATCGTGGGAGTAAACCCCACGTCCGAGTCGTCACGATCCAAAAGAATCGGAAACGGTTCAGTAATTAACGCGTCCGTTAATTATTAATTAATGACTCATTAATTTTCCCATGCAGCAAAAATATAGACAACGTGCATAGCTCTGTCCTCGGCTTGGCTCAATCCCGCAACCCGCAACACGCGGCGCGTCGTGACGAGGCGTGGCGTGGCGAGGCGAGCGAGCGAGGAGGAGCGCGCGTGTAGGTCTCCTCTTCTCATGCTCATACACGTGGTAGAAGAGCTCACCTTATAAAGAGGTGCAACTCTCTATCAACTTCCGGGGTGGGACTAAACTTTAGCCTCACTCACTCCACTCACATGTGTGCATGAATGGGCCAAGAGAATTTCAGAATTTTAGTTAGGCTTTGGGCCAAAGGCCTACTAGCAAAATTCCAACAATTTTCACCTTCAGTTTAATAGTCATGGGTTAATCCCTTTCCATTCATTTAGTTTTTAGTTAGCACACCGACAACATATGCGTGTGTGAGCTGATTGATGCATTAATTTGTTAGGAGCAAAACAATTCAATATTTTTGCATGTGCCACTGCAACTCAACATTAGTTTCCCGAATGTCAAGTATCTAAAATTGAATTATTTGCTAGCATTTCTACCATTAGCAGTCTAATGCAGTTTTCTGTGTTTTGTCAACGTAAGGAGATGATGTTGGAAATATTAGCACTTTTCCGATTAGACTTATCCACGAGTAAACAATAAGCATAGCATAAAAGGTATGCATCTCATAGCGATACCTAAGCATACTAGCACTTACAGAACATAGAATCGAACCTTCTATGATCAGCACATATACGGCTAGCATAAGTACGAGTCAATGAGGGATGAACAGATCATATCCTCCGATTGGCCAGGCCAACACGGCGGCGGCAGCAGCAGCCTCAGCGTCGTCCGTGGCCTTCTTCTTAGCGGTGGCGTCGTCGGCCATGGTGTCGATGCAGAGGAAGTAGTGGACGCAGAGGCGAACGGAGTTGGGGACGGATCGGGAGCAGTCGCGTCGAGACGCTCCCCAAAAACCTTATTGCCGTTCTCCCGGACAGGATCTCGAACGACAGGGTTCCGGAGGCACATGCTCTCTCGACCAGCCGTGCACGCGGTCGTCGGGATGGGACCGCCGGAGGCAGCACAGAGCGAGGAACAGTAGATGACGGCTAGGTTACGCGAGAGGGAGTGAGTGAACCGAACTAGGTTACTTCACTCGCCAGAGCCTTCTTATATAGTCCGTAAGGAAGAAAGTCGTGGGCCTTGCTGAGGCCCACGACCGAGTCGGCCCACTCCCGGCAAGGGAGTCGTTGGTCCCGGCAAGGGTCGCACTCCCAGCAAGGGAATCGACGAATACGCGGGTCCCGACAAGGGAGTTGACGAATCCCGGCAACGCAAGTCAGCCCACAGTCCAGCGTCTTGGACAGTGGCCCACATGTTAGCGACTCGTTAATTAATCCTTGATTAATTAATTCATTCCTGAGCGGCAAAAATAAGTTTCGGCTCATTCCCGCAACACGCGGCGCGCGCACGTCGTGACGAGGCGAGGCGGGCGGCGGCGGAGGAGTGCGCGTGCACCACTCCTCTTCCCAAGCTCCCAATGGCAAGTGGTAAAGCAGCCCTTATAAAGGGGTCTCAACTCTCCTCAACTAGCAAGGTGGGACTAAACTTCCCACCACCTGCCATCTTATACATGGGCCTTAAGATTAACCAGGGATTAGTGTCTTATATGGGCCTAAGCCCATCCATAATCCAACAGATGATAGGAGAAAGCATCCACATTCTTAACAAGCGTATTTCCTCTTTTCAGGGGGGTTGTTTGCTTCATCTAGGATTTTATTTTCTTTCCCTTTCAATCTTTTTTGTAAGATAGTTTCCTCTTTTGCTATACAACCCCTTTGTATAGTTTTGTTTTGTTTCTTGCTATGTATATGCTCATGGTGTCAAAAGTGCTTGCTTTTTCTCAAAACAGAAGATTCTATTATTCTTCTAGCAATGAAGGTTTTGAGGCTGCTCCATCATTCCATATAGTTGAGCTTCGTAAAAATGGATCTGACTTGCTGCAATTTATCTTTTTGCGGGAAAAACTTCCAATCTATTCATCTTTAATCATGGTAGTAGAACGAACACTAGAAATAATAAAAATTACATCCATATCCGTAGACCACCTAGCGACAACTACAAGCACTGAAGCGAGTCGAAGACGCGCCGCTGTCATTGCCCCTTCCTCGGAGCTATAATCTCCGGTCTTGCAATCCTCATTCCATTTGCCAAACATTTTCAATGAGTTCTGAATATTAGCACTCTTACTTAAGTGACAACTTTTATTCTCGATTCTATGTAGTTCTACATCAGTTTCTCACCATAAATTTAAGGTGTTTTTGAAATTTGAATCTTGTGATGATAAACTACTAAGCTTTCATACTAGAATCTTGTGATGATAAAACTTCAACTAATTTGGAACCAAGGGAATAGTTACAAATTGGTATTCCGCTGAAGTAGTTCCTAAATTGTAACCTATATGGTTCCAAGCCCCTAATTTCATTGTAATAGTTTTCCACACAATTGCGTAATGCAATCAAATTGCTGGTCGTGGCATCTTGCAATATGTGATCCTCCGTGTTTTTTTCTCTAAATGAAAAATAAATGAACATGCTCCGTGAGATGATCGGTCATTTGATAGCACCTGCATAAAAAGGCGTCCAGATGGTATCTATATATCATTTTTAATGCAATGCACAATAAAGTTGCCATATGTTTCCCTACCAATTTTTTTTGTGCATCAGAAGTGATAGTATACGTCATTGAATTACATTTTTTATACATGTGAAATTTGGCATGCATTATGTTTATATATGCAACAAATAAAAAAAATAAAAGCCCGTAACAACGCACGGGCACTCTACTAGTTCTAGTAGTGCATAGGCCGGATGTATGCCCATGGCATTTGTATTCCTTTGATGCTTCACTATAAGCGAATAAAATTGTCATTTATCAAAGAAAAAAATAAATGTATCACCATGATTTTCTATCCACAACTGTACTAGTTTAGGTTTTCAATATGAGGGAAACCCATTTCTGAGGCAAACCGGACCAAAAATCATACATGTAGATGGATAAAGGAAAAAGGAAAAAAGGACAGCCAAGACAAGACACACCTTAGCTAGCAGATAGAAGGATCATCGCTATGAAAGACACAAGTTACAGGGTCGGGCTGGCAAAATCCGAGGCCCTGTGCAAGAACTAAAAATAGGGCCTTATCATCTTAAGAAATGAACTAACAGGCAATTATAATGTATATATATTTTGCAGTTTTTCAATAATGTATATAATATAATGTCTTACTCGTCACCGTCGCAAGCAGCCTAAGAGCATCTCCAGCCGCGCCTCAGGAAGGCCTCCCCAAGCAATCTTTTCGCGCCGGCGTCGAAAAAATGGCCCAGTCGCGCCCTCAGGAGCCTGATTTTCGCCGGCCTGGGCCGAAAACAGCGCCGGCGGACCCAAGCCGAACCCAGCGCACTGGGGGGCGCCCGGGGGCGCCGGGGCGAGCTGTTTTGGCGCGAAAAAGCCGCGGGCCAGCCGCGTCAGTGACACGGCGCCTCGTCTTCCCCCAACGGCCTCGGTTCCCGCGGGGAATCAATGGCAAGGCTGCCGCCGGTCAGCCTTGCCATTGATTCCTCACGAGCGGCGCGTCACGGGACAGCGCGCCGACGCCTCCCCTCCCTCGCACGCGTACACACGGGCGCGGCGCGGCTATATAGCCGGTGGCCTCACTAGCATGTGCCTACACCAGCCCCGCCCCTCGCCGCCGCCCAGCCCTCCCTCTACCTCTCCCGAGTGCTGCCGCCCAGCCCCTCCCTCTCCCTCTCTACCTCTCCCGAGCCCGTCGCCATGGCAGAGCGTTTCCCCGAAGACGAGGCGGCGGCCAACGGCTTCGGCCGCCGTTCGCTGTGCGAACAAGAGTCCTGGCTCCTGTTCCAGGCGAACATCCCGGCGCCGCCAGACATGCGCGCCGGGCCGACGGGATGGAGACTCAGCGACGGGGGAGTGCCCATTCCCCCGTTGCCTGACGCCGTGGCCAAGCCCAAATACTTCGCCGAGGAGGTCGAGGTCGTACGCGCCTCCCTCATCGACGCCCAGCTCTCCTTCCCCCAGTACGCCGTCGACAACCACGCGGCTTGGGCGGCGTACTTCGAGCGCCACCAGCAGCAGCGGTTGGCGTCCACCAACGGCACGCCGGTGGTCGGAGGCCAGAAGAACAGCAAGGGGCACCACCTGCGGTGGGGCGTCCCCGGCCGCACACTCGAGGGCGTGCTGACGTACCTCGAGGGCGGCAACGACCCGCCATTGGCGTACCCGGCTAGGGTGGCCACCCCAGTGCACCACCAACGCGCCGGGCCATGGGCGCCAAGAAGGTTCGGGTCTCCTCTTCTTCCTCCTCGCGATCTTCCTCGCACTCCTCCGGTACTCCGACCCTGCTCGGCGTCAAGGCCGAGCCCGCGGCGGAGACGCCGCTCGGTCGGCGCACTCGCAGCGCCGGCATCGTCATCAACAAGGGCGGCCGGCGCGCCTCCTCATCAGCTCCTCCTCCGCACTTCGTCAAGTCAAAGACGGAGCCGGGGCTCGCGCCGATGAAGAAGGAGCCGGCCGCGTCGGTGAAGACGGAGCTCGACGATGACGACGCGGCCCTGGAATGGGCGCGCAGGGACTCCATAGCGATGGAGAAGGAGCGCCTCAAGAAGGCGAAGGAGCGCCAGTGCGCCGCCCTGCGCCGCTTCTCAGAGCGCCAACGCGACCGCGACGAAGACGGAGTCATCGTCATCTGCGACAGCGACGACGACGACGCGCCGCCGCCACCAGCCCGTGTTGGCGACGCCGGTCAGGGGTCCACCAGGGACGGCCGCGTCAAGGAGGAGAAGTCCGACAACGGCGGCGACGATGGCGACTACTCGGCGTTCAGCCAGTTTCTTTTTTAGATTATAGTTATCTTTTTTGCTATGTAATGAAAATCCGCGAACATGTCTAATATATGCCCAAGTTTGCCGAAATTTATCGTGTTTAGCCGAACTGTGCCGAAATTTTCTATACAAATTTTATTTTTAAACGCACCTGGGGGCGGCCCTGGGGCTGGCGGCTGGGGACCAACTCGCCCCCAGGCCCAATTTTTGTGCCGGCTCACCCCCAGGCGGCGGTTTTAGACGCCCCCTGGGGGGCCAACGGCTGGAGATGCTCTAATGCACTGCAGTGACATGTGTAACGAGCCCCATGTCACACCTCAGTAGTTTGCACCATCAATGAATGCAACTGAACACGAACATTGCACTGGTAGAAAAATGGCCTGTTGTCCCGGTTCGTAAGGGCCTTTTGTCCCGGTTCTGGAACCGGGACTAAAGGGTCGGTACTAATGCCCTGTCCCTTTAGTCCCGGTTCAATCCAGAACCGGGACAGATGGGCCTCCACGTGGCCTGTGCGCGGAGCCCAGGCAGGAGACCCTTTGGTCCCGGTTGGTGGCACCAACCGGGACCAATAGGCATCCACGCGTCAGCATTTCTGTAGCTGGGGTTTTTGTTTTTTTTGAAAGGGGGGGGGGTTGGGGGGTTAATTTAGGTGTTTCATATATTGTGTTAGCTAGCTATAATTAATAGAGAGAAGTGTCCTCTCTTATGTCCGTGCTTGGTCGACGCTACGTACTATACATACGTATAGAGAGGACTAGACACGCTAGCTAGCTAGTAAGCAAACGAAGGAAACAGAAGATCGTCATGAACATATATGCATACAGAGAGAAGTGATATCGACCACCTCTCCTTCTCCGAGAGATTGGTCGAACAACAAGTTCTCGTATATCTATCCGACACTACCGGCTACATATATACAATAATTATCTCTTACAAATATAATCATACGGACTCAGGGTCCACATAGTATTCTCCGTCTTCAGGGATCACGTGGTCAAGAAAGAATGCCGCCAATTCCTCTTGAATTGCTCGCATGCGAGCTGGTGCTAGGGGTTCATCCCGCTTCCGAAACATCTAATTTAAAGAAGGGGGTCAATACATATATATATATATATATGAATGAATGAAACTCAACACAAATGATGGTAATAAAATAAAATTGTGAATGTTGTTATTTACGTACTTCATATTGTTCGTCAGTGTAGCCCCGCTCACAGGTCGTGTGGCGGATGGACTCGCAAACGTAGTATCCACAGAAATCATTCCCTTGTTCCTACCACAACCACTTTACAAGAAATAGAGGTCAATCAAACTGATAAGCAAGAATGCCAAATGGTATTGATGAAACTAGCGCTTGAATGACTAGTAGATGCGCGGAACATGCTACTATAGTACTTACTTTCGGGTGTCTAAATTGCAGCTCCTTCGACAGTCCCGGAGCTTTTCTGGTGAATTTTCTCCAAACCCTGCCGGACAAAGAAAACAATTACTTGATATATCAGGAAATGAACAGAGTTGCTGATATGGTGGATAATGATCGATTTAACTTACTTCTCGAGTATTTGAGTCATGTCTGCATAGTCCTGGGGATCTTTTCGTCTTGAGTCTAAGACGGTTACTAGTCCCTGCTCAAGCTTAATCTCTAGGAGAATATAGTGGAAACTGCACACGCATGCATAACTCATCAATTACATTACTATAATCTTGACTAATATATAAGGGAAACCGAATACGCACAAGACAGTAACACTCACTTGAAGTTGTAAAGAAAGAGTATTATATCTTTGTTTTCATTTATTACCAATGATCGTAGCAAGTTGGCCTCGGTAGCTGCAGCATGAAATTTAACCTGAGTTGCATCTATGAGATATGTGTTAATGAACCCAATATCACCGACTTGTCTTTTCTTCAATTCGGCGATCTTCAATCTGCATAATATAGTGAGGATGATTATAAATACATGCAATGAAAGAGCTGAGCTATATAGAGAGACTTAATGACAGAAGTAGTACTACTTACAGATAGTAGCAGGCGACCGTTGTTTTATCGAGGGCCAATTGATTGAAAAACTGATAGAACTCCTCAAATGGAACATGCAACAGTTCAATTCCAACGAGGTCATGCTCCTTTTTAACTTTCACATACAAAGTACTCCTCCCCCCAGAGTCTCTGCAGATTTTCAAGTACCAATCATGCAATCTTCGCATCATCGTTGATAGAGATCTTTCATCTTTGACGAGAGGCTTCCCGTACTCATATCTTTGTATCTGCACCTCCATGGGTTCATAATGTACATCATCGGGCAGGTAATCTGCAAGATTGCTATAACCGGGCACCATCCTCGGATCATTAGCGACGTTGTGGCTAGGCACCTTGAGCGAGGGGCACGATTGCTTTCCTTGTTCGCCGAGCTGGGCAATTTGTTTCCCAGCTCGTCGTTCTTTCAGCCTTTGATCACTGACAGTACTTCCCGACCGCTCCGCTTCGGCAAATTCCTTTCCAATAATGCACTCATAGTTTCCTTTCGGCGGAGACTTGGGTGGTTTTGTCAGGGCAGCCAGAGTGCACTTCGCTTTCATCGGATCTACCTTCTCCTCCGGAAGTGGATGTCTCTTTGCTTTCAACCCTTGAAACCAGTCATCCACTTCGGTTCGTGCGATCTTGGCGTTCTCCTCCGGGGTCCTCTCGTGTGGTAACTTCTCTGGAGTCTTCAGAGAAGGACCAAATCTGTATGTCCTCCCGCCTCTGGCTGTACTGCTAGACGCCGGCCGAGTAGATGGAGCGGTTGTCTTCTTTACTTGCTTACGAGGCGGAGGAGAAGGACTACGACGCGCCGGAGCAGCCGGAGCGGCGGCAGGTCTCTTCCGCCCTTGCTGACGAGGCGGAGAAGGAGGAGGCTGGCTGCTCGGGCGCGTCTGCGTAGGCGGAGAAGGAGGCGGAGTGCCGCCACGCGCTGGAGAAGGAGCCGGTCGAGTGCCCTGATTGTCACTCGCCGGAGGAGGAGGCGGTGGAGGAGGCGGAGTGCCCTGACTCGCCGGAGGAGGAGGCGGTGGAGGAGGCGGAGTGCCCTGACTTGCCGGAGGAGGAGGAGGAGGCGGAGGCGTCCAGTTCGGAAGGTTGATGAGCTCCTTCCGCCATAGGCATGGAGTCTTCAGAGCAGACCCCAGCCTAGTCTCCCCTTCACCGGTAGGGTGGTCAAGCTGGAGGTCCTCAAATCCCTCCGTTATTTCATCCACCATCACCCTAGCATATCCTTCTGGAATCGGCCGGCAGTGAAAAGTTGCGCCGGGTTCAGTAGGATAAACAGAGCCAACAGCCGCCTTGACCTTCAAATTCATCCATTGCATCATAAGGTGGCAATTTTGAGACTCTGTGATAGCATCCACGGGATAGCTGGCAGGAGCCGTCAAGGCATGCTCCGGCTGAAGCAGCTCGGTGGAAGCCACGCTGCTTCTCCGCTGAGATGGCGGGGTAGTTTCGGGGGAAGCTTCGGCAGTACGTTTGCTGCGATTTGCTTCTCGTTCCTCTATCGCTTGTACCCTTGCTTGCAGCACCTGCATTTGGGGCTACTGCACTTTTTTCCTCCTCTCATGGGATTTGTAACCGCCAGCGTCCGGAAACCCAACCTTCCACGGAATGGAGCTTGGCGTGCCTCGTGTCCGTCCAGGGTGCTCAGGATTCCCGAGGGCCATTGTGAGCTCGTCGTTCTCTCTGTCTGGAAAGAACGTCCCTTGCTGCGCTGCTTTGATATACTGCTGAAGCTTCCTGACTGGTATGTCCAGTTGATCGTTCATCCAAATGCACTTCCCTGTTACAGGGTCCAAGGTTCCGCCAGCCCCAAAGAACCAAGTCCGGCAACGGCCTGGCTAGTTAATTGTCTCTGGTTCGATCCCTTTATCAATCAGATCATTCTCAGTCTTGGCCCACTTAGGCCGGGCTACGAGGTAGCCAACTGACCCCGTGCGATGGTGATGCTTCTTCTTCGCAGCATTTTGCTTGTTTGTCGCCGACATCTTCTTACTCTTTTCCGATGTCTTGTGGGCCACAAATGCGGGCCAGTGATCTCTGATCTTCTCATATCTGCCCTTAAATTCTGGTGTCTCATTATTTTCGACAAACTTATTCAGCTCTTTCTTCCACCTCCTGAATAGTTCTGCCATCCTCTTAAGAGCAAAAGACTTGATTAATTTCTCTTTAACTGGGTTCTCTGGATTATCCTCTGGCGGTACGGTGAAATTTGACTTCAGCTCAGTCCAAAGATCATTTTTCTGCATATCATTGACATAAGACACCTCAGGGTCTTCTGTAGCCGGCTTAAACCATTGCTGGATGCTGATCAGGATCTTGTCCCTAACCAGAACCCCGCACTGAGCAACAAATGCGTTCTTTGTTCTGATGGGTTCAATCGGTTGGCCGTCGGACGCGATTGCTATGATCTCAAACATTTCATCCGAGCTCAACTTTTTCTTCGGGCCTCGTCTCTTTACCGAAGTTGTGCTCGATCCGGAGGGCTAGAAAAAAGAACAAAGACTTAATTAATATGTGTACATACCAAAACAATGAATGCATCAATTAGCTAGTCAGCACAGGCTTAACTAATATATATACCTGGCCGGACTCGGTTCGGTCACCGGAGCCGTCATCACGGTCTCCTTCTTGCACCGGCATTGGGTCACCGGAGCCGTCCTCATGTTCTTCTTCTTGCACCGGCATTAGGTCACCGTAGCCAGCTTCTTCACCCTCTCCTTCCAGACCATCGGTGTCGTTGAGAAACAACGAGACGGCATCACTTCCTTCTGCGATTATGTCCCTCAACAACGCTTCTTTTGCTTCGTCTCGGGCGGTGTCCATAGTTTCTACAAATATTTACAACATGGCAATTATTATTCAAACATGACAGATGGATATATTAGTGGCAAATGTAGAACTAGCTACCTAATCATAGTAAGGAATCATATATATTAATTAGTGGCCTCGACGCAGCTTCTCTAGGGTTTGGGGTGGCCTTGACAACGCTTCAAGGGTGTAACGCCCTCGATGCGGCTATAGCTCCCACGTGTCGACGCACGACTTAGAGACATAACCGCATTGAAAGCAATGTCGCAAGTTAGGCAATCTTCACAACATCCCATGTAATATAGATAATAAAAGGGGAGATACAATAGTTGGCTTACACTCGCCACGTCAATCAAAGTACATAAATAGCATTACAACATTCAAACACTCACGGCCCGACTACGGCGCCAAAATAAAAGATAACCCAACATGCGACACGGTCCCAATCACCCCAACTGGGCACCACTACTGATCATCAGGGAAAGACACGTAGTATCGGCGTGAGTCCTCGTCGAACTCCCACTTGAGCTCAAGCGCGTCATCTGGAACGGAGTCATCTGGCCCTGCATTTGGTTTGGAAGTAATCTGTGAGCCACAGGGACTCAGCAATCTCGCACCCTCGCGATCAAGACTATTCAAGCTTATAGGTAAGGCAAGGAAAATATGTGGAGCTACAGCAAGCGACTAGCATATATGGTGGCTATCCTGTTCGCAAAAGAGAGCAAGAAGAGGAGGCAAAGCGCGAGCGAGTAACTAGAGGGCAACCTGCGGCAAGCATTACTCCAACACCATGTTCACTTCCCGGACTCCGTCGAGAAGAGACCATCACAGTAACTCACACAGTTGATTCATTTTAAATAAGTTAAGGTTCAAGTTATCTACAACCGGACATTAACAAATTCCCATCTACCCATAACTGCGGGCATGGCTTTCGAAAGTTCAAATCCCTGCAGGAGAGTCCCAACTTAGCTCATGACAAGCTCTCACGGTCAACGAAGGAATAGACCTTCTCCCGAGACGTCCCGATCAGACTCGGTATCCCGGTTCTTCAAGACACTTAGAAAAGTTAAAACAAATCCAGCAACACCGCCCGAATGTGCCGACAAATCCCGATAGGAGCTGCACATATCTCGTTCTCAGGGCACACTCAGATTGTCTTAACTTCCGGTAGGCCAGCCCAGAGTTGCCCCTGGTGTCCACCGGCGGCTGACGAGTTGGACCAACACTCAGAGGAGCACTGGCCCCGGGGGGTTTAAAATAAGATGACCCTCGGGCTCCGGAAACCCAAGGGAAAAAGAGGCTAGGTGGCAAATGGTAAAACCAAGGTTGGGCATTGCTGGAAAAGCTTTAATCAAGGCAAACTATCAAGGGGTTCCCATTATCACCCAACCGCGTAAGGAACGCAAAAATCCGGGAACATAACACCGATATGACGGAAACTAGGGCGGCAAGAGTGGAACAAAACACTAAGCGAGAGGCCGAGCCTTCCACCCTTTACCAAGTATATAGATGCATTAAGATAACAAGGCAATATAATGATATCCCAACAAGTAAATAATGTTCCAACAAGGAACGGTCTCCAATCTTCACCTGCAACTAGCAACGCTATAAGAGGGGCTGAGCAAAGCGGTAACATAGCCAATCAACGGTTTGCTAGGACATGGTGGGTTAGAGGTTTGACATGGCAATTTGGGAGGCATGATAAGCAAGTGGTAGGCATCGTAGCATAGGCGTAGCAAAAGAGCGAGCATCTAGCAAAGCAAAGATAGTAGTGATTTCGAGGGTATGATCATCTTGCCTGCAAAGTTGTCAGAGTTGACTGGATCCTCGAAAGCAAACTCAACGGGCTCCTCGTTAGCGAACTCGTCTCCCGGCTCTACCCAAACAAGCAACAAGGACACAATCAACCACGTGCAAGGCTCAAACAATATGATGCAAAGATGGTATGCTATGCGGGATGCGATATGCCATGCATATGCAAGATTTGACAAGGAATACATGAACCTGGCCTCAACTTGGAAATCCAAGTGTGCCACTGGAAAGATGAGATGAAAACGCTTGAAAACGACATAAAGAACGCCGGAATCGGAGTTACGGTTTGGAAATGGCAAGCAATTCAAATATGACCACGTTCTGCGATTTACAGCAAGTAGCCATCTAAATGCAACAAGATGAACATGCTACAGCACCCAAACATGGCATCAAAATACATGGCAGGGATCCATTCATGAAGCTTAACAAAAGACTAGCACTGAGCTACGGCCAATTCATCCATTAACAGGTTCAAACAAGCATGGAAAAAATGCATTTGGTAACCAGATTTCAGACAGTGAAATTAACACATGTCTGGAATTTCAGATCAGATAGCACTCTTTGGAGCATGAAAACAATATGCTACAGGACCTGAACATGGCAAAGTAAAGCATGGCATGGAGCTACTCAAAGAGCTGAACAAAAGTCCCTTAGTGACCTTGAGCCAAAAGGGATCAGAAAACACATTTGCAAGCATGTGAACATGGCAAAAACATAATCAGTTCTCAGACTTTGTGAAAACTGGAGCATGCTGAAACAGATATCAAGTAGGCATGTTTACGAGCTCGATGCACTCACTACAGAGAAAGTCATGACAATCTAAGCATGCACCCATCAAGAATACACAAAATACAAGCTAGACATGGCAAGAACAATAACATAGCATGCACGGATCAACTACAACATCCTCGGCAAAATTGCTAACAAGTAGACAATCTGCCCAGATTCACGAAATGACAAAAGTAGAGCTTGATTGACTCAAGCTAGGGTTCTCCATAAATGTAAACAAAGACATGGATGGATAGAGCACTACAAGATTAACAAAACATCCTTACTGATCATCCTCAAAAGAGGCACGGATCACTAGGAATCAACATGAACATATGGCATAATAAGATAAATAGTCCAAAGACTTAGTGGAAATGCTAAGTCCCTGAAATCAGCATTAACGAATGCACCACTTTGTAAGCTTGTGCTAGTCACCACACACATCACAAAAATACATGGGTTGCACCTCTGGATAGATGGCAAAACATATAACAAAACTCATGAAGAGCTCAGGGGCATATCATGCACACATCAATCATGGCAAAAATGACAAATATCTAATTGGAGCAGCAGATCTAACAATTATCTCAAATAGCACTCTTCGAATAGCATTTCGGGCATCAATATGAACTCAAATGAAAATGATGCAATGAGATGAAATGATATACTCTCTGAGACGAACATTTTGATATGCTATATGCCCAAAACGGAGCTACGGATGCAAAGTTATGATGCGATGAATAGGGGCAAAATATCTAGGGTTTGAGACAAAAAGTCAACCGAGTTTGGATCTGGATCCAGATCTGGCCGGGCGTGGACTTCGAGGATGGCCGGCGCCGGAGTTACTGTTCACCGGAGGGAGGGGGTTCATCGGAGGGAGATGAGGCCGGGCGTCGAGGAGGCAGCGGGGTGCGGCGGCCGGGGCGGCGGCGAGGTCCGGCCTCGTCGGGCGTGCGGCACGCCAGAGCGGGGCGGCGGAGGCTGCCGGCGGCGGTGGAGCCTCGCCGGAGCGGCGGGGCCTGCAATGGCGCGCGGCGGCGCCGGGCACCGGGCGCGGGGACGGACGAGGGCGCGGGGCGGCGCGGTCGATGGGCCCGGGAGGGCCTCCCGCGGGCCTGGCGGGCCTCGGGCGGCAGCAGCGATGTGGGGCTCGCCCGGGCCACTTGGCGGCGGCTGATTGGTTGGCGGCGGCGGGCGGACGCGTCCGGCACCGTCCGGACATGTCCGGCGGCGGCGGAGGAGATTTTTTTAGGGTTTGGAAGGGGAGATCCGGAATTTTGAGGAGGGGGTCTTTATATAGAGGTAGAGGGAGCTAGGAGTGTCCAAATGAGGTGCGGTTTTCGGCCACGCGATCGTGATCGAGCGCTCTAGATGATGGAGAGGGTTTTGGTAGGTTTTGGGCCAACTTGGAGGGGTGTTGGGCTGCAACACACACGAGGCCTTTTCGGTCCCTCGGTTAACCGTTGGAGCATCAAACGAAGTCCAAATGGTACGAAACTTGACAGGCGGTCTACCGGTAGTAAACCAAGGCCGCTTGGCAAGTCTCGGTCCAATCCGGAAATGTTTAATCCCCACACACGAAAGAAAGGTAGAAATGACCATCGGAGGAGAACGAAGCGCCGGAATGCAAAACGGACAACGGGGAAAATGCTCGAATGCATGAGATGAACACGTATGCAAATGCAATGCACATGATGACATGATATGAGAAGCATGACAACGACAACAACATACGGAGACAAAAACCCGAACCCGAGAAAATAAAATAACTTAACGCCGGAAACGGCAAGAGTTGGATTACATATTGGGAAAATCATATCCGGGGTGTTACAACACTCCACCACTACGAGAGGATCTCGTCCCGAGATCTAGGACTGAAAGAACGTTGGGTACTCAGAACGAAGGTGATCCTCGCGTTCCCAGGTAGCTTCACGGTCGGAATGGTGTGACCACTTGACTTTGAGGAATTTGATTAACTTGTTGCGAGTCTTGCGTTCAGTCTCTTCAAGAATAGCCACAGGGTGCTCACGATAAGAGAGATCTTCTTGGAGCTCAATGTCCTCGAAGTGGACCGTGCGGTCCGGAGTCTTGAAGCACTTTCGGAGCTGAGAGACATGGAACACGTCATGCACATTTGCAAAGTTTGAAGGAAGCTCGAGTTGATAGGCGAGATCGCCTCTCTTGCTAACGATCTTGAAAGGTCCCACGTATCTAGGGGCAAGCTTCCCTTTGATACCGAAGCGGCGAGTACCTTCATAGGAGAGACGCGGAGGTAAACATGATCTCCGATCTCGAAAGCCAAATCACGGTGCTTACTATCATAGTAGCTCTTCTGGCGTGATTGGGCTGCTTTGAGGTTATCTCGAATGACTTTGCACATTTCCTCTGCCTCTGTGATTAAGTCATTTCCCAGAAGTTGACGTTCACCGGTTTCGGACCAGTTGAGAGGGGTACGGCCCTTCCTGCCATACAGAATTTCAAATGGGGCCTTGCCCGAACTTGCTTGAAAACTGTTGTTGTAGGAGAACTCAGCATAAGGAAGACAATCCTCCCACTTCATGCGGAAGGAGATCACACAAGCCCTGTGCATATCTTCAAGAATCTGATTGACACGCTCGACTTGACCGCTAGTTTGAGGATGGAAAGCTGTGCTGAAGCGGATGTTGGTGCCCATGGCCTTCTGAAAAGAATTCCAAAACTTGGAGGTAAAGATGCTGCCATGGTCTGAAGAGATCACTTATGGAATACCGTGCAGAGAGACAATTCGAGAAGTATAGAGTTCTGCCAATTGAGCTGCAGTGATTGACTCTTTGATAGGCAGAAAGTGAGCCACTTTAGTGAGTTTGTCGATGACAACGAATATAGTATCATTGCCACGCTTGGACTTTGGAAACCCAGTCACGAAGTCCATCTCAAAGTGGTCAAACTTCCATTCTGGAATGGCAAGAGGTTGGAGGAGACCCGCTGCCCTTTGGTGTTCTGCCTTCACTCTTCTGCAGACATCACATTCATTCACGAACTGAGCAATCTCGCGCTTCATTTGAGTCCACCAATAAGCCTGCTTGAGGTCCTGATACATCTTCGTGCTCCCAGGGTGGATGGAGAGGAGAGAATTGTGAGCCTCGTTCATGATCACTTTACGAAGGTCACCTTTGGGCACAACAATACGATCCTCGAAGAAGAGAGTATCCTTGTCATCAAGGCGGTAGCACTTGTACTTGGGTTGACTCTTGGCAATCCCAATCTTCACCTTTTTCACCATAGCATCAAGAAGTTGAGTTTGGAGAATCTGGTCTTCCAAGGTAGGAGAGACTTGAAGGTTGGCGAGGAAACCTTGAGGAACAACTTGCAGATTAAGTTTGCGGAAAGCTTCACAAAGCTCGGGTTGATAAGGCTTGAGAATCAGGCTGTTGCAATAAGCCTTCCTGCTCAATGCGTCGGCAATCACATTGGCCTTGCCTGGAGTATACTCCATACTCGGATTATACTCTTGAATCATTTCGACCCATCGAGTTTGCCTGAGGTTGAGATTAGGCTGAGTGAAGATGTACTTGAGACTCTTGTGGTCAGTGAAAATGTCCACTTTTCTTCCCAATAAGAGATGTCTCCAAGTCAAAAGAGCATGCACAACTGCCGCCAACTCGAGGTCATGAGTGGGGTAGTTCTTCTCGTTGGGCTTCAACTGGCGAGAGGTATAAGCCACAACTTTCTTCTCTTGCATCAACACTGCGCCAAGACCTTGGAGAGAGGCATCGCAAAAGACCTCGTACGGTTTGGATTCATCAGGTGGAGTCAGAACTGGAGCGGTGACCAATTTCTCTTTCAAAGTGTTGAAAGCAATGTCACACTCCGGAGACCAAACGTACTTGACGTGCTTCTGGAGAAGATTTGAGAGAGGCTTCGCGATCTTAGAAAAGTTTTCAACGAATCTTCGACAATAGCTTGCGAGACCGAGGAAGCTACGGAGTTGCTTCACGTTCTGAGGAGGTTCCCAATTCACAATTGCAGACACCTTCTCAGGATTCACCACAATGCCCTTGGCAGAGATGATATGACCAAGATAAAGAACCTCATCGAGCCAAAATTCGCACTTGGAGAACTTGGCGTAGAACTGGTGTTCCCTGAGCTTATCGAGTACCAAACGCAAGTGCTTGGCATGATCTTCCTTGTTCTTCGAGAAAACCAGAATGTCGTCGAGATAGACCAAAACGAAGTCATTGGTGTAGGCGTTGAAGATGAAGTTCATCATGCGAGAGAACGTCGGAGGAGCGTTGACGAGGCCAAAAGACATGACAGTGTATTCATATGAACCATAGCTTGTCCTGAAAGCCGTCTTGGGAATATCTTGCTCACGGATTCGAATCTGATGATAACCCATACGGAGTGCAAGCTTGGAGAATACTTGGGCACCTTTGAGTTGTTCGAACAGCCCATTGATGTTGGGAAGTGGGTATTTGTTCTTGATGGTCTTCTTGTTCAATGGACGGTAATCAACACAAAGTCGGTCCGTTCCATCCTTCTTCTTCACAAAAAGAACACCACAACCCCACGGAGAAGAACTAGGCCGGATGAGACCCATTCTCTCTTGAATATCGAGTTGCTTCTTCAGCTCCTTCAACTCTTCAGGTCCGAGCTTGTAAGGACGCTTGCACACTGGTTCCGTGCCAGGCTCAAGATCAATGACGAATTCAACTGGCCGGTACGGAGGCATTCCTGGAAGCTCTTTTGGAAAGACGTCTTGATATTCGCAAACGACTGGAATTTGCGAGATAGCATCCAGTTCACCCTTCTCGTTGAGAGAAAACAGACGGATAGTATTATCCCGAGCGGCAAAGACAATTACATCCTCAGACGAATGAGTCAATTGAATCTGCCTGGCTGCACAATCAAGCTGAGCCTTGTGCTTAGATAGCCAATCCATCCCGAGAATAAGATCAATATCCGAGTTACCAAGGATCATTGGAGAAGCCAGAAACTTGAAATCACCCAACGAGATAGAAATATCCAGAACCTCGTAGTTAGCGAGCAAACATCTACCCGGAGAGACAACTGCTAACGGTTTATGCATAACTTGAGAAAACCACCCATGCTTAGATGCAAAAGGTCTCGAGATAAAACAATGCGATGCACCAGTGTCAAAAAGAACTTTTGCAGGGACATCGTTAATAGGAAGGTTACCCATGATGACATCTGACGAGTCCTCTGCCTAAGCTGCATTCATCAAGTTGACCTTGGCGTGCTTGGTGTTATGCTTGACCATAGCTGTACTTGCCGTTCTCACAGGAGGAGGAGGTAGACGCCTCTGATTGAAGCATTTGTTGGCATAGTGACCCTTTTGTTGGCACTTGTTGCACGTGACCTCTGAAAGCGGACGGTAATACGAAGCACTCGATCTTGGAGCTTGAGACGAAGTCTTGTTCTGAAAGCCATGGTTGGGTGGGTTGGGAAGATCGACTGCCACCTTTGCTCTTCTGCTGATACGGCTGACGGAACGGAGGAGGAGGAAGCCAATACTTCTGCTGCTTGGCCACTTGAGTAGAGGAAGAAGGAGTAGTGTCTCTGACTCGCTTCTTGGAAGCATCACACCTCAATTGAGCGGCCTCTTGCTTCAATGCCATGTTGTAGAACTCATCGTACCTCAAGGGATCAAAGAGAACAAGAGATAGCTGGATTTCTTCTCTGAGACCACCCCTGAACTGGTATATCATGCTCCTCTCATCAGGGATGTCCTGCTTAGCAAAGCGGGCGAGCTTCTGAAACAACTTGTTGTAGTCATAGACAGACAAAGAGCCTTGCTTCAGGTTGTGGAATTCCTCACGCTTGCTTTCAACCACGCTCTGAGAAATATGATGAGCTTTGAAGTCTTGACGGAATTCATCCCAGGTAATCACACGGCCTCCTCTGGAACCCTTGTACTGCTGGAACCATTCTGCAGCTTGATCTTTGAGTTGGAAGGATGCGAACTTGACAAAGTCCTCAGGCCTGACGTTACCGCACTCAAAATGCTTGCACAGATCCACGAGCCAATCGTCAGCATCAGTTGCCTCAACACAATTGCTGAAAGTCTTTGGCCCGTTAGCAAGGAACTAGTTGAGTGTAGCAAAGTGATTCTGATTGTTGCCTTGGTTCGCTTGATTGCGCTCTTGAAGAATTTGCATGATCAACTGTGTGTTTGCATTGGTTGCGGCCATCACAGCTTGCCATGCCTCCGGAGGAGGAGGAGGTGGCGGATCTTGATTCTGCTTCTGGTTGGTGCTCTTAGCGGGAGCCATCCTGAAGAGGGTGACAACCGTTAGCACATTGACAGATGAAATGAAGCTGAATCCAACGGAATGAAAATTGCAACATATAGTCTTCACATCCGAACATAAGAACGAATGCATTCCTCTTAAAATGGTCACATATCCATAAATTGAGAAGCCACTTAGAATTTAGGTAGAGAAATAAATCAACAAGGTATGGATCGAGAACGAATACTCGGTAAGAAATCCCAATCTCAAACCAAATATCCGTGGAAGAATAGCTAGAACTACAAGAATTCCCACCTATGAAACTCCCGAACCTTTCCGGTTATGCAATCAGGTGTTGGGGATACAGGGGAAGCATAATATCTCACCCAAATCTAGCAAATCCTACATCCAGCTGTATCCATCCTTCAACACATAACTGAGAAAAACTTCGGAAACCATCTACCTCAACCTTCGAAAAGCATCCGTTATACAAGTTATGGCGATACTCCCGAACTCCCGCCCAATACTGGGTGGCGTCGAGGTTATCTCACCAACGAACTGCATAGAAGAGATTTTAGATGTCGGCGTACTAAACTCAGGTATTCCAGAACTGCAACGATAAAATTGTGATGACAACACCACGGAGCTCAACTCCCCGGGACACTGCCACAACCCCTAAAGACATGAGGCACCAAGAACAATGTTCTCGTCACAAAACCATCGGAACGATTCCAAGATACCCGCGTGATCCTAAATTTTTTTATTGAATTTTGAGAAGAGAAGAGTCAAAACTCTATGCCAGGATGCCTTAGCAGAGCGATGAGGAGACTGGGAAGTAAAAAGAATTCCTAAACTCTCCGATATATAATTCCTAAAAGACTCAAAACATTTTTCTAGACTCAACAACGGCTGCTAAAAACGATCAAGCAATGGGGCTCCTAAGGTCGGGGAAGGCTCTGATTACCAACTTGTAACGCCCTCGATGCGGCTATAGCTCCCACGTGTCGAGGCACGACTTAGAGACATAACCGCATTGAAAGCAATGTCGCAAGTTAGGCAATCTTCACAACATCCCATGTAATATAGATAATAAAAGGGGAGATACAATAGTTGGCTTACACTCGCCACGTCAATCAAAGTACATAAATAGCATTACAACATTCAAACACTCATGGCCCGACTACGGCGCCAAAATAAAAGATAACCCAACATGCGACACGGTCCCGATCACCCCAACTGGGCACCACCACTGATCATCAGGGAAAGACACGTAGTATCGGGCATGAGTCCTTGTCGAACTCCCACTTGAGCTCAAGCGCATCATCTGGAATGGAGTCATCTGGCCCTGCATCTGGTTTGGAAGTAATCTGTGAGCCACAAGGACTCAGCAATCTCGCACCCTCGCGATCAAGACTATTCAAGCTTATAGGTAAGGCAAGGAAAATATGTGGAGCTGCAGCAAGCGACTAGCATATATGGTGGCTATCCTGTTCGCAAAAGAGAGCGAGAAGAGGAGGCAAAGCACGAGCGAGTAACTAGAGGGAAACCTGCGGCAAGCATTACTCCAATACCATGTTCACTTCCTGGACTCCGCCGAGAAGAGACCATCATGGTAACTCACACAGTTAATTGATTTTAAATAAGTTAAGGTTCAAGTTATCTACAACCGGACATTAACAAATTCCCATCTGCCCATAACCGCGGACACGACTTTCTAAAGTTCAAATCCCTGCAGGGGAGTCCCAACTTAGCCCATGACAAGCTCTCACGGTCAACGAAGGAATAGACCTTCTCCCGAGACGTTCCGATCAGACTCGGTACCCCGCTTCTTCAAGACACTTCGACAAGTTAAAACAAATCCAGCAACAACGCCCGAATGTGCCGACAAATCCCGATAGGAGCTGCACATATCTCGTTCTCAGGGCACACTTAGATTGTCTTAACTTCCGGTAGGCCAGCCCAGAGTTGCCCCTGGTGTCCACCGGCGGCTGACGAGTTGGACCAACACTCAGAGGAGCACTGGCCCCGGGGGGTTTAAAATAAGATGACCCTCGGGCTCCGGAAACCCAAGGGAAAGAGAGGCTAGGTGGCAAATGGTAAAACCATGGTTGGGCATTGCTAGAAAAGCTTTAATCAAGGCGAACTATCAAGGGGTTCCCATTATCACCCAACCGCGTAAGGAACGCAAAAATTCGGGAACATAACACCGATATGACGGAAACTAGGGCGGCAAGAGTGGAACAAAACACTAAGCGAGAGGCCGAGCCTTCCACCCTTTACCAAGTATATAGATGCATTAAGATAACAAGGCAATATAATGATATCCCAACAAGTAAATAATGTTCCAACAAGGAACGGTCTCCAATCTTCACCTGCAACTAGCAACGCTATAAGAGGGGCTGAGCAAAGCGGTAACATAGCCAATCAACGGTTTGCTAGGACATGGTGGGTTAGAGGTTTGACATGGCAATTTGGGAGGCATGATAAGCAAGTGGTAGGCATCGTAGCATAGGCGTAGCAAAAGAGCGAGCATCTAGCAAAGCAAAGATAGTAGTGATTTCGAGGGTATGATCATCTTGCCTGCAAAGTTGTCAGAGTTGACTGGATCCTCGAAAGCAAACTCAACGGGCTCCTCGTTAGCGAACTCGTCTCCCGGCTCTACCCAAACAAGCAACAAGGACACAATCAACCACGTGCAAGGCTCAAACAATATGATGCAAAGATGGTATGCTATGCGGGATGCGATATGCCATGCATATGCAAGATTTGACAAGGAATACATGAACCTGGCCTCAACTTGGAAATCCAAGTGTGCCACTGGAAAGATGAGATGAAAACGCTTGAAAACGACATAAAGAACGCCGGAATCGGAGTTACGGTTTGGAAATGGCAAGCAATTCAAATATGACCACGTTCTGCGATTTACAGCAAGTAGCCATCTAAATGCAACAAGATGAACATGCTACAGCACCCAAACATGGCATCAAAATACATGGCAGGGATCCATTCATGAAGCTTAACAAAAGACTAGCACTGAGCTACGGCCAATTCATCCATTAACAGGTTCAAACAAGCATGGCAAAAATGCATTTGGTAACCAGATTTCAGACAGTGAAATTAACACATGTCTGGAATTTCAGATCAGATAGCACTCTTTGGAGCATGAAAACAATATGCTACAGGACCTGAACATGGCAAAGTAAAGCATGGCATGGAGCTACTCGAAGAGCTTAACAAAAGTCCCTTAGTGACCTTGAGCCAAAAGGGATCAGAAAACACATTTGCAAGCATGTGAACATGGCAAAAACATAATCAGTTCTCAGACTTTGTGAAAACTGGAGCATGCTGAAACAGATATCAAGTAGGCATGTTTACGAGCTCGATGCACTCACTACAGAGAAAGTCATGACAATCTAAGCATGCACCCATCAAGAATACACAAAATACAAGCTAGACATGGCAAGAACAATAACATAGCATGCACGGATCAACTACAACATCCTCGGCAAAATTGCTAACAAGTAGACAATCTGTCCAGATTCACGAAATGACAAAAGTAGAGCTTGATTGACTCAAGCTAGGGTGCTCCATAATTGCAAACAAAGACATGGATGAATAGAGCACTACAAGATTAACAAAACATCCTTACTGATCATCCTCAAAAGAGGCACGGATCACTAGGAATCAACATGAACATATGGCATAATGAGATAAACAGTCCAAAGACTTAGTGGAAATGCTAAGTCCCTGAAATCAGCATTAACGAATGCACCACTTTGTAAGCTTGTGCTAGTCACCACACACATCACAAAAATACATGGGTTGCACCTCTGGATAGATGGAAAAACATATAACAAAACTCATGAAGAGCTCAGGGGCATATCATGCACACATCAAAAAAAGGACAAATATCTAATTGGAGCAGCAGATCTAACAATTATCTCAAATAGCACTCTTCCAACAGCATTTCGGGCATCAAGATGAACTCAAATGAAAATGATGCAATGAGATGAATGATGTGCTCTCTGAGTTGAACATTTTGATATGCTATATGCCCAAAACGGAGCTACGGATGCAAAGTTACGATGTGATGAACAGGGGCAAAATATCTAGGGTTTGAGACAAAAAGTCAACCGAGTTTGGATCTGGATCCAGATCTGGCCGGGCACGGACTTTGAGGATGGCCGACGCCGGAGTTACTGTTCACTGGAGGGAGGGGGTTCGTCGGAGGGAGATGAGGCCGGGCGTCGAGGAGGCAGCGGGGTGTGGCGGCCGGGGCGGCGGCGAGGTCCGGCCTCGTCGGGCGTGCGGCGCGGCGGAGCGGGGCGGCGGAGGCTGCCAGCGGCGGTGGTGCCTCGCCGGAGCGGCGGGGCCTGCAATGGCGCGCGGCGGCGCCGGGCACCGGGCGCGGGGACGGACGAGGGCGCGGGGCGGCGCGGGCGATGGGCCCGGGAGGGCCTCCCGCGGGCCTGGCAGGCCTCGGGCGGCGGCAGTGATGTGGGGCTCGCCCGGGCCACTTGGCGGCGGCTGATTGGTTGGCGGCGGCGGGCGGACGCGTCCGGCACCGTCCGGATGTGTCCGGCGGCGGCGGAGGAGATTTTTTTAGGGTTTGGAAGGGGAGATCCAGAATTTTGAGGAGGGGTCTTTATATAGAGGTAGAGGGAGCTAGGAGTGTCCAAATGAGGTGCGGTTTTTGGCCACGCGATCGTGATCGAACGCTCTAGATGATGGAGAGGGTTTTGGTAGGTTTTGGGCCAACTTGGAGGGGTGTTGGGCTGCAACACACACGAGGCCTTTTCGGTCCCTCGGTTAACCGTTGGAGCATCAAACGAAGTCCAAATGGTACGAAACTTGACAGGCGGTCTACCGGTAGTAAACCAAGGCCGCTTGGCAAGTCTCGGTCCAATCCAGAAATGTTTAATCCCCATACATGAAAGAAAGGTAGAAATGACCACCGGAGGAGAACGAAGCGCCGGAATGCAAAACGGATAACGGGGAAAATGCTCGAATGCATGAGATGAACACGTATGAAAATGCAATGCACATGATGACATGATATGAGAAGCATGACAACGACAACAACATACCGAGACAAAAACCCGAACCCGAGAAAATAAAATAAATTAACGCCGGAAACGGCAAGAGTTGGATTACATATTGGGAAAATCATATCCGGGGTGTTACAACACTCCACCACTACGAGAGGATCTCGTCCCGAGATCTAGGACTGAAAGAACGCTGGGTACTCAAAACGGAGGTGATCCTCGCGTTCCCAGGTAGCTTCACGGTCGGAATGGTGTGACCACTTGACTTTGAGGAATTTGATTAACTTGTTGCGAGTCTTGCGTTCAGTCTCTTCAAGAATAGCCACGGGGTGCTCACGATAAGAGAGATCTTCTTGGAGCTCAATGTCCTTGAAGTTGATGGTGCGGTTCGGAGTCTTGAAGCACTTTTGGAGCTGAGAGACATGGAACACGTCATGCACATTTGCAAGGTTTGAAGGAAGCTCGAGTTGATAGGCGAGATCGCCTCTCTTGCTGACGATCTTGAAAGGTCCCACGTATCTAGGGGCAAGCTTCCCTTTGATACCGAAGCGGCGAGTACCTTTCATAGGAGAGACGCGGAGGTAAACATGATCTCCAATCTCGAAAGCCAAATCACGGTGCTTACTATCATAGTAGCTCTTCTGGCGTGATTGGGCTGCTTTGAGGTTATCTCGAATGACTTTGCACATTTCCTCTGCCTCTATGATCAAGTCATTTCCCAGAAGTTGACGTTCACCGGTTTCGGACCAGTTGAGAGGGGTACGGCACTTCTTGCCATACAGAATTTCAAATGGGGCCTTGCCCGAACTTGCTTGAAAACTGTTGTTGTAGGAGAACTCAGCATAAGGAAGACAATCCTCCCACTTCATGCCGAAGGAGATCACACAAGCCCTGAGCATATCTTCAAGAATCTGATTGACATGCTCGACTTGACCGCTAGTTTGAGGATGGAAAGCTGTGCTGAAGCGGATGTTGGTGCCCATGGACTTCTGAAAAGAATCCCAAAACTTGGAGGTAAAGATGCTGCCATGGTCTGAAGAGATCACTTGTGGAATACCGTGCAGAGAGACAATTCGAGAAGTATAGAGTTCCGCCAATTGAGCTGCAGTGATTGACTTTTTGAGAGGCAGAAAGTGAGCCACTTTAGTGAGTTTGTCGATGACAACGAATATAGCATCATTGCCACGCTTGGACTTTGGAAACCCAGTCACGAAGTCCATCTCAAAGTGGTCAAACTTCCATTCTGGAATGGCAAGAGGTTGGAGGAGACCCGCTTCCCTTTGGTGTTCTGCCTTCACTCTTCTGCAGACATCACATTCATTCACGAACTGAGCAATCTCGCGCTTCATTTGAGTCCACCAATAAGCCTGCTTGAGGTCCTGATACATCTTCGTGCTCCCAGGGTGGATGGAGAGGAGAGAATTGTGAGCCTCGTTCATGATCACTTTACGAAGGTCACCTTTGGGCACAACAATACGATCCTCGAAGAAGAGAGTATCCTTGTCATCAAGGCGGTAGCACTTGTACTTGGGTTGACTCTTGGCAATCCCAATCTTCACCTTTTTCACCATAGCATCAAGAAGTTGAGCTTGGAGAATCTGGTCTTCCAAGGTAGGAGAGACTTGAAGGTTGGCGAGGAAACCTTGAGGAACAACTTGCAGATTAAGTTTGCGGAAAGCTTCACAAAGCTCGGGTTGATAAGGCTTGAGAATCAGGCTGTTGCAATAAGCCTTCCTGCTCAATGCGTCGGCAATCACATTGGCCTTGCCTGGAGTATACTCCATGCTCGGATTATACTCTTGAATCATTTCGACCCATCGAGTTTGCCTGAGGTTGAGATTAGGCTGAGTGAAGATGTACTTGAGACTCTTGTGGTCAGTGAAAATGTCCACTTTTTTCCCAATAAGAGATGTCTCCAAGTCAAAAGAGCATGCACAACTGCCGCCAACTCGAGGTCATGAGTGGGGTAGTTCTTCTCGTTGGGCTTCAACTGGCGAGAGGTATAAGCCACAACTTTCTTCTCTTGCATCAACACTGCGCCAAGACCTTGGAGAGAGGCATCGCAAAAGACCTCGTACGGTTTGGATTCATCAGGTGGAGTCAGAACTGGAGCGGTGACCAATTTCTCTTTCAAAGTGTTGAAAGCAATGTCACACTCCGGAGACCAAACGTACTTGACGTGCTTCTGGAGAAGATTTGAGAGAGGCTTCGCGATCTTAGAAAAGTTTTCAACGAATCTTCGACAATAGCTTGCGAGACCGAGGAAGCTACGGAGTTGCTTCACGTTCTGAGGAGGTTCCCAATTCACAATTGCAGACACCTTCTCAGGATTCACCACAATGCCCTTGGCAGAGATGATATGACCAAGATAAAGAACCTCATCGAGCCAAAATTCGCACTTGGAGAACTTGGCGTAGAACTGGTGTTCCCTGAGCTTATCGAGTACCAAACGCAAGTGCTTGGCATGATCTTCCTTGTTCTTCGAGAAAACCAGAATGTCGTCGAGATAGACCAAAACGAAGTCATTGGTGTAGGCGTTGAAGATGAAGTTCATCATGCGAGAGAACGTCGGAGGAGCGTTGACGAGGCCAAAAGACATGACAGTGTATTCATATGAACCATAGCTTGTCCTGAAAGCCGTCTTGGGAATATCTTGCTCATGGATTCGAATCTGATGATAACCCATACGGAGTGCAAGCTTGGAGAATACTTGGGCACCTTTGAGTTGTTCGAACAGCCCATTGATGTTGGGAAGTGGGTATTTGTTCTTGATGGTCTTCTTGTTCAATGGACGGTAATCAACACAAAGTCGGTCCGTTCCATCCTTCTTCTTCACAAAAAGAACACCACAACCCCACGGAGAAGAACTAGGCCGGATGAGACCCATTCTCTCTTGAATATCGAGTTGCTTCTTCAGCTCCTTCAACTCTTCAGGTCCGAGCTTGTAAGGACGCTTGCACACTGGTTCCGTGCCAGGCTCAAGATCAATGACGAATTCAACTGGCCGGTACGGAGGCATTCCTGGAAGCTCTTTTGGAAAGACGTCTTGATATTCGCAAACGACTGGAATTTGCGAGATAGCATCCAGTTCACCCTTCTCGTTGAGAGAAAACAGACGGATAGTATTATCCCGAGCGGCAAAGACAATTACATCCTCAGACGAATGAGTCAATTGAATCTGCCTGGCTGCACAATCAAGCTGAGCCTTGTGCTTAGATAGCCAATCCATCCCGAGAATAAGATCAATATCCGAGTTACCAAGGATCATTGGAGAAGCCAGAAACTTGAAATCACCCAACGAGATAGAAATATCCAGAACCTCGTAGTTAGCGAGCAAACATCTACCCGGAGAGACAACTGCTAACGGTTTATGCATAACTTGAGAAAACCACCCATGCTTAGATGCAAAAGGTCTCGAGATAAAACAATGCGATGCACCAGTGTCAAAAAGAACTTGGAGAGAGGCATCACAAAAGACCTCGTACGGTTTGGATTCATCAGGTGGAGTCAGAACTGGAGCGGTGACCAATTTCTCTTTCAAAGTGTTGAAAGCAATGTCACACTCCGGAGACCAAACGTACTTGACGTGCTTCTGGAGAAGATTTGAGAGAGGCTTCGCGATCTTAGAAAAGTTTTCAACGAATCTTCGGCAATAGCTTGCGAGACCGAGGAAGCTACGGAGTTGCTTCACGTTCTGAGGAGGTTCCCAATTCACAATTGCACACCTTCTCAGGATTCACCGCAATGCCCTTGGCAGAGATGATATTTCCAAGATAAAGAACCTCATCGAGCCAAAATTCGCACTTGGAGAACTTGGCGTAGAACTGGTGTTCCCTGAGCTTATCGAGTACCAAACGCAAGTGCTTGGCATGATCTTCCTTGTTCTTCGAGAAAACCAGAATGTCGTCGAGATAGACCAAAAAAGTCATTGGTGTAGGCGTTGAAGATGAAGTTCATCATGCGAGAGAACGTCAGAGGAGCATTGACGAGGCCAAAAGACATGACAGTGTATTCATATGAACCATAGCTTGTCCTGAAAGCCGTCTTGGGAATATCTTGCTCACGGATTCGAATCTGATGATAACCCATACGGAGTTCAAGCTTGGAGAATACTTGGGCATGTAAGTGCATCTAGTGCCACCCCTAGTTGGTTTTGGAGTATTGACGACAAACCTAGTTGAGGGACTAATGTGTTTGTGAGAATTGCAGGAAAACACAGGTAGAAGTCCCTCGTTGATTCGGTTTTACTACCAGAGATGACCCCTAAAAATGTATGAAGAGATTGAAGACAAAGGTGGTATATGAAGATATTCACATTGAAGACTATGACAAAAGAAGACACGTTATGAAGCTTATGGAGCTCGAAGACTTAGATCTTTCGTAGTTCTTTTTCTTTTGTGTTGAGTCATAGGAACCACCGTACTATTAAGTGGGGTCCAGGAGAACCAGTCAGAATGACTGAAGTGATGCCTAAATCAAAAACCTATGTCTTCGAGCGAAGACAATGAGAGCGAGTCTTGTCCAGAGCCGTACAAGTCAGCTTTGCTTGTAGCCCAAGTAAAGTTGCCATGAGAGTTTGAAATCTGACCGTTGAGACACGTGTCAGTTCCTTAGTGACCCAGGGTCATTTCGGACAAATCAGGTCGGGATGCCAAGTGGCTATAAATAGCCCACCCCCACAACCATAAATGGTTGGCTGCTCAGATTTCAGTGCACGGCTTTTGTCGTTTGAGAGCAACCCACCTTGAAGCCTTTGAGAGAAAATTTCTAGTAAGGAGAAAAGCCCTAACCACCCAGAGCCAGAGTAAATTGGGCATCACTTAAGTCTTCTTGTCTGTGTGATCTGAAGACTTATTACACTTGAGGACTGTGAATCCTCCAGACGGTTAGGCGTCGCGTTCAGAGCATCCAAGAGACATTGTGGATTGCCAGTGAACGAAGTTTGTGAAGGTTTGGGAGTCTACCTTGAAGACGTACCAAAGTGATTGGGCAAGGACTAAGTGACCTCAGCTCAAGGAGAATACGGTGAGGACTTGGTGTCCTGAACTGCGTGTTCAGGACTAGGTGTCCGGGACTGTGTGTCCTAAGGTTTAAATACCTAGCCGCTCCAACCAGACGTACAGTTGTCACAGCAACTGGAACTGGTCCAACATATCATTGTCTTCAACGAGTCACTGGTTTCATCTTCACTTCCTTTTCTTACTGTTACTCATTGTGAAGCCATTGCATGCTTGCTTTATCTTTTGTCTTCACAACGTGAATGTTTGATCTGTTTGGCTTCATAACTTCTTCCTACCTGATCCTTATTACACTGAAGCTGTTTGTCATTGTGCTTTCACTCTATTGAATACATGACCATGGCTGGCCTAGTGTAATCTAACTTCTGCTGCATAGTAATAGGCATAATCTTCGCTGTTTGTCTTCATAACTCTCACGTTTTGAAGACTTTCATAAATATCGCCTATTCACCCCCCCTCTAGTCGATATAACGCACTTTCAATTGGTATCAGAGCAAGGTGCTCCCTTGTTCTGTGTGATTCGGTTTAACCACCTGGAGTTTTAGCTATGTCGACTGCAGGGATAATCAAAGTCTCTGCTGCTTGCCCCGTCTTTGATGGAACTGAATATCCCTACTGGAAGAATAAGATGCGCATGCATCTTGAAGCTATTGACATCGACCTATGGTATGTCGTCGAGAACGGCGTTCCCAAGGCTGGAGAAGGTGTCACTGCTGCTGATGTCAAGAAGTTCACTCAACTGGACTCTACTGCCAAAAATATCATCTGTGGTCATCTGACAAAAGGACAGTATGGCCGTGTGAGTGCCTTGAAGACATCCAAGCTGGTCTGGGACTGGCTCTCCAAGGTTAATGAAGGCGTCTCAACCCAGAGAGATCAAAGAATCAGTATTCTTCGCAACCTCTTCAACCGCTTCAAGCGAAATGACAATGAGAATGTCCAGCACACATTTGACCGGCTCACTGACATCACAAATGAGCTTCAAGCCCTCAGCGCCACTGAGATCACCAAACATGAAATCGTCAAGACGCTGCTGAGATCACTTGATAGTTCGTTTGACATCCTGGCCCTGATGATTCAAGAACGTCCTGATTTCAAGACACTCGATCCGTCTGACATACTTGAGAGGCTCAACACACATGAGTTTCAGCTTTCTGAGAAAAGAGATATCTACGGTCCAAACTATGGGCGAACTCGTGCCTTGAAGGCAAAAGCTGTTTTCTCATCTGAAGAAGAATCTGACTGCAGTTCTGATGATCCTGAAGACATTGGAAGAGAACTTGCAATGCTAGTGAAGAAGTTCCAAAAATTCACCAAGAAGAAAGGCTTCAGAAAATCTTCACGATCAAGCTCAAGGAATGATGAAGTTTCTGCTCATGACTACAAGAAGAAAACATGTCACAAGTGCAAGAAAACTGGACACTTCATCTCTGAGTGTCCACAGTGGGACAATGAGAACAGAAGGAAGAAGAAGAGCAAGGAATATGATTCTGACGACAAGAAGAAGAAGAAATACTCAAAGTCTTCTTCCAAGTCTTCCTCAAAGTCTTCATCACACAAGAAGAGGTCATCTGGCAAGGCACGTGCGTTTGTTGGCAAGGAGATGGATTCAGAGGAGGAGTCCGCATCTGAGGAGGCAGAGGTGGAGTCTGAGGAGGAGTCTGATTCTGGCATTGCGAGTCTGGCTACAGCATACGTCGCCAAGTCCATCTTCAACACTGCATACAATGACTGCATCACCGACACCGACGCAAATGACAAGAACGACTCCACTCCTACCTACTGCTTCATGGCACGCGATGTCAAGGTAAACACACGCACTACTCGCTATCAAACATCTAGTGACGATGACTCTGACTGTGATTCAAAACCCAGCTACAAAACACTTGCTAAAATTGCAACTGAACAACAGAAAGCTATGGAACATATTCAAAAACTGTTAGACAGAAGCGATGATCTGTTGGGTGCTGAAATGACTCGATCTGAATCCTTAATTGAAGACATAAAAAACCTTCACGTTAAGTATCAGGAACTTGAAGATCGTCTTGATACTCTCTCAACAACTCATGAAAAGCTTTCCTATGATTATCTTCAAAGCAAGCAAGAACTTGAGAAATTGAGAGCGGTTCATGAAGATCTTCAAAAGGAAAACAAGTCACTTCGCGCCGAACAGATCAGTCCCGCTTAGGAAGGATTTGAACCACCATGTCTTAAATGCATTGAGCGTGATAATGCTACTTCTGTTGCTGAATGTTCCACTGCTACTGCTGTTGCAATATCTTCAACTGTTGATGTGGTAACTAACCCCTCTGCTGAGGATACCACTGCTATTGCTGATGAGAATGCTAGGTTGAAGACATTGCTTGAAACAGGGATGTACAAAAGTCTTAAAGGACATCAGACATTATGTGATGTCCTCAAGAAGCAGATTCTGAACCGAAACCCTAGGAAAGAGGGTGTTGGGTTCGTGAGGAAAATAAATGCAGATGGCTCTTACTGGAAACCTGAGCAGTACCCCAAAACCACATGGGTTGCTGCAAAGGAACTTTCAGCAGATCCATCCAATTTATCTGGCTTCACTTGTGCTAACCCCATTATCATTGATGAATCCTTTGATGCAAACTATAAACTGTTTAAGAATCAGAATGGTGAAGTGTTTTCCAGGTACATTGGTACTAACTGCAGGAATGGACCGCCTATGAAGAAGATCTGGGTTCCGAAAAAGTGTCTGGAAAATCTTCCTGTGAATGTCTTCATGACACCTCACTTGAAGAAGACAAACCTCAGACCAAAGGCTTCATACGGTCCAATGGCTTCATACAAACAGAGGACTCACCTGAGTCACACTAACGCAAATGTTTTGCAGGGAAACCATACTCAGGCATATGAATATGAGAGCGGTTCATCGAACCGTCATGTTCATATGACCAAAAATTATTCTGCTTATTCCTATGAGTATTATTGTCCACCTGCTAGACTGTTTGCTAAGGCTTCAAAGCCAAAATTCTCAGATGCTGCACTCAGACTTATTGCTTCTAAGCCACCCTTGAAGATGTGGGTGGTTAAGAAAGCTTAACTCTCTTTTGCAGGGAAAGGTCTCCAGCAGAAAAACAAAATCTTCTGACGCTATTGCTGGGGACCTTAAAAATCTTGTAGGGCGCAAGATAAAATGCCCGAATGGCATCATTATGTACCTCGTTCCTGAATCGCAGGCTACTCTCCCTATTAGTCCTAATCTGGATCTAAGTTTTCATAACCCACTGGTTCGTCAAATGTTTTTGCTTCACAATTCTCTTCGTGAAGCCTATCCCCCTAACTGCACTGTAGGGTACGACACCAGCGACTTCAAAGTCTTCAGAATGGATTATTGAAAGTGGGTGTACAAATCACATGACTGGCAAAAGAAGCCTCCTTATGGACTCAACCTTACGTCCAAGAGCCACATCACATTTGCTGACACTGGTAAAAGTAAGGTATTGGGTCTAGGTAGAGTTGCAATCTCAAAGGATCAACACATGGATAAAGTCATGCTTGTTGAATCCCTTGGCTTCAACTTAATGTCTGTCTCAATGCTTTGCGATTTGAACATGATCGTAATGTTTGGAAAATATCGTTGCCTAGTACTAATGGAATCTGACAAGTCTCTAGTGTTTGAAGGGTATCGAAAAGATGATTTGTATGTGGTAGATTTCTCAGCAGGACCACAACTTGCAGTATGTCTTCTTGCAAAAGCTTCAGAATGCTGGCTTTGGCATCGGAGGCTTGGGCATGCTGGCATGAGGAACCTCCACACTCTTGCGAAGAAGAAGCATGTCATAGGCATCGAGGGCGTCAAGTTCAAGAAAGATCACTTATACGGTGCCTGTGAAGCAGGGAAGATGACAAGGGCAAAACATCCTTCGAAGACAATCATGACTACTACACAACCCTTCGAACTGCTCCACATGGATCTTTTCGGTCCCACTCACTACTCAACTTTTACTACTTCTGCTTGCCTCTATGGCTTCGTCATCGTTGATGATTACTCTAGATATACATGGGTGCACATAATCCTTTACAAGACTGAAGTGCAGGATGTCTTCAGACGCTTCGCCAATCGAGCTATGAACAATTTTGGCGCCAAGATAAAGCACATCAGAAGTGACAATGGCACTGAATTCAAGAACACTGGCCTTGATACATATCTTGATACCTTGGGCATCACACATGAATTCTCAGCTCCGTACACGCCACAGCAGAATGACGTCGTCGAACGCAAGAACAGAACACTCATTGAGATGGCCAGAACTATGCTAGATGAATACAAGACTCCAAGAAAATTCTGGACTGAAGCCATTGACACTGCATGCCATACAATCAATCGTGTTTATCTTCACAAGCTTCTGAACAAGACATCTTATGAACTCCTAACTGGCAAGAAGCCAAATGTCAGTTACTTCAGAGTATTTGGGGCAAGATGCTGGATCAAGGACCCACACCACACCTCAAAGTTTGCACCAAAAGCACATGAGGGCTTTATGCTTGGATATGGAAAGGATTCGCACTCCTACAGAGTCTTCAATCTCTTTCATTACAAAGTGGTTGAAACAGTGGATGTGCGGTTTGATGAGACAAATGGTTCACAAAGAGAGCAACTGCCAAATGTGCTAGATGAAGTTCCAGCTGATGAATCAATCAAGCTTATGGGAACTGGAGAGATTATACCTTCTGAAGCTCATCCTGAAGAAGAACTTATCATCTCAGCACCTGATCAACATGAAGACAATGCTCGGCCTGAAGACATTCCTCCCAACACCAACACAGATCAGCAAGAGCAAAGTCTTCGCCCTATACACCCTCGTGTTGCCAATGAAGTGCAAATTGACAGAATAATTGACAGCATCAATGCACCTAGTCCACTCACTCGTTCAAGGGCAACTCAACTGGCAAATTTCTGTGGGCACTTCGCATTCATATCAATATCAGAACCCAAGAAAGTTGAAGAAGCCTTCATGGAACCTGAATGGATTCAAGATATGCAAGAAGAGCTTCAACAGTTTGAGCTGAATAATGTATGGGAACTGGTTAAGCATCCTGATCCACGGAAGCACAACATAATAGGCACCAAATGGATATACCGCAACAAACAAGATGATCATGGTCAAGTTGTCAGAAACAAAGCTCGTCTCGTTGCTCAAGGATATACTCAAGTGGAGGGCATTGACTTCGATGAAACATTTGCTCCTATGGCTAGGCTTGAAGCCATACGCATACTGCTGGCCTATGCAAATCATCATAGCATACTTCTATATCAAATGGATGTGAAAAGTGCTTTTCTCAATGGCAAGATTGAAGAAGAAGTGTATGTTGCACAACCGCCTGGCTTTGAAAATCCAAAACATCCTAACATGGTATACAAGCTCAACAAGGCACTGTATGGCCTCAAACAAGCTCCCAGGGCCTGGTATGACACACTCAAATACTTCCTGAAGAGCAAAGGCTTCATACCTGGTTCCCTGGATCCCACTCTTTTCACGAAGACATATGATGGTGAACTGTTTGTGTGGATGACATTATCTTCGGCTGCACCAATCAGAAGTACAGTGAAGAGTTTGGATATGCGATGCAAGAGCAATATCAGATGTCCATGATGGGGGAGCTGAAGTTCTTCCTTGGTCTTCAAATTCGACAACAATGCAATGGCATCTTCATATCTCAAGAGAAGTATCTCAAAGATTGCCTGAACAAGTTCGGTATGCAAGACTGCAAAGGCTTCACAACACCAATGCCAGCCAAACATCATCTGGGTCCTGACGACAATGGTAAAGAGTTCGATCAAAAGGTATACCGCTCCATGATTGGTTCTTTGCTTTATTTATGTGCATCTAGGCCAGATATTATGCTTAGTGTTTGCATGTGTGCTCGATTTCAAGCGGCACCAAAGGAGTCGCATCACTTAGCTGTGAAGCGAATTCTTCGATATTTGGCTCACACCCCAACTCTAGGATTATGGTATCCCAAGGGCTCAGAGTTTGATTTGGTTGGATTTTCGGATGCTGATTATGCTGGTGACAAAGTTGATCGCAAGTCTACATCAGGCACATGTCACTTTCTGGGACGATCACTTGTATGTTGGTCTTCAAAGAAGCAGAATTGTGTATCTCTCTCCACTGCTGAATCTGAATACATTGCTGCTGGATCTTGCTGCGCTCAGCTTCTGTGGATGAAGAAAACACTCAAGGACTATGGCATTCATCTGAAGCAAGTGCCACTTTACTGCGACAATGAAAGCGCCATCAAGATTGCCAACAACCCAGTTCAGCACTCGAAGACAAAGCACATTGAAATTCGTCATCACTTTCTCAGAGATCATGTTGTGAAGGAAGACATTGATATCATACACGTCAACACTGAAGAGCAATTGGAAGATATCTTCACCAAGCCCTTGGATGAGAAGAGATTTTGCAAGTTACGGTGTGAGCTAAATATCCTGGAATCCTCAAATGTCCTGTGATCAGGCACACATCCTAACACTTATGCATATGATGACTTAGATGTGCAACACACAAAGTAAAGTATATCTTCAATCAATGAAGACATACATTCTAAGTGTGAATACATTAATGCGGAATTTGACTTTGGAGCACCACGATAATGTGCGCCGTGTCTGGGTCTAATACTTCCTATACGGTGGGTAACACCACCACCAAACTTTCTATTTTGAAGTGTTTCACTCATGGCGTTACCTTGCAATATCTTCACATTTGGTTTGGCTTCGAACTCAACATGTCTTCATTATTATCTTCACTACATTGATTATATAGATATATACATACTAGTGTTCTGTCCTCTACAGCATTCACTTATAGCTATGTCTTCTTGGTTGAATCTTTTTGAACTAAGTGAATGTGATCGGACCCTAATCTCTCTATGCTTTCTATCTCAAATTCTATCTCTCCAAGTCATATGCATTCTATTGAAACTGTCGAATGTCTTCACTGCGTCCTTGTCAGCAGAAGATAAAGAGACAACCATAAAGTCCGTTTTCAATGCTCATTCCTCCACATAAAATCCGGAGAAGCAGGAACGACCGCCCGACAATCCAGGCATGCGTGGGACGTGGAACAAACCCAAAACTTCCGCAAATTGGCCACGCGTTCCTCAGATGCGAATCGCCAGGGGCACCTGTGTAATAGCACAGTGCCGCCCCCGAGCCTATAAATTCACACTTACCGCGGTCATTATCTCCTTCTCCACCCTCGCACGAACCCTAGCGCCACCGCTAGCACTCGACGACGCCGGCGATGAAGCGCTTCGCTGCCGCAACTTCTCCGACGCCGTCTTCACGCCGATCCCGGACATCGTTCTCTCCGCCGTCGCCGTAGGTGTCTTCCGTCGCCAAGTTAGGGCACGGAGGACTGAACTGCTCGGCATCATCTCCCACTCCATCTAGCAGTTCCAAGTGTGGTAAATAAAACCTCTTTTTACAGCCCCTTTTGATCTCATGGTTCTGTCACTTTCTATCATAAGAAGTTTCTCTTCACACAAGTTAGATCTCTCTATCTGCATCTCATAACATGCCTAGTATATTCACTTGTGCTTCATAAAGTAGTTAGATTCCTCACTTGTACTGATCTATGGGTTTGTACAAATCTGGAACCAACTTCTTATCTATGAGTGAATGTCTTTGCACGATGAGGTCAATGTCTTCTAAACTGATTAATCTTCAAAACCTTCTGAGAATGCATATGACCTCTTCCCCTTCCCTCGCACCTTAATGCTGTCACAGGTACATGTCCGTGGGAGAATCCTTCGGTTCTCATAGTCTGCATTCATTTGCAGAATTCCTAAAGCATCACATAAACTCTCCTGAAGCCAGTTCCTGTTGGTCCAGCAAAAGAAAGCCTTTGAAGCCTTTGAAAGTTTTGAAGCCTTTCAAGTTAAAGTTTATGGCTTCAGAAGCAGCATCAAGGAAGGGGGGCAGACAGAGACGTGAGGGTACTTCCAAAGATCTGCCTGAAGACCTGGCAGAAATGTATAAAACAGATCCAGAAGAGAGTTATGGGCAGCGCAAGACCCAAATCCAATGGATTCGACGTTATTGGGCAGAACAGTGGTTCAAATACCGCTTCGTCACTCAGGAGTATGCTGAGAAATGTGCCATCAAGAAACCATGGGGGGACATCATTTACAAGAATCTCATACCCAGGACCAGAGATGAAGCCATTGCTCAAGGTTTCTACCCATGCATGGTCCGAGGACCACAGCCTGATGATGCACATCCGTCGTCACTCCTCTGGTGTCGTGACGACAATCTTTTCAAGCGCAACTTCCAGTTTGCCCAACAATCTGCGAAGCTGAACAAGAAGAAATTTGGGTTAGACTTCAACCCTGGCCCCTCCGCACCAAGGACAGATGGCACACGCTACGCAGAACCCAATGTCATCGGTCCGTTTGCCAACCTTGAGGGCCTCATCACCCACATCTTAGTCCAAGGGACTGCCGTGAATGACCCTCCAGCTGACTCTGAGTCTGATGAAGCTCCTGTTGAACCGAAGCCAAAGCAGTCGAAGAAGCCAAAAGCTTTAAAGCCGGCCCCTTCCTCAAAAGTCTCAAGGGCGAAGCCATTGGCAACTGCACCTCCTGAAGACAGTGTGCAGTCTGAAGACGTATTCCGCGTCTCCAAGCCCCAAAAGGACAAGGTGCCTCAGCCACACACCGGCAAAGAACTCAAAGCTGCTGCCATTCTGCGAAGCGAAGCCATTTATCTATCAAGTGATGAAGATCTTGGAGATGATGCAATAGAGCAGCTCATCAAAAGCAAAGAGGAAGCTGAAATCTTCAACAATTTGCCTCTCTTTGATGTCGCCATCATCCACAGCTTCATCGACGAATGGTTTGCCACACCAGACATAAGCTTCGAAGATCTGCAGCTGCCTGTTGGCCTCAGCGTCGCCTTTCAAGGCGCAATCGCTTCAGAACTTGCCATTGCTCAGCGCATTGTTGAGCTGAAGCAGAAAATTGATCATGAAAAGGCTCAATTCAAGAAGAATATGGCCAAGCTCAGCGTGCAAGAAGTGAAGAGCTTCAAGACCATGCTGCATGAGCTAAAGGAAAATTTTCTGAAGAAGCGTGCAGAAGCTCAAGATTCACGTGAGCGGATGAAGTCTCTGGCAGAACGATGTGTGCAGGCCTACAATGAGGCCGAGAAGCGCAAGGCACTTGGGCGTCCTGGCATCGACCCCAAGATGGCCGCGAAGAAGAAGAAGAAGCCTGCTATGGCTGAACCAGAGGCACCTAGGCAAGAAGCAGTTCCAATCGTCTTCCAAACTGCAACGATTGGCTCGAATCCAAAGAGCCGGTCAATAGCTTCAGAGCTGAAGAAGACAAGAACTGCTGAGGCTGAAGCTAGGAAAAGGAAAAGCTCTGAAGCCTCTCCTACTGCCCCCAGCAAGAAGAAGCGCAAGATCAAGAAATCTCGGGCTGCTCCCACAGAGCCCCTGATAGTTGAACCTATCTCTATGGTTCACCCCAACGCAGAAAGACAATTGACAGTTCATGAGCCTGCTTCCACAGAGGCTCCTGAAGCTGAAGACATACCAGCAGCCGACCCAATTGCTGCTGAAGACATTGGTCATCAGGACAATGTACAAGATGATGCAGCCCTTCCTCAGTATGAACAAAGTGAACTCATCAGCATTGGTCGTCCCCTGACGCCAATTGCACAAGATGCGTCATGGGCGGATCACCCTCAAGAGGAGGAAGACTTTGAGGTCCAGCCCGCTCCAACACCACAAGTGTCGTCTGCGTTCCGCAGGCTTCGCAAAGGTCCAAGGCCTCAAGTCTGTGCTGAAGACATTCCGGCTATATCAGCCAAAGAAAATGAAGAAGTACCACAAGATCCTACTCCCCCGCTACACCAAGAAGCAGTTCTCCAGGAGAACGTGCCTAAGTCTGACCCTCCAACTAGTCAAGCGGAGGCTGAAAATGTTGAGGCTGCCACAACAAACACTGAAGCCAATGTGGAACCTTCCACACCAAAAGCTTCAGCAGACAGCGAAGCTACTGATCATGACACTTCTGTTCCTGAGTCTGCTGCAGGTCTTCAATTTGATTACCATGTTGAGCACAGGCCTCATGTCCAGAAGCCAGTCCCAAGGCTGCCAAGGTTCCCAGGTCCTGCATCAGCACCTGGCTCCTTTGACATCAATAGCTTCAAGGCAGACAATACATTTTTCAACAGCTCTAAGAACCCCTATTCAAGGGAAAGGATTTCATTAGATAGGTTCTGGAGCTATCCTCAGCGCAGCTACTATTCATGCATCCTATACAACCAAGGTCGCATCTTCCCGCACAAGCGCCTTGAGGTTGAAGCCATTGCTGGTCTGCCCTGCCTAGAGGAAGCTTTGGATTGCTTTAAGCAAGTGGGTCTGCTGCAGTTTGTCACTGATGAAGAGCACTGGAATGAAGAGCTTCTGCTTCAGTTCTATGCCACCCTCCATATTAAAGGATACAACAGAGATCCGAAGACTTGGGTCCTGGAATGGATGACCGGCAATGTCCATCATGAAGCCAATGCATTTGATATCATTGAGCTCACCGGCCTGCCCACTCCTGGCGAATTCTTCGAGGAAGGATGTCAACTACATGCTGAAGCTATTGAGAGCATATTCCAGAGGCCTGAACCAAATATGAGTCAGATGCTCTCAATGATGAAGCCATTGCCCCACGATGCTCCTTATCCAATAGAGTTCTTCGTTGAAGACTTTGAGTTCCTGCCCAGGACCATATATCACATCATCCGGCGGACTCTCTGGCCTATTAAAGGGCACTCTCCAAATGCCAAGATCGAAGGTGCAATGAAGACTATGATATTCTGTATCCTTCATGGCAAATGGTTCAACACACAGGATTTCTTCATACACCAACTTGCAGCGTCAGGCTCAGATTTATTTGGTTTGAAGTTCTATGCTCCTTGGGTGATGAGGCTGATCAAACTGCACTATGCGATCTCGTATCAGCCCTCAGCTCGAAACCATCGGATCTTCTTGCCAGATGTGGATACCTCCTCTGAAGCTATATATCCTGAGCCTGCCAAGCAACCGTTGAGTCATCAGAATGCAGAACACCAGAGCTTCACTCAGAACGATGAAGGTGTTGAAGCCATCTCCAGGGTGTATCCTTTGGCTGGCACTACACGTGCGCCACACCCTGCTTCAACTGAAGCCACTGATAGTGCACCTGCTTCAAGACCCAAGAAGCGCACTCGTGTTCTCACTGACCGAGAGCTTCTTGTGGCCCTTCATCAAAAACAAGATAGGCATCACGACTGGCTAAAGCGTCAGATGAAAAGCCTCTTGGTGGATGTTAATCGACTTCAAAATCTTGCCACCAAGAATGCTTTCGTCACTCATGAAACCTGTCGTCGTACATGGAAAGGGCTCTCAATGATATGCACTGAAGCTGAACTTGAAGAGGATGGCTTCACTGAGCGCTTCAAGTTTGACACCACACCTCCCAGAAGGGCTGTGATGCGCAACACACCATCACTTGAAGACTCTGAGTTTTCTTCATCTGCTGCCACAGTTACTGCAAGGATCATTGATGAAGACGACGATGCTACATCACCGCCACCTGCTTCAGCACCTCCAAGCTCCTCTGCACCGCCAAACACCTCCAACGACCCTGCTGCTCCTGGAAACGAGTAGACACTCTATGTCTTTGAACCTTTTTAGTCCTTACTGACAAAAGGGGAAGAAGCATATGAGTTGATAGTCTTCAAGCGGGTCCATATGGGCGGGTGCTATATTTTTGCTACATTTTGCTTCGTGCTTACAACTCTCGTTTTTGCTTCATTTGGTTCTTTGAGTTGTAACACTAAGACTCGATGGTCGTTTGCCACCCTGTTTGCGAAGATAAATTCCGCACTTATCTCATTCTGCAGACGTCCATTTTCCATTATGCATGTCATTATCTTCATATACTTTCACATGCGTAGTGGATTGTCATCATAAGCTGAAGTGGATCTCCACAAGTACAACCTGCCATGTGCATTTGCATTCCAAAAGCAAATCAACTTATATGCACATCTTCAGGGGGAGCCCTTGCAACTTATGAAGACAATTCCCTATCCTTTACAAATTTCACACATTATATTCCCCGTTGAAAACTTCAACTAGTTTGTCATCAATCACCAAAAAGGGGGAGATTGTAAGTGCATCTAGTGCCACCCCTAGTTGGTTTTGGAGTATTGACGACAAACCTAGTTGAGGGACTAATGTGTTTGTGAGAATTGCAGGAAAACACAGGTAGAAGTCCCTCGTTGATTCGGTTTTACTACCAGAGATGACCCCTAAAAATGTATGAAGAGATTGAAGACAAAGGTGGTATATGAAGATATTCACATTGAAGACTATGACAAAAGAAGACACGTTATGAAGCTTATGGAGCTCGAAGACTTAGATCTTTCGTAGTTCTTTTTCTTTTGTGTTGAGTCATAGGAACCACCGTACTGTTAAGTGGGGTCCAGGAGAACCAGTCAGAATGACTGAAGTGATGCCTAAATCAAAAACCTATGTCTTCGAGCGAAGACAATGAGAGCGAGTCTTGTCCAGAGCCGGACAAGTCAGCTTTGCTTGTAGCCCAAGTAAAGTTGCCATGAGAGTTTGAAATCTGACCGTTGAGACACGTGTCAGTTCCTTAGTGACCCAGGGTCATTTCGGACAAATCAGGTCGGGATGCCAAGTGGCTATAAATAGCCCACCCCCACAACCATAAACGGTTGGCTGCTCAGATTTCAGTGCACGGCTTTTGTCGTTTGAGAGCAACCCACCTCGAAGCCTTTGAGAGAAAATTTCTAGTGAGGAGAAAAGCCCTAACCACCCAGAGCCAGAGTAAATTGGGCATCACTTAAGTCTTCTTGTCTGTGTGATCTGAAGACTTATTACACTTGAGGACTGTGAATCCTCCAGACGGTTAGGCGTCGCGTTCAGAGCATCCAAGAGACATTGTGGATTGCCAGTGAACGAAGTTTGTGAAGGTTTGGGAGTCTACCTTGAAGACTTACCAAAGTGATTGGGCAAGGACTAAGTGACCTTAGCTCAAGGAGAATACGGTGAGGACTTGGTGTCCTGAACTGTGTGTTCAGGACTGGGTGTCCGGGACTGTGTGTCCTAAGGTTTAAATACCTAGCCGCTCCAACCAGACGTACAGTTGTCACAGCAACTGGAACTGGTCCAACATATCATTGTCTTCAACGAGTCACTGGTTTCATCTTCACTTCCTTTTCTTACTGTTACTCATTGTGAAGCCATTGCATGCTTGCTTTATCTTTTGTCTTCACAACGTGAATGTTTGATCTGTTTGGCTTCACAACTTCTTCCTACCTGATCCTTATTACACTGAAGCTGTTTGTCATTGTGCTTTCACTCTATTGAATACATGACCATGGCTGGCCTAGTGTAATCTAAATTCTGCTGCATAGTAATAGGCATAATCTTTGCTGTTTGTCTTCATAACTCTCACGTTTTGAAGACTTTCATAAATATTGCCTATTCACCCCCCCTCTAGTCGATATAACGCACTTTCAGGGCACCTTTGAGTTGTTCGAACAGCTCGTTGATGTTGGGAAGTGGGTATTTGTTCTTGATGGTCTTCTTGTTCAATGGACGGTAATCAACACAAAGTCGGTCCGTTCCATCCTTCTTCTTCACAAAAAGAACACCACAACCCCACGGAGAAGAACTAGGCCGGATGAGACCCATTCTCTCTTGAATATCGAGTTGCTTCTTCAGCTCCTTCAACTCTTCAGGTCCGAGCTTGTAAGGACGCTTGCACACTGGTTCCGTGCCAGGCTCAAGAACAATGACGAATTCAACTGGCCGGTACGGAGGCATTCCTGGAAGCTCTTCTGGAAAGACGTCTTGATATTCGCAAACGACTGGAATTTGCGAGATAGCATCCAGTTCACCCTTCTCATTGAGAGAAAACAGACGGATAGTATTATCCCGAGCGGCAAAGACAATTACATCCTCAGATGAATGAGTCAATTGAATCTGCCTGGCTGCACAATCAAGCTGAGCCTTGTGCTTAGATAGCCAATCCATCCCGAGAATAAGATCAATATCCAAGTTACCAAGGATCATTGGAGAAGCCAGAAACTTGAAATCACCCAACGAGATAGAAATATCCAGAACCTCGTAGTTAGCGAGCAAACATCTACCCGGAGAGACAACTGCTAACGGTTTATGCATAACTTGAGAAAACCACCCATGCTTAGATGCAAAAGGTCTCGAGATAAAACAATGCGATGCACCAGTGTCAAAAAGAACTTTTGCAGGGACATCGTTAATAGGAAGGTTACCCATGATGACATCTGACGAGTCCTCTGCCTAAGCTGCATTCATCAAGTTGACCTTGGCGTGCTTGGTGTTATGCTTGACCATAGCTGTACTTGCCGTTCTCACAGGAGGAGGAGGAGGAAGACGCCTCTGATTGAAGCATTTGTTGGCATAGTGACCCTTTTGTTGGCACTTGTTGCACGTGACCTCTGAAAGCGGACGGTAATACGGAGCACTCGATCTTGGAGCTTGAGACGAAGTCTTGTTCTGAAAGCCAGGGTTGGGTGGGTGGGAAGATCCACTGCCACCTTTGCTCTTCTGCTGATACGGCTGACGGAACGGAGGAGGAGGAAGCCAATACTTCTGCTGCTTGGCCACTTGAGTAGAGGAAGAAGGAGTAGTGTCTCTGACTCGCTTCTTGGAAGCATCACACCTCAATTGAGCGGCCTCTTGCTTCAATGCCATGTTGTAGAACTCATCGTACCTCAAGGGATCAAAGAGAACAAGAGCTAGCTGGATTTCTTCTCTGAGACCACCCCTGAACTGGTATATCATGCTCCTCTCATCAGGGACGTCCTGCTTAGCAAAGCGGGCGAGCTTCTGAAACAACTTGTTGTAGTCATAGACAGACAAAGAGCCTTGCTTCAGGTTGCGGAATTCCTCACGCTTGCTTTCAACCACGCTCTGAGGAATATGATGAGCTTTGAAGTCTTGACGGAATTCATCCCAGGTAATCACACGGCCTCCTCTGGAATCCTTGTACTGCTGGAACCATTCTGCAGCTTGATCTTTGAGTTGGAAGGATGCGAACTTGACAAAGTCCTCAGGCCTGACGTTACTGCACTCGAAATTCTTGCACAGATCCACGAGCCAATCGTCAGCATCAGTTGCCTCAACACAATTGCTGAAAGTCTTTGGCCCGTTAGCAAGGAACTGGTTGAGTGTAGCAAAGTGATTCTGATTGTTGCCTTGGTTCGCCTGATTGCGCTCTTGAAGAATTTGCATGATCAACTGTGTGTTTGCATTGGTTGCAGCCATCACAGCTTGCCATGCCTCCGGAGGAGGAGGAGGTGGTGGCGGATCTTGATTCTGATTCTGGTTGGTGCTCTTAGCGGGAGCCATCCTGAAGAGGGTGACAACCGTTAGCACATTGACAGATAAAATGAAGCTGAATCCAACGGAATGAAAATTGCAACATATAGTCTTCACATCCGAACATAAGAACGAATGCATTCCTCTTAAAATGGTCACATATCCATAAATTGAGAAGCCACTTAGAATTTAGGTAGAGAAATAAATCAACAAGGTATGGATCGAGAACGAATACTCGGTAAGAAATCCCAATCTCAAACCAAATATCCGTGGAAGAAGAGCTAGAGCTACAAGAATTCCCACCTATGAAACTCCCGAACCTTTCCGGTTATGCAATCAGGTGTTGGGGATACAGGGGAAGCATAATATCTCACCCAAATCTAGCAAATCCTACATCCAGCTGTATCCATCCTTTAACACATAACCGAGAAAAACTTCGGAAACCATCTACCTCAACCTTCGAAAAGCATCCGTTATACAAGTTATGGCGATACTCTCGAACTCCTGCCCAATACTGGGTGGCGTCGAGGTTATCTCACCAACGAACTGCATAAAATAGATTTTTGATGTCGGCTTTCTAAACTCAGGTATTCCAGAACTGCAACGATAAAATTGTGACGACAACACCTCGGAGCTCAACTCCTCGGGACACTGCCACAACCCCTAAAGACAGGAGGCACCAAGAACAATGTTCTCGTCACAAAACCATCGGAACGATTCCAAGATACCCGCGTGATCCTAAAATTTTTTTATTGAATTTTGAGAAGAGAAGAGTCAAAACTCTACGCCAGGATGCCTTACCAGAGCGATGAGGAGACTGGGAAGTAAAAAGAATTCCTAAACTCTCCGATATATAATTCCTAAAAGACTCAAAACATTTTTCTAGACTCAACAACGGCTGCTAAAAACGATCAAGCAATGGGGCTCCTAAGGTCGGGGAAGGCTCTGATTACCAACTTGTAACGCCCTCGATGCGGCTATAGCTCCCACGTGTCGAGGCACGACTTAGAGACATAACCGCATTGAAAGCAATGTCGCAAGTTAGGCAATCTTCACAACATCCCATGTAATATAGATAATAAAAGGGGAGATACAATAGTTGGCTTACACTCGCCACATCAATCAAAGTACATAAATAGCATTGCAACATTCAAACACTCATGGCCTGACTACGGCACCAAAATAAAAGATAACCCAACATGCGACACGGTCCCGATCACCCCAACTGGGCACCACTACTGATCATCAGGGAAAGACACGTAGTATCGGCATGAGTCCTCGTCGAACTCCCACTTGAGCTCAAGCGCATCATCTGGAATGGGGTCATCTGGCCCTGCATCTGGTTTGGAAGTAATCTGTGAGCCACAGGGACTCAGCAATCTCGCACCCTCGCGATCAAGACTATTCAAGCTTATAGGTAAGGCAAGGAAAATATGTGGAGCTGCAGCAAGCGACTAGCATATATGGTGGCTATCCTGTTCGCAAAAGAGAGCGAGAAGAGGAGGCAAAGCGCGAGCGAGTAACTAGAGGGAAACCTGCGGCAAGCATTACTCCAATACCATGTTCACTTCCTGGACTCCGCCGAGAAGACACCATCACGGTAACTCACACAGTTGATTCATTTTAAATAAGTTAAGGTTCAAGTTATCTACAACTGGACATTAACAAATTCCCATCTGCCCATAACCGCGGGCACGGCTTTCTAAAGTTCAAATCCCTGCAGGGGAGTCCCAACTTAGCCCATGACAAGCTCTCACGGTCAACGAAGGAATAGACCTTCTCCCGAGACGTTCCGATCAGACTCGGTATCCCGGTTCTTCAAGACACTTCGACAAGTTAAAACAAATCCAGCAACACCGCCCGAATGTGCCGACAAATCCCGATAGGAGCTGCACATATCTCGTTCTCAGGGCACACTCAGATTGTCTTAACTTCCGGTAGGCCAGCCCAGAGTTTCCCCTGGTGTCCACCGGCGGCTGACGAGTTGGACCAACACTCAGAGGAGCACTGGCCCCGGGGGTTTAAAATAAGATGACCCTCAGGCTCCGGAAACCCAAGGGAAAAAGAGGCTAGGTGGCAAATGGTAAAACCAAGGTTGGGCATTGCTGGAAAAGCTTTAATCAAGGCGAACTATCAAGGGGTTCCCATTATGACCCAACCACGTAAGGAACGCAAAAATCCGGGAACATAACACCGATATGACAGAAACTAGGGCGGCAAGAGTGGAACAAAACACTAAGCGAGAGGCCGAGCCTTCCACCCTTTACCAAGTATATAGATGCATTAAGATAACAAGGCAATATAATGATATCCCAACAAGTAAATAATGTTCCAACAAGGAACGGTCTCCAATCTTCACCTGCAACTAGCAACGCTATAAGAGGGGCTGAGCAAAGCGGTAACATAGCCAATCAACGGTTTGCTAGGACATGGTGGGTTAGAGGTTTGACATGGCAATTTGGGAGGCATGATAAGAAAGTGGTAGGCATCATAGCATAGGCATAGCAAAAGAGCGAGCATCTAGCAAAGCAAAGATAGTAGTGATTTCGAGGGTATGATCATCTTGCCTGCAAAGTTGTCAGAGTTGACTGGATCTTTGAAAGCAAACTCAACGGGCTCCTCGTTAGCGAACTCGTCTCCCGGCTCTACCCAAACAAGCAACAAGGACACAATCAACCACGTGCAAGGCTCAAACAATATGATGCAAAGATGGTATGCTATGCGGGATGCGATATGCGATGCATATGCAAGATTTGACAAGGAATACATGAACCTGGCCTCAACTTGGAAATCCAAGTGTGCCACTGGAAAGATGAGATGAAAACGCTTGAAAACGATATAAAGAACGCCGGAATCGGAGTCACGGTTTGGAAATGGCAAGCAATTCAAATATGACCACGTTCTGCGATTTACAGCAAGTAGCCATCTAAATGCAACAAGATGAACATGCTACAGCACCCAAACATGGCATCAAAATACATGGCAGGGATCCATTCATGAAGCTTAACAAAAGACTAGCACTGAGCTACGGCCAATTCATCCATTAACAGGTTCAAACAAGCATGGCAAAAATGCATTTGGTAACCAGATTTCAGACTTAGTGAAATTAACACATGTCTGGAATTTCAGATCAGATAGCACTCTTTGGAGCATGAAAACAATATGCTACAGGACCTCAACATGGCAAAGTAAAGCATGGCATGGAGCTACTCAAAGAGCTTAACAAAAGTCCCTTAGTGACCTTGAGCCAAAAGGGATCAGAAAACACATTTGCAAGCATGTGAACATGGCAAAAACATAATCAGTTCTCAGACTTTGTGAAAACTGGAGCATGCTGAAACAGATATCAAGTAGGCATGTTTACGAGCTTGATGCACTCACTACAGAGCAAGTCATGACAATCTAAGCATGCACCCATCAAGAATACACAAAATACAAGCTAGACATGGCAAGAACAATAACATAGCATGCACGGATCAACTACAACATCCTCGGCATAATTGCTAACAAGTAGACAATCTGCCCAGATTCACGAAATGACAAAAGTAGAGCTTTATTGACTCAAGCTAGGGTGCTCCATAATTGCAAACAAAGACATGGATGGATAGAGCACTACAAGATTAACAAAACATCCTTACTGATCATCCTCAAAAGAGGCACGGATCACTAGGAATCAACATGAACATATGGCATAACGAGATAAACAGTCCAAAGACTTGGTGGAAATGCTAAGTCCCTGAAATCAGCATTAACGAATGCACCACTTTGTAAGCTTGTGCTAGTCACCACACACATCACAAAAATACATGGGTTGCACCTCTGGATAGATGGCAAAACATATAACAAAACTCATGAAGAGCTCAGGGGCATATCATGCACACATCAATCATGGCAAAAATGACAAATATCTAATTGGAGCAGCAGATCTAACAATTATCTCAAATAGCACTCTTCCAACAGCATTTCGGGCATCAAGATGAACTCAAATGAAAATGATGCAATGAGGTGAAATGATGTGCTCTTTGAGACGAACATTTTGATATGCTATATGCCCAAAACGGAGCTACGGATGCAAAGTTATGATGCGATGAACAGGGGCAAAATATCTAGGGTTTGAGACAAAAAGTCAACCGAGTTTGGATCTGGATCCAGATCTGGCCGGGCGCGGATTTCGAGGATGGCCGGCGCCGGAGTTACTGTTCACCGGAGGGAGGGGGTTCGTCGGAGGGAGATGAGGCCGGGCGTCGAGGAGGCAGCGGGGTGCGGCGGCCGGGGCGGCGGCGAGGTCTGGCCTCGTCGGGCGTGCGGCGCGCCGGAGCGGGGCGGCGGAGGCTGCCGGCGGCGGTGGTGCCTCGCCGGAGCGGCGGGGCCGGCAATGGCGTGCGGCGGCGCCGGGCACCAGGCGCGGGGACGGAGGAGGGCGCGGGGCGGCGCGGACGATGGGCCCGGGAGGGCCTCCCGTGGGCCTGGCGGGCCTCGGGCGGCGGCGGCGATGTGGGGCTCGCCCGGGCCACTCGGCGGCGGCGGGCGGACGCGTCCGGCACCGTCCGGACGTGTCCGGCGGCGGCGGAGGAGATTTTTTTAGGGTTTGGAAGGGGAGATCCGGAATTTTGAGGAGGGGGTCTTTATATAGAGGTAGAGGGAGCTAGGAGTGTCCAAATGAGGTGCGGTTTTCGGCCACGCGATCGTGATCGAACGCTCTAGATGATGGAGAGGGTTTTGGTAGGTTTTGGGCCAACTTGGAGGGGTGTTGGGCTGCAACACACACGAGGCCTTTTCGGTCCCTCGGTTAACCATTGGAGCATCAAACGAAGTCCAAATGGTACGAAACTTGACAGGCGGTCTACCGGTAGTAAACCAAGGCCGCTTGGCAAGTCTCGATCCAATCTGGAAATGTTTAATCCCCACACATGAAAGAAAGGTAGAAATGACCATCGGAGGAGAACGAAGCGCCGGAATGCAAAACGGACAACGGGGAAAATGCTTGAATGCATGAGATGAACACGTATGCAAATGCAATGCACATGATGACATGATATGAGAAGCATGACAACGACAACAACATACGGAGACAAAAACCCGAACCCGAGAAAATAAAATAACTTAACGCTGGAAACGGCAAGAGTTGGATTACATATTGGGAAAATCATATCCGGGGTGTTACAACACTCCACCACTACGAGAGGATCTCGTCCCGAGATCTAGGACTGAAAGAACGCTGGGTACTCAAAACGGAGGTGATCCTCGCGTTCCCAGGTAGCTTCACGGTCGGAATGGTGTGACCACTTGACTTTGAGGAATTTGATTAACTTGTTGCGAGTCTTGCGTTCAGTCTCTTCAAGAATAGCCACGGGGTGCTCACGATAAGAGAGATCTTCTTGGAGCTCAATGTCCTTGAAGTTGATGGTGCGGTTCGGAGTCTTGAAGCACTTTTGGAGCTGAGAGACATGGAACACGTCATGCACATTTGCAAGGTTTGAAGGAAGCTCGAGTTGATAGGCGAGATCGCCTCTCTTGCTGACGATCTTGAAAGGTCCCACGTATCTAGGGGCAAGCTTCCCTTTGATACCGAAGCGGCGAGTACCTTTCATAGGAGAGACGCGGAGGTAAACATGATCTCCGATCTCGAAAGCCAAATCACGGTGCTTACTATCATAGTAGCTCTTCTGGCGTGATTGGGCTGCTTTGAGGTTATCTCGAATGACTTTGCACATTTCCTCTGCCTCTATGATCAAGTCATTTCCCAGAAGTTGACGTTCACCGGTTTCGGACCAGTTGAGAGGGGTACGGCACTTCTTGCCATACAGAATTTCAAATGGGGCCTTGCCCGAACTTGCTTGAAAACTGTTGTTGTAGGAGAACTCAGCATAAGGAAGACAATCCTCCCACTTCATGCCGAAGGAGATCACACAAGCCCTGAGCATATCTTCAAGAATCTGATTGACATGCTCGACTTGACCGCTAGTTTGAGGATGGAAAGCTGTGCTGAAGCGGATGTTGGTGCCCATGGACTTCTGAAAAGAATCCCAAAACTTGGAGGTAAAGATGCTGCCATGGTCTGAAGAGATCACTTGTGGAATACCGTGCAGAGAGACAATTCGAGAAGTATAGAGTTCCGCCAATTGAGCTGCAGTGATTGACTTTTTGAGAGGCAGAAAGTGAGCCACTTTAGTGAGTTTGTCGATGACAACGAATATAGCATCATTGCCACGCTTGGACTTTGGAAACCCAGTCACGAAGTCCATCTCAAAGTGGTCAAACTTCCATTCTGGAATGGCAAGAGGTTGGAGGAGACCCGCTTCCCTTTGGTGTTCTGCCTTCACTCTTCTGCAGACATCACATTCATTCACGAACTGAGCAATCTCGCGCTTCATTTGAGTCCACCAATAAGCCTGCTTGAGGTCCTGATACATCTTCGTGCTCCCAGGGTGGATGGAGAGGAGAGAATTGTGAGCCTCGTTCATGATCACTTTACGAAGGTCACCTTTGGGCACAACAATACGATCCTCGAAGAAGAGAGTATCCTTGTCATCAAGGCGGTAGCACTTGTACTTGGGTTGACTCTTGGCAATCCCAATCTTCACCTTTTTCACCATAGCATCAAGAAGTTGAGCTTGGAGAATCTGGTCTTCCAAGGTAGGAGAGACTTGAAGGTTGGCGAGGAAACCTTGAGGAACAACTTGCAGATTAAGTTTGCGGAAAGCTTCACAAAGCTCGGGTTGATAAGGCTTGAGAATCAGGCTGTTGCAATAAGCCTTCCTGCTCAATGCGTCGGCAATCACATTGGCCTTGCCTGGAGTATACTCCATACTCGGATTATACTCTTGAATCATTTCGACCCATCGAGTTTGCCTGAGGTTGAGATTAGGCTGAGTGAAGATGTACTTGAGACTCTTGTGGTCAGTGAAAATGTCCACTTTTTTCCCAATAAGAGATGTCTCCAAGTCAAAAGAGCATGCACAACTGCCGCCAACTCGAGGTCATGAGTGGGGTAGTTCTTCTCGTTGGGCTTCAACTGGCGAGAGGTATAAGCCACAACTTTCTTCTCTTGCATCAACACTGCGCCAAGACCTTGGAGAGAGGCATCGCAAAAGACCTCGTATGGTTTGGATTCATCAGGTGGAGTCAGAACTGGAGCGGTGACCAATTTCTCTTTCAAAGTGTTGAAAGCAATGTCACACTCCGGAGACCAAACGTACTTGACGTGCTTCTGGAGAAGATTTGAGAGAGGCTTCGCGATCTTAGAAAAGTTTTCAACGAATCTTCGACAATAGCTTGCGAGACCGAGGAAGCTACGGACTTGCTTCATGTTCTGAGGAGGTTCCCAATTCACAATTGCAGACACCTTCTCAGGATTCACCGCAATGCCCTTGGCAGAGATGATATGACCAAGATAAAGAACCTCATCGAGCCAAATTCGCACTTCGAGAACTTGGCGTAGAACTGGTGTTCCCTGAGCTTATTGAGTACCAAACGCAAGTGCTTGGCATGATCTTCCTTGTTCTTCGAGAAAACCAGAATGTCGTCGAGATAGACCAAAACGAAGTCATTGGTGTAGGCGTTGAAGATGAAGTTCATCATGCGAGAGAACGTCGGAGGAGCGTTGACGAGGCCAAAAGACATGACAGTGTATTCATATGAACCATAGCTTGTCCTGAAAGCCGTCTTGGGAATATCTTTCTCACGGATTCGAATCTGATGATAACACATACGGAGTTCAAGCTTGGAGAATACTTGGGCACCTTTGAGTTGTTCGAACAGCTCGTTGATGTTGGGAAGTGGGTATTTGTTCTTGATGGTCTTCTTGTTCAATGGATGGTAATCAACACAAAGTCAGTCCGTTCCATCCTTCTTCTTCACAAAAAGAACACCACAACCCCACGGAGAAGAACTAGGCCGGATGAGACCCATTCTCTCTTGAATATCGAGTTGCTTCTTCAGCTCCTTCAACTCTTCAGGTCCGAGCTTGTAAGGATGCTTGCACACTGGTTCCGTGCCAGGCTCAAGATCAATGACGAATTCAACTGGCCGGTGCGGAGGCATTCCTGGAAGCTCTTCTGGAAAGACGTCTTGATATTCGCAAATGACTGGAATTTGCGAGATAGCATCCAGTTCACCCTTCTCATTGAGAGAAAATAGACGGATAGTATTATCCCGAGCGGCAAAGACAATTACATCCTCAGACGAATGAGTCAATTGAATCTGCCTGGCTGCACAATCAAGCTGAGCCTTGTGCTTAGATAGCCAATCCATCCCGAGAATAAGATCAATATCCGAGTTACCAAGGATCATTAGAGAAGCCAGAAACTTGAAATCACCCAACAAGATAGAAATATCCAGAACCTCGTAGTTAGCGAGCAAACATCTACCCGGAGAGACAACTGCTAACGGTTTATGCATAACTTGAGAAAACCACCCATGCTTAGATGCAAAAGGTCTCGAGATAAAACAATGCGATGCACCAGTGTCAAAAAGAACTTTTGCAGGGACATCGTTAATAGGAAGGTTACCCATGATGACATCTGACGAGTCCTCTGCCTAAGCTGCATTCATCAAGTTGACCTTGGCGTGCTTGGTGTTATGCTTGACCATAGCTGTACTTGCCGTTCTCACAGGAGGAGGAGGAGGAAGACGCCTCTGATTGAAGCATTTGTTGGCATAGTGACCCTTTTGTTGGCACTTGTTGCACGTGACCTCTGAAAGCGGACGGTAATACGGAGCACTCGATCTTGGAGCTTGAGATGAAGTCTTGTTCTGAAAGCCAGGGTTGGGTGGGTGGGAAGATCCACTGCCACCTTTGCTCTTCTGCTGATAGGCTGACGGAACGGAGGAGGAGGAAGCCAATACTTCTGCTGCTTGGCCACTTGAGTAGAGGAAGAAGGAGTAGTGTCTCCGACTCGCTTCATGGAAGCATCACACCTCAATTGAGCGGCCTCTTGCTTCAATGCCATGTTGTAGAACTCATCGTACCTCAAGGGATCAAAGAGAACAAGAGCTAGCTGGATTTCTTCTCTGAGACCACCCCTGAACTGGTATATCATGCTCCTCTCATCAGGGACGTCCTGCTTAGCAAAGCGGGCGAGCTTCTGAAACAACTTGTTGTAGCCATAGACAGACAAAGAGCCTTGCTTCAGGTTGCGGAATTCCTCACGCTTGCTTTCAACCACGCTCTGAGGAATATGATGAGCTTTGAAGTCTTGACGGAATTCATCCCAGGTAATCACACGGCCTCCTCTGGAATCCTTGTACTGCTGGAACCATTCTGCAGCTTGATCTTTGAGTTGGAAGGATGCGAACTTGACAAAGTCCTCAGGCCTGATGTTACTGCACTCGAAATGCTTGCACAGATCCACGAGCCAATCGTCAGCATCAGTTGCCTCAACACAATTGTTGAAAGTCTTTGGCCCGTTAGCAAGGAACTGGTTGAGTGTAGCAAAGTGATTCTGATTGTTGCCTTGGTTGCCTTGGTTCGCCTGATTGCGCTCTTGAAGAATTTGCATGATCAACTGTGTGTTTGCATTGGTTGTGGCCATCACAGCTTGCCATGCCTCCGGAGGAGGAGGAGGTGGTGGCGGATCTTGATTCTGATTCTGGTTGGTGCTCTTAGCAGGAGCCATCCTGAAGAGGGTGACAACCGTTAGCACATTGACAAATGAAGCCGAATCCAACGGAATGAAAATTGCAACATATAGTCTTCACATCCGAACATAAGAACGAATGCATTCCTCTTAAAATGGTCACATATCCATAAATTGAGAAGCCACTTAGAATTTAGGTAGAGAAATAAATCAACAAGGTATGGATCGAGAACGAATACTCGGTAAGAAATCCCAATCTCAAACCAAATATCCGTGGAAGAAGAGCTAGAGCTACAAGAATTCCCACCTATGAAACTCCCGAACCTTTCCGGTTATGCAATCAGGTGTCGGGGGTACAGGGGAAGCATAATATCTCACCCAAATCTAGCAAATCCTACATCCAGCTGTATCCATCCTTCAACACATAACCGAGAAAAACTTTGGAAACCATCTACCTCAACCTTCGAAAAGCATCCGTTATACAAGTTATGGCAATACTCCCGAACTCCCGCCCAATACTGGGTGCCGTCGAGGTTATCTCACCAACGAACTGCATAAAATAGATTTTTGATCCCGGCGTACTAAACTCAGGTATTCCAGAACTGCAACGATAAAATTGTGACGACAACACCTCGGAGCTCAACTCCCCGGGACACTGCCACAACCCCTAAAGACAGGAGGCACCAAGAACAATGTTCTCGTCACAAAACCATCGGAACGATTCCAAGATACCCGCGTGATCCTAAATTTTTTTTATTGAATTTTGAGAAGAGAAGAGTCAAAACTCTACGCCAGGATGCCTTACCAGAGCGATGAGGAGACTGGGAAGTAAAAATAATTCCTAAACTCTCCGATATATAATTCCTAAAAGACTCAAAACATTTTTCTAGACTCAACAACGGCTGCTAAAAACGATCAAGCAATGGGGCTCCTAAGGTCGGGGAAGGCTCTGATTACCAACTTGTAACGCCCTCGATGCGGCTATAGCTCCCACGTGTCGAGGCACGACTTAGAGACATAACCGCATTGAAAGCAATGTCGCAAGTTAGGCAATCTTCACAACATCCCATGTAATATAGATAATAAAAGGGAAGATACAATAGTTGGCTTACACTCGCCACGTCAATCAAAGTACATAAATAGCATTACAACATTCAAACACTCATGGCCCGACTACGGCGCCAAAATAAAAGATCCAACATGCGACACGGTCCCGATCACCCCAACTGGGCACCACCACTGATCATCAGGGAAAGACACGTAGTATCGGCATGAGTCCTCGTCGAACTCCCACTTGAGCTCAAGCGCATCATCTGGAATGGAGTCATCTGGCCCTGCATCTGGTTTGGAAGTAATCTGTGAGCCACAGGGACTCAGCAATCTCGCACCCTCACGATCAAGACTATTCAAGCTTATAGGTAAGGCAAGGAAAATATGTGGAGCTGCAGCAAGCGACTAGCATATATGGTGGCTATCCTGTTCGCAAAAGAGAGCGAGAAGAGGAGGCAAAGCACGAGTGAGTAACTAGAGGGAAACCTGCGGCAAGCATTACTCCAATAACATGTTCACTTCCCGGACTCCGCCGAGAAGAGACCATCACGGTAACTCACACAGTTGATTCATTTTAAATAAGTTAAGGTTCAAGTTATCTACAACCGGACATTAACAAATTCCTATGTACCCATAACCGCAGGCACGGCTTTCGAAAGTTCCAATCCCTGCAGGGGAGTCCCAACTTAGCCCATGACAAGCTCTCACGGTCAACGAAGGAATAGACCTACTCCCGAGACGTTCCGATCAGACTCGGTATCCCGCTTCTTCAAGACACTTCGACAAGTTAAAACAAATCCAGCAACAACGCCCGAATGTGCCGACAAATCCCGATAGGAGCTGCACATATCTCGTTCTCAGGGCACACTCAGATTGTCTTAACTTCCGGTAGGCCAGCCCAGAGTTTCCCCTGGTGTCCACCGGCGGCTGACGAGTTGGACCAACACTCAGAGGAGCACTGGCCCCGGGGGTTTTAAAATAAGATGACCCTCGGGCTCCGGAAACCCAAGGGAAAGAGAGGCTAGGTGGCAAATGGTAAAACCATGGTTGGGCATTGCTGGAAAAGCTTTAATCAAGGCGAACTATCAAGGGGTTCCCATTATCACCCAACCGCGTAAGTAACGCAAAAATCCGGGAACATAACACCGATATGACGGAAACTAGGGCGACAAGAGTGGAACAAAACACTAAGCGAGAGGCCGAGCCTTCCACCCTTTACCAAGTATATAGATGCATTAAGATAACAAGGCAATATAATGATATCCCAACAAGTAAATAATGTTCCAACAAGGAACGGTCTCCAATCTTCACCTGCAACTAGCAACGCTATAAGAGGGGCTGAGCAAAGCGGTAACATAGCCAATCAACGGTTTGCTAGGACATGGTGGGTTAGAGGTTTGACATGGCAATTTGGGAGGCATGATAAGCAAGTGGTAGGCATCGTAGCATAGGCATAGCAAAAGAGCGAGCATCTAGCAAAGCAAAGATAGTAGTGATTTCGAGGGTATGATCATCTTGCCTGCAAAGTTGTCAGAGTTGACTGGTTCCTCGAAAGCAAACTCAACGGGCTCCTCATTAGCGAACTCGTCTCCCGGCTCTACCCAAACAAGCAACAAGGACACAATCAACCACGTGCAAGGCTCAAACAATATGATGCAAAGATGGTATGCTATGCGGGATGCGATATGCAATGCATATGCAAGATTTGACAAGGAATACATGAACCTGGCCTCACCTTGGAAAGCCAAGTGTGCCACTGGAAAGATGAGATGAAAACGCTTGAAAACGATATAAAGAACGCCGGAATCGGAGTTACGGTTTGGAAATGGCAAGCAATTCAAATATGACCACATTCTGCGATTTACAGCAAGTAGCCAGCTAAATGCAACAAGATGAACATGCTACAGCACCCAAACATGGCATCAAAATACATGGCAGGGATCCATTCATGAAGCTTAACAAAAGACTAGCATTGAGCTACGGCCAATTCATCCATTAACAGGTTCAAACAAGCATGGCAAAAATGCATTTGGTAACCAGATTTCAGACAGTGAAATTAACACATGTCTGAAATTTTAGATCAGATAGCACTCTTTGAAGCATGAAAACAATATGCTACAGGACCTGAACATGGCAAATTAAAGCATGGCATGGAGCTACTCAAAGAGCTTAACAAAAGTCCCTTAGTGACCTTGAGCCAAAAGGGATCAGAAAACACATTTGCAAGCATGTGAACATGGCAAAAACATAATCAGTTCTCAGACTTTATGAAAACTGGAGCATGCTGAAACAGATATCAAGTAGGCATGTTTACGAGCTCGATGCACTCACTACAGAGCAAGTCATGACAATCTAAGCATGCACCCATCAAGAATACACAAAATACAAGCTATACATGGCAAGAACAATAACATAGCATGCACGGATCAACTACAACATCCTCGGCAAAATTGCTAACAAGTAGACAATCTGTCCAGATTCACGAAATGACAAAAGTAGAGCTTGATTGACTCAAGCTAGGGTGCTCCATAATTGCAAACAAAGACATGGATGGATAGAGCACTACAAGATTAACAAAACATCCTTACTGATCATCCTCAAAAGAGGCACGGATCACTAGGAATCAACATGAACATATGGCATAATGAGATAAACAGTCCAAAGACTTAGTGGAAATGCTAAGTCCCTGAAATCAGCATTAACGAATGCACCACTTTGTAAGCTTGTGCTAGTCACCACACACATCACAAAAATACATGGGTTGCACCTCTGGATAGATGGCAAAACATATAACAAAACTCATGAAGAGCTCAGGGGCATATCATGCACACATCAATCATGGCAAAAATGACAAATATCTAATTGGAGCAGTAGATCTAACAATTATCTCAAATAGCACTCTTCCAACAGCATTTCGGGCATCAAGATGAACTCAAATGAAAATGATGCAATGAGATGAAATTATGTGCTCTCTGAGGCGAACATTTTGATATGCTATATGCTCAAAACAGAGCTACGGATGCAAAGTTACGATGCGATGAACAGGGGCAAAATATCTAGGGTTTGAGAAAAAAGTCAACCGAGTTTGGATCTGGATCCAGATCTGGCCGGGCGCGGACTTCGAGGATGGCCGGCGCCGGAGTTACTGTTCACCGGAGGGAGCGGGTTCGTCGGAGGGAGATGAGGCCGGGCGTCGAGGAGGCAGCGGGGTGCGGCGGCCGGGGCGGCGGCGAGGTCCGGCCTCGTCGGGCGTGCGGCGCGCCAGAGCGGGCGGCGGAGGCTGCCGGTGGCGGTGGTGCCTCGCCGGAGCGGCGGGGCCGGCAATGGCGTGCGGCGGCGCCGGGCACCAGGCGTGCGGACGGAGGAGGGCGCGGGGCGGCGCGGACGATGGGCCCGGGAGGGCCTCCCGCGGGCCTGGCGGGCCTCGGGCGGCGGCGGCGATGTGGGGATCGCCCGGGCCACTTGGCGGCGGCTGATTGGTTGGCGGCGGCGGGCGGACGCGTCCGGCACCGTCCGGACGTGTCCGGCGGCGGCGGAGGAGATTTTTTTAGGGTTTGGAAGGGGAGATCCGGAATTTTGAGGAGGGGGTCTTTGTATAGAGGTAGAGGGAGCTAGGAGTGTCCAAATGAGGTGCGGTTTTCGGCCACGCGATCGTGATCGAACGCTCTAGATGATGGAGAGGGTTTTGGTAGGTTTTGGGCCAACTTGGAGGGGTGTTGGGCTGCAACACACACGAGGCCTTTTCGGTCCCTCGGTTAACCGTTGGAGCATCAAACGAAGTCCAAATGGTACGAAACTTGACAGGCGGTCTACCGGTAGTAAACCAAGGCCGCTTGGCAAGTCTCGGTCCAATCCGGAAATGTTTAATCCCCACACACGAAAGAAAGGTAGAAATGACCATCGGAGGAGAACGAAGCGCCGGAATGCAAAACGGACAACGGGGAAAATGCTCGAATGCATGAGATGAACACGTATGCAAATGCAATGCACATGATGACATGATATGAGAAGCATGACAACGACAACAACATACGGAGACAAAAACCCGAACCCGAGAAAATAAAATAACTTAACGCCGGAAACGGCAAGAGTTGGATTACATATTGGGAAAATCATATCCGGGGTGTTACAAAGGGTTTGGGGTGGCCTCGAGAACGCTTCAAGGAGGGGGTAATATCGATCCCCCCCACGTGTTGAAGCTATCGGGAGGGGGTATATTGACAACGACGACACTACATCTATGTCCCTCGATGACCCTCGTTCTCGATAAAAAAAAGAGGAAGAAGAAGAAAAAAAGAGGAGAAGAAAGAATAGAGGAGAAGAACTCCTCTTTTTTTTCCTCTTCTTTTTTTATCCTCTTCTTCCTCTCATGTTCGAGAGGATCGCCGAGGGGTCGGGAGGTTGCCTAGTGTCAAAGGATTCAACAAAACCATGTCTTCATCATTAGGCGAAAGTAACAGGTGCATGATGGTACGAAGCTCTCCAAAGTTATTTGGGAATGGAGTCCTAGATAGGATAATTCGCTTTTTGGTACAAAGTTCAGCAAGAACCTTCCAAATATCGTTATTTGGAAGGCCTTTGCTGAAATTCATACAAAAAAGCAAATTATCCTATCCGGGACACCATTCCAAAATAACTTTGGAAGACTTCATCATGCCCTGGTTACTTCCGGCTAATGATGAAGCCATGGATTTCTTCAATACTTTGACACTAGGAAACCTCTCTCGACCCCTCGGCGATCCTCGACCCCTCGAACCCTCGACGACCCTGGAACCCTTGACCCCTCGGCGATCCTCTTCTTCCTCTCATGTTCGAGAGGATCGCCGAGGGGTCGGGAGGTTGTCTAGTGTCAAAGGATTCAACAAAACCATGTCTTCATCATTAGGCGAAAGTAAACAGGTGCATGATGGTACGAAGCTCTCCAAAGTTATTTTGGAACGGAGTCCTAGATAGGATAATTCGCTTTTTGGTACAAAGTTCAGCAAGAACCTTCCAACTATCGTTATTTGGAAGGCCTTTGCTGAAATTCATACAAAAAGGCAAATTATCCTATCCGGGACACCATTCCAAATTAACTTTGGAGGACTTCGTCATGCCCTGGTTACTTCCGGCTAATGATGAAGCCATGGATTTCTTCAATACTTTGACACTAGGAAACCTCTCTCGACCCCTCGGTGATCCTCGACCCCTCGAACCCTCGACGACCCTGGAACCCTCGACCCCTCGGCGATCCTCTTCTTCCTCTCATGTTCGAGAGGATCGCCGAGGGGTCGGGAGGTTGCCTAGTGTCAAAGGAGTCAACAAAACCATGTCTTCATCATTAGGCGAAAGTAACAGGCGCATGATGGTACGAAGTCTACAAAGTTGTTTTGGAACGGAGTCCCGGATAGGATAATTCGCTTTTTCGTACAAAGTTCAGCAAGAGCCTTCTGAATATCCCTATTTGGAAGGCCTTTGCTGAAATTCATACAAAAAGGCGAATTATTCTATCCGGAACTCCGTTCCAAAACAACTTTGCACAACTTCGTACCATCATGCCCCGGTTACTTCCGTCTAATGATGAAGCCATGGATCTTTAATACTTTGACACTAGGCAACATCTCGACCCCTCGACGACCCTCGAACCCTCGGTGACCCTCGAACCTCTACCCTAGTTCCTGACCCTCGCCCCTCGAACCCTCGGTGACCCTCGAACCTCTACCCTAGTTCCCGACCCTCGCCCCTCGAACCCTCGGTGACCCTTGAACCTCTACCCTATAGTTTCCGACCCTCGCCCCTCGAACCCTTGGTGACCCCCCCCCTCATGTCGAAGTTATCGGGGAGGGGGTATATCGACCCCCCCACCCTCATGTAAGAAGAGGAAAAAAGATCGAAGAAGAAAATAGAGGAGAAGAAGAAAGGAATAGAGGAGAAGATCGAAGAAAAAAAGTCTTCATCTTCTTATTTTCCTTTTTCCACTCCTTCCTTTTCTTCTTCTTCTTCTTCCTTCTTCCTCTTTTCTTCCTCTTTTCTTATTTTACTTTTTCCTCTACACTAACCTAAAATCGATATCTACTAATTAACAACCTAAATAAAAAAATTAATACATATATGAAAAAAACATCATATGAAAAAAAACATTTTTGACATATTTAGCATATTCTAAATTTTCCTAACTCTTTTACAACCAGAAAAATTACTCCAACTTCATGACAGTACCCACAATCCGTTTCACCAAAAACCTTCTGATCCATAGTTCAAAATTTTCAAATTTCATTCAAATGAAATTTGAATCGGATTCAAATAACTTGTTGAAAACCTATTCTAAACCACTCCAAAAATTCTGAAATTTTGTCATCGCCTTTGTCTTGCATCAGTACCTCACCACAAAAAAAATTTAAAAATTCCAAAAATGCCCAAAGCCATCTAGCATTTCATCAAACACCTTCTATATGGACAAAAAAATTCAGAAAAGTGGACAGCGCGTTGCTGCTGCTCCACTTCTCCTCTCCTCTACTTCTCCTCTCCTTCTGCTCTTCAATGCATCGGGGCCGGCAGCGACCATGGAGCAGGGGCGGAGCAAGGGGCGCTCGGGCACAAGAGTGGCACTCGGGAGGGGGGCTCACTTTGAGGGGGCCGGCGATGGCTGGAGTCCGGCGACGAGAACGGCGGGCTCGGGGCGGCACGCGGTGACGGGGACGGCAGCCTCGGGGCGGCACGCGGTGACGGGGACAAGGAGGCGGGCTCGGGGAGGCATGCGGCGACGGGGACGAGGGCGGAGTGCTCAGGGATGCCGGCGACGAGGACGGCACGGGCTCAGGGAGGTGACGACGTGGTCCGGAGGGCTCGGCGGCGACGAGGACGAGGAGCAGCCCGGCGGCGTCGTCGAAGGAGAGGACGAGGAGATCGATCGAACTGGATCGAGAATTTCACAAGTGTTGGCTTATATAGCCAGAACACTAGTCCCGGTTCATGGCACCAACCGGGACCAATGCCCCCTTTAGTCCCGGTTGGTGCCAGCAACTGGGACCAAAGGCCTCTTCTCAGCAGCCCAAAGGGCGGGAAGCGGCGGCCTTTGGTCCCGGTTGGTGGCACCAACCGGGACTAAAGGAGGCATTGGTCACGGTTGGTGCCACCAACCGTGACCAATGCCTCCTTTAGTCCCGGTTGGTGCCACCAACCGGGACCAAAGGCCTTGTGCTGCCCCGCGCCCAAATGTTTAGTCCCACCTTGCTAGTTGAGAGGGAGCCGCACCTGTTTTTTTTGTTTTTTTGTTTTCTTTGTTGCTTTATTTATTTTATTTTGTTTCTACTTACAACAAAATACTTATTGTTGCTATTTTTATTTTTTTCTAGTTTTTTTGTTTTGTTTTCTGTATTATTTATTTTCTTTTTTTTGCTTTATTTTTTAATTCTTTTTGCTTTTAGGTCAGCAAAATTATAAACTTTATGTTGCTTTATTTATTTTATTTTGTTTCTACTTACAACAAAATACTTATTGTTGCTATTTTTTCCAGTTTTTTTGTTTTGTTTTCTGCATTATTTATTTTCTTTTGTTTTTTGCTTTATTTTTTTATTCTTTTTGCTTTTAGTTTTAGAAAAATTATAAACTTCCTGTTAGTGCCATTAGTTTTCAAATTTGAAAACACTTTTTAGTTTTTTTGTTTTCTTTGTTGCTTTATTTATTTTATTTTGTGATTAACTTTACTATAAAAATAGTTTTTTTCCTGTTTTTTTATTTGTTTTTTGCATTATTTATTTTCTTTTGTTTTTTGCTTTAATTTTTAATTCTGTTTGCTTTTAGGTTAGCAAAATTATAAACTTTCTGTTAGTGCCATTAGTTTTAGAAAAATTATAAACTTTTTGTTAATGCCATTAGTTTTCAAATTTGAATAGTTAAAATTTGAATTCTTTGAAAATTGTTTGAATCACAAGTTTGTGATTAACTTCCTAAAAATGAGAATAGATGCGCTTATAGAGAAAATTCAACCTAAATTCCTAGTAAATTTCTATGAATTTTAGAGAAATTCACTATGAATTTAGGTTAAACTTTTCTCTATTAGGGCATCTATTTTCACTTTGAGAGGAGCTCAACAAGGCAGAGAGGGAAGGGCTTATAAACCGGTGTGAGCCCCATTCGGTTGGCGAGGTGGGACTAAACTCTGCCCGCAACGAGGACCAACCCTTTAGTCCCGGTTTGTGGCACAAACCGGGACTAATGGTCATGGGCCAGGGGCGAGGAGCAAAATTATAAACTTTCTGTTAGTGCCATTAGTTTTAGAAAGTTGAAAGTTGGCATGGGTCAGGGACTAATAGTCATGGTATTACGAGGGCCGAACCATAAGACATGAAAGCATTTCAAATGAACTCTGAAAAAGTTGAAAATTGGGATGGTATCATAATTTCACCCACATAGCATGTGCATGTACAAAACGAACAATGATAGCATGTTCGTGTGTTACAAAGTTGGCATGGTATCATCATAATAGTTGCAGGAGAAAGTCTTCACTTTTTCTTCGCTTGTGTCATTTGCTTATTACGCCGTAACCATGGATAATCTTCATTGTTTATCAGGATGCTTGGGTCAGCCTTGACATTGAAGGAAGGAATTTCATGAAACTTTTCATAATCTTCAGACATGTCTGTCTTGCCGTCCACTCCTAGGATGTCCCTTTTTCCTGAAAGAACTATGTGGCGCTTTGACTCATCGTATGATGTATTCGCTTCCTTATCTTTTCTTTTTCTCGGTTTGGTAGACATGTTCTTCACATAGATAACCTGTGCCACATCATTGGTTAGGACGAACGGTTCGCCAGTGTACCCAAGATTTTTCAGATCCACTGTTGTCATTCCGTACTGTGGGTCTACCTGTACCCCGCGGCCTAACAGATTGACCCATTTGCACTTAAACAAAGGGACCTTAAAATCAGGTCCGTAGTCAAGTTCCCATATGTCCACTATGTAACCATAATATGTGTCCTTTCCGCTCTCGGTTGCTGCATCAAAGCGGACACCGCTGTTTTAGTTGGTGCTCTTTTGATCTTGGGCGATCGTGTAAAATGTATTCCCATTTATCTCGTATCCTTTGTAAGTCAATACAGTCAAAGATGGTCCCCTGGACAACAAGTACAACTCATCACAAACAGTGTTGTCACCTCTGAGACGTGTTTCCAACCAACTGCTGAAAGTCCTGATGTGTTCACATGTAATCCAGTCGTCGCACTGCTCCGGGTGTTTGGAGCGCAGACTGTTCTTGTGTTCATCGACATACGGGGTCACCAAGGTAGAGTTCTGTAGAACTATGTAGTTTGCTTGAGACCAAGAATATCCGTCCCTGCATATTATTGAGTCTCTTCCAAGAGTGCCTTTTCCAGTCAGTCTCCCCTCATACCGCGATTTAGGGAGACCTATCTTCTTAAGGCCAGGAATGAAGTCAACACAAAACCCGATAACATCCTCTGTTTGATGGCCCATGGAGATGCTTCCTTCTGGCCTAGCGTGGTTACGGACATATTTCTTTAGGACTCCCATTAACCTTTCAAAGGGGAACATATTGTGTAGAAATACGGGCCCCAAGATGACAATCTCGTCGACTAGATGAACTAGGACGTGCGTCATGATATTGAAGAAGGATGGTGGGAACACCAACTCTAAACTGACAAGACATTGCGCCACATCACTCCTTAGCCTTGGTACCATTTCTGGATCAATCACCTTCTGAGAGATTGCATTGAGGAATGCACATAGCTTCACAATGGCTAATCGGATGTTTTCCGGTAGAAGCCCCCTCAATGCAACCGGAAGTAGTTGCGTCATAATCACGTGGCAGTCATGAGACTTTAGGTTCTGAAACTTTTTCTCTGGCATATTTATTATTCCCTTTATATTCGACGAGAAGCCAGTCGTGACCTTCATACTGAGCAGGCATTCAAAGAAGATTTCTTTCTCTTCTTTCGTAAGAGCGTAGCTGGCAGGACCTTTATACTGCTTCGGAGGCATGCCGTCTTTTTCGTGCAAACGTTGCAGGTCCTCCCGTGCCTCAGGTGTATCTTTTGTCTTCCCATACACGCCCAAGAAGCCTAGCAGGTTCACGCAAAGGTTCTTCGTCACGTGCATCACGTCGATTGAGGAGCGGACCTCTAGGTCTTTCCAGTAGGGTAGGTCCCAAAATATAGATTTCTTCTTTCACATGGGTGCGTGTCCCTCAGCGTCATTCGGAACAGCTAGTCCACCGGGACCCTTTCCAAAGATTACGTAGTGTAAATCATTGACTATAGCAAGCACGTGATCACCGGTGCGCATGGCGGGCTTCTTCCGGTGATCTGCCCCGCCTTTGAAATGCTTGCCTTTCTTTCGACATTGATGGTTGGTCGGAAGAAATCGACGATGGCCCAGGTACACATTCTTCCTGCATTTGTCCAGGTATATACTTTCAGTGTCATCTAAACAGTGCATGCATGCGTGGTATCCTTTGTTTGTCTGTCCTGAAAGGTTACTGAGAGCGGGCCAATCGTTGATGGTCACGAACAGCAACGCCTTAAGATTAAATTCCTCCTGTCTGTGCTCATCCCACGTACGTACACCGTTTCCATTCCACAGCTGTAAAAGTTCTTCAACTAATGGCCTTAGGTACACATCAATTTTGTTGCCGGGTTGCTTAGGGCCTTGGATGAGAACTGGCATCATAATGAACTTCCGCTTCATGCACATCCAAGGAGGAAGGTTATACATACATAGAGTCACGGGCCAGGTGCTGTGATTGCTGCTCTGCTCCCTGAAAGGATTAATGCCATCCGCGCTTAAAGCAAACCATACATTCCTTGGATCCTTTGCAAACTCATCCCAGTACTTTCTCTCGATTTTTCTCCACTGCGACCCGTCAGCGGGTGCTCTCAACTTCCCATCTTTCTTTCGGTTCTCACTGTGCCATCGCATCAACTTGGCATGCTCTTCATTTCTGAACAGACGTTTCAACCGTGGTATTATAGGAGCATACCACATCACCTTCGTAGGAACCCTCTTCCTGGGGGGCTCGCCGTCAACATCACCAGTGTCATCTCATCTGATCTTATACCGCAATGCACCGCATACCGGGCATGCGTTCAGATCCTTGTATGCACCGCGGTAGAGGATGCAGTCATTAGGGCATGCATGTATCTTCTCCACCTCCAATCCTAGAGGGCATACGACCTTCTTTGTTGCGTATGTACTGTCGGGCAATTCGTTATCCTTTGGAAGCTTCTTCTTCAATATTTTCAGTAGCTTCTCAAATCCTTTGTCAGCCACAGCATTCTCTGCCTTCCACTGCAACAATTCCAATACGGTACCGAGCTTTGTGTTGCCATCTTCGCAATTGGGGTATAACCCTTTTTTGTGATCCTCTAACATGCGATCGAACTTCAATTTCTCCTTTTGACTTTCGCATTGCGTCCTTGCATCGACAATGACCTGGCGGAGATCATCATTATCGGGCACATCGTCTAGTTCCTCTTGATCTTCAGCAGCTTCACCCGTTGCAGCATCATTGTGCACATCGTCTGGTTCCTCTTGATCTTCACCAGCTCCCCCCGTTGCAGCATCACCGTATTCAGGGGGCACATAGTTGTCATCGTACTCTTCTTCTTCGCCATCTTCCATCATAACCCCTATTTCTCCATGCCTCGTCCAAACATTATAGTGTGGCATGAAACCCTTGTAAAGCAGGTGGGAGTGAAGGATTTTCCGGTTAGAGTAAGACCTCGTATTCCCACATTTAGTGCATGGACAACACATAAAACTATTCTGCTTGTTTGCCTCAGCCGCATCGAGAAACTCATGCACGCCCTTAATGTACTCGCGGGTGTGTCTGTCACCGTACATCCATTGCCGGTTCATCTGCGTGCATTATATATAATTAAGTGTCCAAATTAATAGAAGTTCATCATCACATTAAAACCAAAGTGCATACATAGTTCTCATCTAACAACATATAGCTCTCCAGAGCATCTAATTAATTAAACCATACATTGAAACTATGTAAAACATTTCAATGCGAAAACAAATGCGATCATAATCGCAACCAAGGTAACAATTGATTCAACGGCATAATGATACCAAGCCTCGGTATGAATGGCATATTTTCTAATCTTTCTAATCTTCAAGTGCATTGCATCCATCTTGATCTTGTGATCATCGACGACATCCGCAACATGCAACTCCAATATCATCTTCTCCTCCTTAATTTTTTTTATTTTTTCCTTTAACAAATTGTTTTCTTCTTCAACTAAATTTAACCTCTCGACAATAGGGTCGGTTGGCATTTCCGATTCACATACATATTACATAAATAAAATCTATGTCATGTTGGTCGGCATAATTTTCATAAACAATAAATGAACCAATAGTTATAAAGATAATATATATACCACATCCGAATCATAGACAGGACGAGGGCCGACGGGGGCGGATACCAAAACCATCGCACTATATAAGATGCAATAATAAAAGTAAGAAAATAATACAAGTATGTATGTAAACATACAAGTAAGAATATTTTTCCTTTCAGAAAGAAGATAAGAACAAGAGGCTCACCACGGTGGTGCCGGCGATGAGCTCGGCGCGGGTGATCGACGGCGGTGAAGACGGGGACGGGGCGTGATGGACCGCTAAACCTAGACAAATATTATGGAAAATGGAGCTTGGAGGTCGAGCTTGGAGAGGAGAAAGCTTAAGTAGTGTGGCTCGGGCATTCCATCGAACACCTTGTGTGCATAGGAGGTGAGCTAGAGCACCACCAAGCCCTCTCCCCCTCGGCCAGAGAAAGACAGAGCACTGGGGTGCTCTGCTCGCGAGCGAGGGGTATATATAAGCACCTCATTGGTCCCGGTTGGTGACATGAGCGGGACTAAAAGGGAGCCTTTGGTCCCGGTTCAAGCCACCAACCGGGACCAATGGTGGTGGGCCAGGAGCTCAGCCCATTGGTCCCGGTTCATCCCACCAACCGGGACCAAAAGTTTCAGATGAACCGGGACCAATGGCCCACGTGGCCCGGCCGGCCCCCTGGGCTCACGAACCGGGACCAATGCCCACATTGGTCCCGGTTCTGGACTGAACCGGGACTAATGGGCTGACCCGGCCTGGACCAAAACTCTGTTTTCTACTAGTGTTGGCTGGAAGCTTCGCCACAAAATTCAAAATAATTAGCAAGTTGAGAAAGCATCTTGCGCATCAATGATTAAAGATGAACCACGACATCATCAAGAGCACGAAGCTTGTCACAACACATCGGCGATCATGAGAAGATTTTGTGCATGCACAATAACAAGATGAGACACTTTCACGAGAGAGAAGAGATGTTCGCGAGACACTTTCACGACAGAGAAGAGATGTTCGTTCTGAAACGCCAAAGGCATCACCGCCAAACCCTAAAAAGAATACCATCGAACAACCACCATCGACCCCAAATCAGTCGTGGCACCAGCCCCATCAGAATTCACGACAAGCATCCGCCACACCAATCAACTTCTCACATGGTGTTTTCAAAAAGGGTGTGACACAGGATGTGTCGTTATTATATGTTCCCACTCGCAAGAGGGGTTTGCCCCTAAGTCATGCTGAGTAAAGTCACCGAATACGGACACGTGGAGCTCCTCGCTGAATCAAATCGGAAATATCAAAGGGTGTACTAGCAAAATCCGACAATCCATGGGGCGTAGAGAAGACGAGAGAATCCCGTACTTTCACGCCAAGGCAAGCAACCGGCCGCCCGCCCGCCGCCATCACCACCGTCCTCCCCACGGTACTCCGGTTCCAAGTTCCGTATCCGGCCCTGCATGGCCTAAATCACCATCCCTCCACCCCTCTGCTTAGTGAGCTCTTGCTTGCCGTACATACATGCCGATGAGCTCCTCGCCGGCGGTCGCGGTCGCGGTCGCGTCTGCGGCCGTGGTAGCGCTGGCTGTCGCTAACCGCGTGCTCTATAAGCTCGCGCTGGTGCCCCTCAAGTCCTATCCCTTCTTCCTCGCTCAGCTCACCACGTTCGGGTAGGCCTGTTTGTACGGCTGAGGTGTTCGACGAAATGCGCAGCAGTTTTTGGGCTCTTACCCTACCTCTTGTGTGTGCGATTTGAACGTTGCAGGTACGTCACGGTGTACTTTTCAATACTCTATGCGAGGTACCGCGCGGGGGTGGTGACGCGGGACATGCTGACACTGCCGAAGATCCGGTTCGCTGTCATCGGCTTGCTAGAGGCTCTTGGGGTCGCCGCTGGAATGTCTGCGGGAGGTATGTTTTGTATCTTCTTTTGGTCATCGGATGCTCTTAGTGTGGTGCATATATATACAATTCATATTGTGTCTTTCTTGTAAATATTTGTGCTAATTGATTATTTTTCGTAAAACTTCCAGCTATGCTGCCTGGCCCTGCTATTCCTATACTGTCTCAGGTATGAGGTTTGGTTTATTTTCAGCTGTGCCATATTCTTTGATAGTGTTTCCACATACTTCCTGCATCATTCTCTGGACAAAAACATATTACCTGCATGCCCTTTTATCTCTGCCATCATTAATGGTTACAAATATTTCCTTTTGTACTAGGTAATTGCCCATGCATTACAAATTCGAATGCTTCAACATCAGTCATTTACATATATATTTAGAATCATCATGCACACAGATGGTATTGTCAACAATTTTTTTATACAATTCTTCTTTTTCTTCTTCTTCTCTCCACCTCCCTAATTCACACTCGGCCACCCCGAGTGGTGCATCTGATTCGCAATCAGTGTTGACGCAAACATGTAGCCCATGGGCAAACATGTAAGTGACCAGAAAAACAACTGATCTTGGAGCATTTCCAGCGTAATTCGCACAAACTACCAACAATATCACATCATATGCTTCAAATGTCTCAAGGATAAAGGGAAAGAAATTTGAAAACACAACAATCTAGCATTTTGATCAGCCAAGTGCAACAAGTCAGCATCAAATATTGCTGAAATTGTCCACTAAGAGGTATTACATTCCCTCAAACAAATTGCAATTATGTTGGAGCTAGCGTAAATAATTTAGTGATACGGTCAACTTATGCTCATGATTAGGCAACGATTACCACTCCTTGTCTTACTGCCTCATAAACATTACAAGCATAAAAACCAGCAGTCTTCTCCCCATCATCTGACCATTGAGCAAGACAAAGCCTGTATTCTCATATCACTGAGCTTCAGCTATGGACATGAGGTAACATTCATTGGCAAAAAAATTAGAAGCTTCATCTATAAGCATGGGAGAACTCATTTAAAAAACACCCTTCTGTCTAATTAATCCATCAAAGGGACCTACCCAGACCTACCCATGAAGTCCCTACAGAATTAAGAACCAACCTTACTGCCAATCTCATCAATCAAAGGAAATTACCAATGCAGTGCCGGAGCGGAGCTAAATAATGGTCAAGGTTAATATATGATTTTTATTTTAAATTAACATGAATAAAGGATTTATCTAACTCAAATCTACCTATGTTTGTACAAACCTCAGTTATGCTCTCTTCCTGATTTTTCTATACACATAGATCTTCATAACTGCTGTGTAATTCTTGTCCCATGAATTCAATTTGACAAGATAATTAGTAAAACAACCAAGCAGTCTTTTTGTCGTGAAATAAAACCATATTTTCAGTTGATGTATGAGCTCGTAAGTGTATCAAATCCTGCAAGTTTAAGTACATAAGTGTATTGGATTTTCTCCTAACCACGCTACATCCCTTGTCAAAGTTTCAACTGCATTAATTCGATAGGCAAATATTAAACCCTAAAGAGGACTAAACTCCCACTATTTCCAGCAAAATATTTATATATGTTAAGACACAATTCTCTGTAACAGAATGACAGAACTGAAAATAGCTTCTTGTTCACTATAGAACTACATACGAATTGAGTAGTTAATTCCAGACAAGATTACTAATGTGCACTAATCGTGTTGCATGCTTAATATGGACATAAAAATCTAGATTAGTTACCCATACATTCACAGAAAAGTCCCCAAAATCTGTGCAAAACAAAACGCACACGCACACTTAATCTGGGCGTGGTTTTGAATTACCAAGCTGTGCATACCCTATATCGAGCCAAAAGCAAAAGCTGTGAATTACCAATCTGAATGCTTAATCTGGACGTGGTCTACAAACCTGCACATTCAGGAAGCCAAAAGTAAGTAGGAGTTGGAACGCACACACATGCTTAATCTCTACCGTTTGTTGGGCAAGTATCAATCAACCTACACAACCCAATAAAATTACATTAGCAAGTATTCGGCCATTCAGGCTGATACTCCTTTAGTTTGGTCTACTGCCTTCTCTACTGAATGAATACCAATGACCTTTAGGATGGATGTACAAATTTGTGGAGTCACCTTGGTGCAGCAAGATCTGAAGAAACAAATACAGGATGGCAGGCTGACCTTGCTGCTGCAGGCTAGCGTAGATTGAGGAGGCGGTGGCTGCAGGCTGTATGACATCAGGCAAGGATGTTGTTTGGGTCCTTTGGATGTCTGTTGAACCATGGTCTCCTCTTCCTCCTTTTGATCCCCTCCAGATCACACAACACAAGAGCGGTAGGGAGACACTGCGTGCCGCTGGGGCACCTCTTCCTCGTCGCCCCCATGTTGAAGGTGAATACGGCATCCTTGGCCGGGATACGCGGGCACCGGCCGCCATGAATGCGGGCAGATGGTGCTGTCCTTTACATAAACATAGAGGTCAATGGCGGTCAGATCTGGAGTGGAGGTGGTGGTGGGTCAGGAGGTGTCGACCGTCGTGGTGCCGATGGAGACAATGGTCTGGCGATGGTGTGTGGAGAGAAGGATTGGCGAGACGTCCGTGGGGGCGGCGGCTACATGCGGCATCAGGGGAGATCGCGAGGAGGAGGATTGCGAGACGTGCGTGTTGGGTGTTACATTGGTCTGTTTTTTCATTGGGGCTTTGCCCTTGATGTGGAACTGAGGGACAATGTATAAAAAAAACAAATGGCGATGCGAGGGGCGGACGAAGGTCAGGGCAGAACACGGTCTGTTGGTTGGAAAGGGAACCTTACTTTCTTTTAGATAGTAGAGATAGAGATACTGTGTTCTTATAAATAGTGCTACACTAATGCATTTCGGAACTGTGATCTTTGGAATTAGCGTTCGATGTCCTAAAATTGGCAACTCCATACACTCTGTTGTCAAAATAATAGTCTTCTGAATGTTCTCTCCAGTCTTTCCTGGTGTGGCAGCTTATCTTCTCTGTGTTGCTTTTGGGAAAGACCTACTCTCTGAGACAAATCATTGGTTGCTTGCTTGTAACTTCTGGTGTGATTCTTGCTGTTGCGAGGTATGTCCTTCGAAATATCTGGTACATTTACTGGTAATTGTAGCACAACAAAGTTATTTCGAGAAAAATCTGCTAGCTATGCACTTATCTCTTTCGTAGGCATTCACATTTGTTTGCCGACAGAAAGGTCTTGTGCTATTTTGTACACTAGGTAGTTTGCCATAATTAATCATCCCAATGCCGTTACTGTAGTGGGGCAAATGATGGTCATCTTCTATCTGGAGTCAAGTTAATTTGGCCATTGCTGATGGTTGTTTCATCGGCATTCCAAGCTGGTGCATCCATTTTGAAGGTTTAGCCACTTAAATTATCACATAACACTCCTTTATAGTTTTGTGGCACTTCAGTCAGAAAAATAAATTCTATACTGCAGGAGTCTGTTTTCGTTGATGGTGCAAAACGTCTTAAGGTTTGTCTCACACTTTATTCTCTATGTGTGTGCGAGTCCATCTTGTATGTCAGAAAAATAACTGCAGAACCAAATATCTGCGCAGGGGAAACGGCCTGACATCTTCGTGGTTAATTCATTCGGATCTGGGTTTCAGGTGATTAATTAGTTAGCATAATTTAGCTGTTTTGCTTAACTGTACTACCATATTTGAAAACCTTAATTTATATCATGTATCATGTTTACCTTCCTTTATTCCTTGTAGGCTCTTTTTGTCTTCCTTCTTCTCCCATTACTTTCTAATTTGAGGGGGATTAAGCTTGCTGAGCTTTCTGGCCATTTAAATGGTGGTGCTGAGTGCTTCTTAAATGTTGGGGAGAGCCCAATTGGTAATGTATTTTTTCCCTGAGCTGGGTGTTTTGATCAAATTATGGATTTTTTAGACATCGTGATGTACCTCAAATGCACTGGAATGCTTGTAGTGCACTGTCCACTTTATGATTGGGGGCTTCTGTAGCTCTCTTTGCACTTTGCTGTGTGGAACCCTTTGAATGGTAAACTATATAACTTGAGAAAATTGATTCCATGTCTTCGAAATTTAGATTGACCCTGCGGTTAGATATATAAGGTTTTCATAGTATTGTACTTATCCATCTATAATTTTCTATTACCTGCGTACCTTTATTGCTAATTATGCTGCCATACTTATTTTGTAGATTGTGGAGGTGCTCCATTCCTACCATTGCTTTTTATATTCGTAAACATGGCTTTCAACATCTCGTTGCTTAATTTGGTAAAGATGTCGTCTGCCGTGGTTGCTTCACTTACAGCAACTTCCGCCGGTATTTTCATCCTCTTTTCTCCCCTTGCTCTATTTGTTTCATTTTTGGTCTACTGTCACTGTATAGAGTAAACTGCTTGAGTATCTTAATGACCGCTTTTATGTTGTCTGTTTTCAATTGCAGTGCCAATATCAATCTACATCCTTTCTCTTCCTTTGCCCTACATCCCTCAAGGCGCGGAATTAAGCGCTTCTTTTATCTTAGGTGGCATTGTATTGTTGATGGGCCTAATTCTGTATAACCTTCCCCAATCATCTAAAGAGTCAAAGACTGACTAAAAGCTTATGGCGATTGAGTGTATATTACCACTTCAACCGAAAATCAATTATTGGTTTGGTCCTGAAGCTAATATTAGGTCTCTAGATTGGTGACGCCAGAGTCGATAAGGACTGTTTGTTGGGATGCATGAATGCTTGGTATTTCTAATTTGTCAGAGAATAGTACTAGTACATACATGTATGTAAGAAGCTAGATTTAGTAATAGTACTAGTACATACATGGTGAAGCCCTCAAAAAAACCTACACGGCGGCGGAAGCTTCTGCTGGAGGATGGGCTCCCGCGACTCGGAGGGCGACTTGCCGCTCGGTCCCCGACCGCCGGCGGCCTCGCTGCCGGACCTCCCCCCCCAGTGTCCTCTGCGCTCGCTGCCGCGCCGCCAGCATCCCCGCCCTCGCCCCCTCCCCCCCCCCCCCCCCCCCCCGACGCTTGCTGCAGTCCCAGCGTCCCCCGAGCCGGTTGGGCAGCCGCGCTGGGCTGGCCTTGCGGAGGAAGACGACGTGGCTGCCGGACGACCGGTGGTGCGCCGGGAACCCCCAGCTCGGCTGGCGTCGACCCGCAGGGACTGCGCTCCCCCCCTCGCCGGGGTGGATCGAGCTCCCTCCCGTGGTCACGCCGGCGCTCTGTGGCGGTCTCCCCGCCGACGCCTGGCCAAAGGGCTCCCCTTGGCTCCTGAACCGCTCGTCGCTGACGCGCACCGGCGTGGGGCGTCGCTGGGCGGTCGGACCAGGGGAGTGCCCGGGTCTCGTGGCGCTCCTCCACCCCTCTGGCGCCCTCCCTTCTGACCGTCGCATCGCCGGACCGCCCGTCGGCTGCTCTGGCTCGCCCCGTTCTCGTGCGCCGCTCGCCTTTTAGGCCATTCATTGCATCTTTTGGGTCTTCCAAGCTTAGCTACTCACCCCGCCTCGCTCCCCGGCAACCTCGACCTGCGCTCGCCCCGTCCCGGACGCCGGTACCGGCCGCGGCGGCGGAGGCGGCGGGAGGCGAAACCCTCGCTGCCCCTGCGCCACCTCGCAGGTTGGACCAACCCCAGACGGGCCGTCCCCAGCTGGACCGGCCTCGAATGGGCCTAGCGATTGGCACGTGGGCCGCCCCGATGTTGGGCTGGGCCTCTCTGCCCCGATCCACTCCTGGGCTGCTCGGCCCGCCAGTCAGATTGATCTGGCCTCCAGATGGTTTCCCCAGACCCCCATCCTCTCCACCGAGGCGCAACACAGCGGCAACCCTAATCCACGCGCCCCCTCCCTCCCCGCCGCCACCCAACTCCCCTTGGCGCTCGTCCCGCTCTCGCAGCAGGCCGCTCCCTCCGAACCCGCCCCCATGCCGCGGGACTGGGGTGACGAGGGGACCCATCCCAAGAGACGCGCCGAAGACCGTCGCGAGGCCGTGCGCCCATCGCCTGAGGCACTCCGCCGGGAAGACGACCTGCGCCTGCACTTGTCTTCGCGCGATGGCCGTCGATCCCCCCCCTCGAGCTGACCGTCGCTCGCCCCTTGCACTGACACCCGCTCGCCACCATGCCGTTCGCCTGGACGAGCTGATCGCCGGGGCCGATCTCGGTCCCGCTCGCCCGCGCCTGGGGCGGACTGGCGAAACCAGCGGCGTCGCTCTCCCTCTCCGACGCGGCGTCGAGACGATCGCTCCCCTGCCCGCTCGGGCCGCTCGCGCTCTCCGCCCCGCCCCAACCAGCAGCTCTCCCAGCCCGCACCTACTGCCCCAAGTCGCCGGTACCAGCCGCCCCGTGACGAGCCGGCCTTCCCTCCCAATGCTAATGGGGCCGGCCGTGGCCGGCAGGGGGCCAAGAGGAAGAAGAAGCGGGGTTTGGGTCGTGGTAATGGCGCAGCCCCTCCGTTGGCTCCGGCTCGTGACCCGGCAACCGCCACCCCCAACCTCGCCTGCTCCACGAACCAACCACAAGACCTCCAGAAGTGCTTCAACTGCGGCCTCGCCGGCCATTCGCAGGTCGCCTGCACCAGTCCACAATGCTGCTACATTTGCTCAGACGCGGGTCACCCAGCCTTCCTATGCCTGGACCGCCCCGTGTCGGAGGAGATCATGATGTACGGGCATGGCATTAAGGGCATGAGCTTCTTTCACATCGAGCTGTCGGACCTCCCCCCTCCATCTCCCTCGCTTCAGGCGATTGTTACGATTCGGGAGGGGGTGGCTTCGCCAGAGATGCTTGAAGCTGAGCTCAACCACCTATACCACTGCACCTGGGATTGGCAGGTTACCATGATGGACGGTAACCAGTTCTCAGTCATGTTCCCCGACGCCGTCAGCCACGGGTACGGCACCCGCAGTGGTGACATCACTCTCGCTCTCAACAAGCTAGTGGTGGACATCTCGGTGCCGATCCGTGACCCCTTGGCGGTTGCCGTCCTCGACACGGCATGGATCCTCATTGCTGGCCTCCCCGACATCGCATGCTCGGAGCGTGTCATCCGAAGCATGTCCCGAATCCTTGGCAAGGTGGTTGTGGTGGACGAGCTCTCCCTCCGAAAGGAGGAGGAGGTGCGCGTCAAAGTCAAGTCCCTCGACTCGTCCAAACTACATGCCAAGATCCGGGTGTTCTTCAACGACCAGGGCTTCGACCTCAGGATCTCCCCCAAGTCGCCCAACCACGTTGGCCGCCCACGCATCCCCGACGACAACTTCCTGGGTGGCGACAATGATGGGCCGGGTCGACACAGCGACCGGAACCCACGCCACAGCCACAACCCCAACTCAGAGGAGGATGACGACGATTCCGAGGATAGCCCGCCCCACCCCCGGCTGCCGCTCCTGCCACGAGGGGTGGCGCGGGGACCAGCCGCTCCCACACCGTGGCTCCTTCGCAGCCAGCTGACGGCAGCGACTCCTCAGACGCCAGCCTCCAGGTGTTCCCGGCGTCGTCTCCACGCTCCCCCGGAGTCCCGATCGGCGCTCCAGCCGTCATCGCCACTGCCATCAGCTCACCTGAGCCCCTAGCGCTGGAGGCGCCCGCGGCTGGGATGGGGTCGGTCACGGTCCGGCCGGCTACGGGCCTGCATACCGCAACAACTCGGGCCGACCCGGATGATTTCGGGCCCCTCCCAGACCCGGCTCCTCCGGCCGCCCCTTCCCTGCCCTCGGTGGCAGAGGCTTCAGCTGGGCCGAGGATGGGTATGGAGCAGACACCGACCCACCCTGCCCTGGTCGCCCCGGTGCGCCTGGACCCGCTGGTGTCGGGTGTGTGCCATGCTGACGATGCCCCGCCACCACCACCTGCAGCTTCTTCGGTCCTGCCCGAGCTCTCCGCTTCATCGACTCAGCTCTCGTCCCACGGCCCGGTGCCCGACGGGGCGACGGTGGCAGTGACCACCCCGGTGGCTGCCCCCCCCTCGGACCGCGGCGTACTCCAGGCGAGGCAGGTCGACCTCGACACCAGTGACGTCCTCTCGTCGCAGCGCCAGGATCGAGGCGGCCAGACCGGAGAGCAGCCCAGCTCTGCCCATCCCTGAGCGAGCGGAGCTCCGGGCCGCTGCCCGGAACCTTGAGCCAGGTACCCCGTCCATCCCCGTAACCCCCGCTACATGCTCGTTTTCCGCTCTAGAGTCCGCTCCGTTAGGCCACCTTGCTAAGGTGGCAACAGATTCGGCCATCATCTTCCGGGGGGAGGTTGCCCCCCCGCTAGTCCAGATCGAGGCGATCCGTGCCCGCGAAATCCTGAACGGGCGTCTTGCCGAGACCCGTGCTCGCCTCCAGGATACCTCCATCTCCTCCATCGTGGCTACGCGGGATTCCTCTTCCCGTGCAGCGGTTGTTCCGGCGGAGGTCCCGGGCCGCACTTGTTCTCGCACCGCTGCCCTCCGCGCTCAGAGCGCATCCCGAATATTGGGGTCAAGCAGCCCCTCAATGGCTTCGTGATGCGGACACTATTCTGGAACATCCGCGGCTTCGGTCAAGACGGCCGACGACGCCAACTCATCGAGTACATGCGAAGCGAGCGAATAGACATTGTGGCCATCCAAGAAATGACGCGTACGGAGTTTTCGCTGTCTGAACTCGAAAATTTGAGTTCAGACTTATTTGCTTGGCACTGGCTCCCTTCTAGTGGGAGCGCAGGCCACTCGGGTGGTATCCTTCTAGGTGTCAAGGATGCCACCTTTGAGGTTGGTAGCATGGACCGTGGTGAGTTCTTCGTCAGCATGGAAATCTTTGAGCGGGCCCTCAACTTCAAATGGGAGGTCATTGCCGTTTACGGACCGGCGGACCATAGCCGCTCAGAGACCTTCCTCGCTGAGATCCGAGCGAAAGTCTTGGCCGCCCAGCTTCCGGTAGTGCTGGGTGGAGACTTTAACCTCATCCGGTCCGAGGAGGATAAAAGCAATAATTTGGTCAACTTTCCCCGGATGCAAATGTTTAACGACTGCATCGCGGAAATGGGGCTCTGGGAACTTGATAGGGTCGGCGCCAGATTCACCTGGACTAACCGCCAGGCCGACCCGACTCGGTCGGTCCTAGACCGGGTGTTTGTCTCCCCGGAATGGGACTTGCGGTGCCCCCTCGCGTCGCTGCGCGCGATTACTAGGATCGGTTCCGACCATGTCCCTCTACTTCTCTCCTCTGAGAACAAGCGACCCCCCCAACCACCCCGCTTTCATTTCGAGACATTCTGGCTGAATCAGCCCGGGTTCGCTGCTGCGGTTGCCGCTCGGTGGCGGGAGGCTCGGGAGACACCCCACCGCTCCCTCTCGGCCGTCGACTCCTGGCATTTTTGTGCTAAACGGTCGCGCCAATTCATGAAAGGGTGGGGTGCTAACTTAGGCCGCGACCTCCGCGAGCGGAAGATAACTCTCCTTGAGGGCATCCAGGCACTAGACCTTCGGGCAGATGCCGCAGTCCTCTCGGCTGAGGAATGGATGCTTAGATACGACTTGGAAGATCAACTCACGATCATCTACACGGACGAGGAGGCATTCTGGCGCCTCCGAGGTACGCAGAATTGGGTCCTCAAGGGGGACGCCAATACAGCTTACTTTCAGGCAATCGCCAACGGCCGCCGATGCCGTAACACCACCCCCTGCTCTGGGATGAAGACACCTTGCTACAACAGCCGGAGGCCATCCGGGCCCATGTTGATGGCTTCTACAGAGACCTATTCTCTGCCTCCCCTCGGGGAGGATTAGCCCTTGCCCACGATATTTGGCCGCCCCGATACTGTGTTTCAGAGGAGGATAACGTTGCTCTAACGACGCCGTTCTCTGAAGCTGAAGTATGGGCGACCATTAAGGGCATGAACTCGTCCTTGGCCCCCGGCCCCGATGGCCTCCTAGTAAAGTTCTTCCAAACTTTCTGGGAGTCCATTAAACTAGAGGTCATGGCTCTATTTGAAGAATTCTATGTTGGGTCCATTGACCTCACCAGACTCAACTTTGGAATAATCACGCTCATTCCCAAAGTTTCGGGTGCCTCGGACATCCGCCAATTTCGCCCAATCATGGTGATCAATGTCATCTTTCGCATCCTCGCAAAGGGGTATGCCAATAGGGTGGCCACAATTGCGGACCGGATCATCCACCCGGATCAGTCGGCTTTCATCCAGGGCCGTTATATCCTGGACGGAGTCCTAGTGTTTCACGAAGCTCTACACGAGGTGCATTCCAAGCACCTCAAGGCAGTCTTCTTGAAACTAGATTTCCACAAGGCCTATGACACGGTCAGCTGGCACTTCCTGCGGGAATGCCTGCTCCGGAAGGGCTTTGACGAGCGATGGGTGACCCGGGTGATGCAGATGGTCTGCTCGGGCAGAACCGCAGTGAATATCAATGGCGAGATTGGCCCATTCTTCCCCACCTTCTGTGGGGTGCGCCAGGGCGGTCCATTCTCTCCGTTCCTGTTCAACGTTGTGGTAGATGCCCTGGCGACCATCTTAGACAAAGCAAAAGCGGCGGGACACATCAAAGGCATAGTCCCACACTTAGTAGGAGGGACCGGCCTGTCCCTCCTACAATATGCGGACGACACCATTATCATGGTGGAAGGATCGGCGAGCGATATCACGAACCTGAAGTTTCTCCTTCTCTGCTTCCAGCAGATGTCTGGCCTCAAGATTAACTTTGATAAGAGCTCTGTGATGGTTCTGGGCTACTCCGACTCCGATCGTCAGAGCATCGCGGACCGGCTCAATTGCCCGCTCGGGAGTTTCCCCACGACTTACCTGGGGATACCCATTAGTGACTCGAGGCTCACAGTGGCCGAACTGCGGCCCATGGTAGGCAAGCTCCAGCACCGTGTGGAGCCATGGCAGGGAAGGTGGCTTTCCAAAGCCGCTCGAACGGTGCTGATCAACTCGTCCCTGTCCAGCCTACTCCTATTCATAATGAGCTTTTACAGCCTGCCCAAGACTCTTCACCATGAGATTGCCAGGGTTCAGGGTCGCTTCTATTGGGCCGGTGAAGGAGACAAGCAGAAATACCACATGGTGCGATGGTCTGAAATTTGTAAGCCTCGTGATCAGGGAGGGCTTGGGATAATGTGCTCCAAGAGGATGAACATTGCCCTCCTAACTAGATGGCTGTGGCGGATTACGAATGGTGAGGGTGGACTTTGGCTTCACATCATTCAGCGGAAATACCTACGAGGCCAACCCCTCGCCTTTTGCCAGCGGTCCGGTGGTTCGCAGTTCTGGCAATCGATCATACAGCTGCTTCCGGTCCTTCGAATTGGATCCTCGATTACGGTCGGATCTGGTACTGCCATGTTGTTTTGGTTCGATCGCTAGGCTGGGGATGCACCCTTCGCGACGCGTTTTCCTGACCTGTTCTCCATTGCGGTAGACCCGCGGATTCCGGTTGCGACAGCCCTTATTGACTTAGGGTGTCTCGCATTCCGACGCCAGTTTGGTCCGGCAGAGACTGCAGCCTGGGATGACCTGATCGCATGCATTGCGCTTCACGAACCTGTGCTTGAGACAGGTGAGGACCGCACTCGATGGCGGCTAGAGCAATCCGGGCTTTTCTCCACCTCGTCGCTCTACAAGGCGATCGCCCCCACTCCGGGCCCTGCGGCGCTTACCGCCATCTGGGATATCCAGCTCCCCTTGAAAATCAGGATATTCCTGTGGCAATGGATTCGTGGCCGCCTTCCATCTGGGGTGGAAGTCCTGAAGCGCAACGGCCCCGGGGATGGTCGTTGCCCGCTTTGCGGGCCGGAAGAAGATTCGAACCATATCTTCTTCACCTGATTGTCCGCGCAGTTCCTCTGGAGCTGTTTCCGTGAAATGGTTGGAGGTAGTTGGGACCATAACAACTTCCCCGATCTTTTCGCCGAACTCCAGGCACTGCCACCCTCATCCCGCCACATCAGATGGCTGACTATCGGTGTGCTTGCCTGGACGCTGTGGACTATTAGGAATAAGCTTGTGATTCAGCGGATTCCTCTTAGACTTGCTACTGATGCTTTGTTCAAATGGTCTGGTTACTTGCAGCTTTGGCGGCCGCCATCACCTCCATCATCACCCAGCTTCGCGCGATGGCTCTCCGTATGGCTCCGCAGCTTCCCCCACCACCTCCTGAGCCAGATTAGCTATTCCCCGTCTTCGACGCCGCCGTCGTGTGTTGTTTGTGCCCCTTGTGGTGTTTGGGCTTGTTGTGCTGTGCCCACAATGGATTCTGTGGTGTGTGTGTGTTGTTTCTGCGTCTGTGTTGGACCTTGGTGCGGCGGCGTTGTGTGTCTGTGTGTTGGATGATACCTTGTTGACTTGTGCTTGGTGGTTGCTTTATTTATAAAGCGGGGCGAAAGCCTTTTTCGGTAATTTGTGTACTCATTTTCGCTTCCCAATGTATAATGTACTTCCCATCCTAAAGGGCATTGCAGAAGCTGCAAGTCATGGTATAAAACTTACCAGTCCATGCCGAATAGCTGTCTAACCGTGAACCGTGAACTGTTTTTCAGCTGTTTAGAGCATCTTCAAGTCATGGTATAAAACTTACCAGTCCATGCCGAATAGCTGTCTAACCGTGAACCGTGAACTGTTTTTCAGCTGTTTAGAGCATCTTCAAGAGTAGATCAAAAAATGCAGCCATGACAAAAGAAATGTTTTTTTGTTTGGGGCCAAAAAAAGCTCCAACAGCTGACCGATACCTGCATGACGATCAATTTCTTTAGTACTGACAAAAAAATTGCTGTAGGAGGTGTAAATTTGGGACAACACTAGCTGACTAAAAACCAAAACCGCGGCCGTGGGAACCCCAACCTCCCTGATATAAAACTTCCTGCCGCAGACGCTGTCGTGCCTGATTGTGGTTGCCTTAGAGCATCTCCAGCCGTTTGACGCTCCCAGGGACTTGAAATAGCGCAACATGGGGTCAACCGGTGATAAAATCGGCGTGGGGGCGGCCGGGTTCCCAACCGCCGCCCCAAGTTGGCCCCAGACGTCGCTTTTGAAAAACAAATTCAGCCAAACTTCAAATAAAATGATACAAATTTGAAGGAAATTTAGGCGTTTTCATTGATAATATTAGTACAAACTCAAAACATAATTTAAACTAAAAACTACTACTACTATGCCACTGCCGCCGCCTTGAGCCTTCTACATGCCGAAGAGCCTACAGAAGTTGGTGTAGTCGCCGTCGTCGTATTGCACACCGCCGTCGTCCTTGTTGCAGCCCTGCCCTGGGTCGCCGTGGCGGACGGGGTTGGACGGCCCGGGCGCCTCCTCGCCGTTGTCGTCGAGGATGACGACGCCGCCCTCGTCGCGGCCGCAGCGTCGAGCGGTGATCTCCTCGAGGGCGTGGCGCTGGCGCTCCATCTCCTCCTGGACGTAGTCGTCCCGCACCCATTTGAGGCCGGTCTCCTCGTCGGCGGCCATGTCGAGGTGCTCGTGCTTGACGACGACTGACGGCATCGCTGGCTCCTTCTTCGGCCTTACCAGGCGAAGATGGCCGCGGGAAGGGGAGGGAAGGTTGGCGGCGGCGGCCCTCATTTATGATGAGGGTGCCGCTATGCCGGCGCTCCGGCGTATCTTGGGGCTCAGCCTTCATGACGGCGAGCGACGTCTGTGCGCCGGAGGAGTGGGAGCCAGAGGACGAAGACGACGTGCCCGCCATGCACCTCGGCTGCCACGAGGAGCTGCTCTGACGCGAGAAAGACGTCGCCGGATACTCCATCCACGGCGAGTTGCCGCCCTCGATGTGCTCGAGGACGGCCTCGAGGGTGCGCCCAGGGATGCCCCACCATTGTCGCGGGCCCACGGAGTTGTGGCGCCGCGGGATGCCAGGGCGCCGTTCGTGGATGCGAGTTGTTCAGCATGGCGGTGCTTGAAGTACGTTGTCCACAGATTGTGGCTGTCAGGGGCGTACCTCGGCTGCTGTCGCGCGTTCTCCGGCAGCAACGAACGGATCCGCGCGATCTCGGCGTGCCGTGTAGCACCAGTGGGTGGCGGTGGCACTGGGACCCTGATGTCGACTACGTAACTTTATTCTTGTATACTCGTGTTCGGCCTCCAAACGCAGAGTTTTATAGGACAGTAGCAATTTTCCCTCAAGTGGATGACCTAAGGTTTATCAATCCGTGGGAGATGTAGGATGAAGATGGTCTCTCTCAAACAACCCTGCAACCAAATACAAGAAATTTCTTATGTCCCCAATACACTCAATACAATGGCAAATTATATATGTGCACTAGTTCGGCGAAGAGATGGTGATAAAAGTGTAATATTGATGGTAGAAATATATTTTTATAATCTGAATAAATAAAAACAGCAAGGTAGCAAATAGTAAACGGGCACAAAAAACGGTATTGCAATGCTTAAAAATGAGGCCTAGGGTCCGTACTTTCACTAGTGCAACCTCCCAACAATGCTAATATAATTTGATCATATAACCATCCCTCAAAGTGCGATGAAGAATCATTCCAAAGTTCCTATCTAGCGGAGAACATAAAAATAAATTGTTTGTAGGGTACGAAACCACCTTAAAGCTATTCTTTCTGTTCGATCTATTCAAGAGTTCGTACTAAAATAGCACAAAGCTATTCTTTCCGTTCAATCTATCCTAGAGCTCGTACTAAAATAACACCAAAGCAAATTCATATTCATAATACTCAATCTAACACAAAGAACTTCAAAGAGTGCCCCAAGATTTCTATCGGAGAAACAAAGATAAGAACGTGCATCAACCCCTATGCATAGATTACCCCAATGTCTCCTCGTGAATCCGCGAGTTGAGTGCCAAAACATATATCAAGTGAATCAATACGATACCCCATTGTCACCACGAGTATTCAATTGTAAGACATATATCAAGTGTTCTCAAATCCATAAAAGTATTCAATCCGATAACAACGAAATCTCAAAGGGAAAAACCCAATTCATCACAACAAGATAGAGAGGGGAAAACACCATATGATCCAACTACATTAACAAAGCCCGCGATACATCAAGATCGTGACATCTCAAGAACACGAGAGAGAGAGAGAAAGAGAGAGAGAGAAAGAAAGAGATTGAACACATAGCTACTGGTACAAACCCTCAGCCCCGAGGGTGGACTACTCCCTTCTCATCGTGGTGGCCGCCGGGATGATGAAGATGGCCACCGGAGATGATTCCCCCCTCTGACAGGGTGCCGGAAAGGGTCTAGATTGGTTTTCGATGGCTACAGAGCCTTGCGGCGGTGGAACTTCTGATTTAGGTTAACCCCAAGGGTTTTTGGAATATTTGCGAATTTATATGGTAAAGAGGGGGTGCGGGAGGCCATTGAGGTGGGCACAACCCACCTGGGCGTGCCTAGGCCCCCAGGCGCGCCCTGGTGGGTTGTGCCCCCCTCGGGGCACCCCCCAGGTGCTGCTCTGGCCCATCCTGATTGTTCTGGTCCATAAAAATTCTCCAAAACAATTCGTGGTGTTTGGACTTCGTTTGATATTGATTTTCTGCGATGTAAAAAACAAGCAAAAAATAGCAACTGGCACTGGGCACTGGGTCAATAGGTTATTCCTAAAAAATGATATAAAGTTGCTATAAAATGATTGTAAAACATTCAAGAATGATAATATAACGGCATGAATACTTCATAAATTATAGATACGTTGGAGACGTATCAGCATCCTCAAGCTTAATTCCTACTTGTCCTCGAGTAGGTAAATGATAAAAGAAATAATTTATGAAGTGTGAATGCTAGCAAAGTGCACAAGTTTGATCAATGACAATTTCAGTCACTTTTCCTAGCATCATAACATCAATGCTTTCTTATAAAACTTCTCATGTTAAAGTAGCAACCAATTCACATGTTAAGGTTCAAACAATGAACTCTCTTGAAACTGAACAACCTATGTTCTTAGTCACCAAGCAATTGCAATTCAACTTATTCAACGGAGTTTAAGTAAGAGCTCCACATACTCAACCATCTTATAGTCTTCTATCATTTCTAACACTCATCGCATACACATGAGAAAAATGTTTCAATCGGACACATAGAACGATAGGGGCTTATTGTTTTTCCTCCCAACGTATTCACCTTAAGAGTGGTGTCAACAATAATAACTCAAGCTACCCATATCCAACTGGATATATGTTCCTAGATCTTTCCTCACCACATGATGCTTGCCAAAATAGAAAAATAAAAAGGAATAGAGGGAAAAACTTTGACTCTTGCATGAAAGTAAATACATAAAAGTAAAAGATAGGCCCTTCGCAGAGGGAAGCAGAGGTTGCCATGCTCTTATTTATTTGTATGCTCAACCCCTTAGTGCAAAAGAACATCACGTTATATCGCCCCTTATGATAGCAACCTTTATTATGCAGTATGTCGCTTTTATTCTTTGCCATCACAAGTTCATACAACGCTTAATTTTCTCTTACACTAAATGATCTAACACTTTTAGAAGCAATTTTTATTGCCTTATTGCACTGATGACAACTTACTTGAAGGATCTTGCTCAATCCTTAGGTAGGTATGGTGGACTCTTGAGAATAAGATTTGGGTTTAAGGGTTTTTGGATGCACAAGTAGTATCTCTACTTGGTGCGAAATTTTTGGCTTGCAAAGATGGGGGGAAAGCACCACATGTTGAAGGATCTATAACAATATAACTTCTATGTGAATATGAACAAACATAAATCATTGTGTTGTCTTCCTTGTCCAACATCAACAATTTTGGCATATAATATTTTGACGGGGGCTCACAATCACAAAAGATTCCCAAGATAGTGTATTTGCATGTGGAAGTTCTCTTCCTTATACTAATTATTTGTGAATTGCTTGTATGACCAATATTGTGATTGTCAAGCCCCAAAATATTTCACTTTCTAAACCTAATGTGAAACTACCACTAGGCATGATATGATTTCAACTTCAGGACATTCAATTTATTCAACCATTTACTCATAGGATATAAGTGAAGCACAAGAGTAAATGAAAAGCTACTCCAAAAAGATATAAGTGAAGATCATGAGCATAATATTTCTTTATCTCAAATTAATTTAAGTGAAGCAAGAGATAATTTCTTCAAAAATACTAAAGTACACCGTGCTCAAAAAGATATAAGTGAAGCACTACAGCAATTCCATAGAAAAGAGCTTCGTTGACGGGATGTGAATGCCGCTTACCTAGCCTCCCTGGCAACTATTTGAGGACTCTATTTTATTTAAAAACTTTCAGATCTAAGTGTTTTATTAAAACAGCAAGAAAAATAAAAATCAAATGACATTCTAAGAATAGCACAACTCATGTGAAGAAGCAAAAACTTAGGCTCAACCGATACTAATCGATAATTGTTGAAGAGGAAAGGTGGGATGCCTATCGGGGCATCCCCAAGCTTAGATGCTTGAGACTTCTTGAAATATTATCTTGGGGTGCCTTGGGAATCCCCAAGATTGAGCTTTTGTGTCTCCTTAATTCTCCTCATATCACGCTTTTCTTAAATCTCAAAAGCTTCATCCACACAAAACTCAATAAGAACTCATGAGATAAGTTTGTATAAACCAATGCAAAAACCTTATCATCCTATACTGTAGCAAATCACTAAAATTATTATTCAAAATTTCATACTAAATGCCTCTGCATATTTAATACTCCTACCCTCAAATAGAATCATTAAACAAGCAAACATATGCAAACAATGCAAACATAACAGCAATCTGCCAGAACAGTAGTCTGTAAAGAATGCAAGAGTATCAATACTTCCCTAACTCCAAAAGTTATGAAAATTTTCCACACTGTAGAAATTTTATCAGAGCTCATTTTTCAAAAAGTTTCAACATTTTATCACATTCTTACTTTTCTAGGGAATTTTTCCAACATCGATAAACTTTCTGTTTTCAAACAGAAACATGTAGACTTGCAAAATAAGCATAGTAAAGGCTATCATTGCCACTTTTATTGAAATAAAAGATGAAAAAAATTATTCTAAATAACAGCAATCAAATCCTAACAAAATAAATTGACGCTACAAGCAAAACACATATCATGTGACGAATGAAAACATAGCTCCAAGTGAGGTTACCGATAATGTTGGAGACGAAAGAGGGGATGCCTTCCGGGACATCCCCATGCTTAGTTGCTTGGATCTTCCTTGAATATTACCTTGGGGTGCCTTGGGAATACCCAAGCTTAGGGTCTTTTCATTCCTTATTCTCCTCATATCGACATCTCACCCAAAACTTGAAAACTTCAATCACACAAAATTTAACGGAACTTTGTGAGATAGGTTAGTATGATAAAGAGCAAACCATTTCACTTTTGGTACTATCAAAGAAAAGATTCATAATTGTTCTCACACAATGACTACTATATCATATCATTTCCACAATTTATACTGAGCAATATAAGCCATGGAAACTAGAAAACAAGCAAATTATGCATTGAAAACAGAATCTTTCAAAAACAGAACAGTCTGTAGTAATCTATACTCCAACCATACTTATGCTACTCCAAAAATTCTGAAAAATTAGGAAAACCTGGGGAATTTGTCTATTAATATTCTGTATAAAGAATCAACATTTTATCAGCTTATGTTAAAAATGAGAATTGTTTTCCTGAGTGTAAAAGTTTCTGTTTTTCAGCAGGATCCAATCAACTATCATCGTAAGCCATCCCAAAGGTCTTACTTGGCACTTTATTAAAACAAAAACAATAAAACATGATTACTACAATAGCCTAATCATGTGAACACACAAAAACAGTAGGTAAAAGTGTTGGGTTGTCTCCCAACAAGCACTTTTCTTTAATGCCTTTTAGCTAGGCATGATGATTTCAATGATGCTCACATAAAATATAAGAATTGAAACATAAAAAGAGCATCATGAAGCATATGACTAGCACATTTAAGTCTAACCCATTTACTATGCATAGGGATTTTGTGAGCAAATAATTTTGGGAACAAGAATCAACTAGCATAGAAAGGTAAAACAAGTGCAACTTCAAAACTTTCAACATAAAGAGAGGAAACTTGATATTATTGCAATTCCTACAAGCATATGTTACTCCCTCATAATAATTTGCAGTGGTATCATGAATGAATTCAACAATATAACCATCACATAAAACATTCTTTTCATGATACATAAGCATATAAATTTTTTTACCCTCCACATAAGCAAATTTATTCTCATCAATAGTAGTGGGAGCAAACTCAACAAAATAACTATCATGTGACTGAAAACTAAAATCATGATGACAAGTTTCATGATTATCATTATTCTTTATAGCATACATGTCATCACCAGAATCATCATAAATAACAACTTTGTTATCATAGTCAACTGAAGCCTCATCCAAAATGGTGGATTCATCACTAAATAAAGTCATGACATCTCCAAATCCACTTTCATCATTATAATCATCATAAATAGGAGGCATGCAATCATTATAACAAATTTGCACATCAAATCTTGGGGGACTAAAAATATCATCTTCATCAAACATAGCATCCCCAAGCTTATGGCTTTGCATATCATTAGCATCATGGATATTCAAAGAATTCATACTAATAACATTGCAATCATGCTCATCATTCAAATATTTTGTGCCAAACATTTTATTGACTTCTTATTCTAATAATTGAGCACAATTTTCCGATCCATCATTTTCAAGAAACATATTATAAAGATGATCAATAATATGATGCAACCTCAATTCCATTTTTATGTAGTTTTCTTTTATAAACCAAACAAGTGATAAAACAAGAAACTAAAAGATTCGATTGTAAGATCTAAATATATACCTTCATGCACTCACCTCCCCGGCAACGGTGCCATAAAAGAGCTTGATGTCTACTAGGCAACTTTATTCTTGTAGACTCGTGTTGGGCCTCCAAGCGCAGAGTTTTGTAGGACAGTAGCAATTTTCCATCAAGTGGATGACCTAAGGTTTATCAATTCGTGAGAGGTGTAGGATGAAGACGGTCTCTCTCAAACAACCCTGCAACCAAATACAAGAAATCTCTTGTGTCCCCAACACACCCAATATAATGGCAAATTGTATAGGTGCACTAGTTCAGCGAAGAGATGATGATAAAAGTGTAATATTGATGGTAGAAATATATTTTTATAATCTAAATAAATAAATAAATCAAGGCAAAAAATAGTAAACGAGCATAAAAACGGTATTGCAATGCTTGAAAACGAGGCCTAGGGTCCGTACTTTCACTAGTGCAACCTCCCAACAATGCTAATATAATTGGATCATATAACCACCCCTCAAAGTGCGATGAAGAATCACTCCAAAGTTCCTATCTAGCAAAGAACATAAGAATAAATTGTTTGTAGGGTACGAAACCACCTCAAAGCTATTCTTTCCGTTCGATCTATTCAAGAGTTCGTACTAAAATAACACAAGGCTATTCTTTTCGTTCGATCTATCCTAGAGTTCATACTAAAATAACACCAAAGCAAATTCATATTCATAATACTCAATCCAACACAAAGAACTTCAAAGAGTGCCCCAAGATTTCTACCGGAGAAACAAAGACAAGAACATGCATCAATCCCTATGCATAGATTACCCCAATGTCTCCTCGGGAATCCGCGAGTTGAGTGCCAAAAAATATATCAAGTGAATCAATACGATACCCCATTGTCACCATGAGTATTCAATTGCAAGACATATATAAAGTGATCTCAAATCCATAAAAGTATTCCATCCGATAACAACGAAAACTCAAAGGGAAAAACTTAATTCATCACAACAAGATAGAGGGGGGAAAACACCATATAATCCGACTATTAACAAAGCTCGCGATACATCAAGATCGTGACATCTCAAGAACACGAGAGAGAGAAAGAGATTGAACACATAGCTACTGGTACAAACCCTCAGCCCCGAGGGTGGACTACTCCCTTCTCATCGTGGTGGCCGCCGGGATGATGAAGATGGCCACCTGAGATGATTCCCCCCTCCGGCAGGGTGCTGGAAAGGGTCTAGATTGGTTTTCGATGGCTACAGAGCCTTGCGACGCAGAACTTCTGATCTAGGTTAACCCCGAGGGTTCTTGGAATTTTTGTGAATTTATAGGGTAAAGAGGGGGTGTGGGAGGCCACCGAGGTGGGCGCAAACCACCTGGGCGTGCTTGGGCCCCCAGGCGCGCCCTGGTGGGTTGTGCCCCCCTCGGGGCACCCCCAGGTGCCGCTCTGGCCCATCCTGGTTGTTCTGGTCCATAAAAATTCTCCAAAAAAATTCACGGTGTTTGGACATCGTTTGATATTGATTTCCCGCGATGTAAAAAACAAGCAAAAAACAACAACTAGCACTGGGCACTGGGTCAATAGGTTAGTCCCAAAAAATTATATAAAGTTGCTATAAAATGATTGAAAAACATTCAAGAATGACAATATAACGGCATGAATACTTCATAAATCATAGATACGTTGGAGACGTATCAGACCCTATTGGCGCTGAGCCTCCACGAGCCCGACAGTTGCATGTTGGGCGGCGCCGGGTAGTCCGCCTCGTAGAGGAGGTGAGCCTCCGCCTCTTGTTGGTGGCGGCGGCCAAAGCCGTTGGCCGCCGCTCTGTCTTCGGGGAAGCGCTCGACCATGCTCGCATCTTGAGAAGGGGAGAGAGAGGGCGTCAGCGGCGAAGAAGAGAGGGGCGTTGGCGGTGAGAGAGAGAGAGGTTGTGGCAAGAAAGTGTGCGGCCGACGGTGAGGGAGGGTGGCTTTTATAGCGGCGAGCGGGCGGCAACAGTGTGGACGCGTGGCTGGAGGGGGCAGGACGCGCGGCGGTGGCGCACCTTCATTGCGCTGTCCGTGAATCAATGGAAGGCTGACTGGTGGCAGCCTTCGCATTGATTCCCGTGGGAAACTGAGGCGACGAGGACGACGAACATTCTCGGCATTGCCCAGTCACTGACTCAACGGGTCCACTAGGCTTTCGTGCCAAAAATGTTTCCCCCGGCACCTCCGGGCACCCCCAGCGCGCCGGGTTCGGCTTGGGTCCACCGGCGCCAATTTCTGCCCTAACCGGTGAAAATTGGGCTTTTGTGGGCGCGACTGGGCCGGTTTTTTCGAACCGGCGATAAAAAAGGGGCTTGCGGGGAGCTTTGGGGGGAGGGAGTGGAGATGCTGTTATGCCGCCACTGCCGCTCCCTTGGCCGCCTCGGGCAACCCTGCCACTGCGCCGGCCGAACGGCCCGACAACTCTGTTGTATCCCATTGAACCTCACCCACCCGTGAGTCGCTTTTTCTCGCTTCCTCCTAACGAGTAAGGGGATCTCCAACGGCAACCCTCAAAAAACCTTTTGCATCCGTTCGGGACATTGATGCGGGAGGCAGCCATCCCTAGCCACATACATTTTCACAGCAACTCAGACCGACCAGGCGAAATTCCTGCAAACAAGTGCAGATTTCATATAAACACGGCCTGATTTTATATAAACATCCCGGATTTCATATAAACATGATGGATTTCTGAAAGCACAAGTGCTCCCTAGGTGGTTTTGATAATTGATGACAACATATCTCTTGTTGGACTAACATTTCAATCTAGCATGTTTCAGATAAGTTCAACAATGGAGTGGCATGGACTAAAGGTTGTGGGAACTCCTTCAAGATGCTAAGGACAAAGGATTGGCTAAAGCTTCAAGCTCAAGACTCTTCAGTTTATATTTTAGTGATCCAAGATCACATTGAGTCTTTAGGAAAAGCCAATACTATCAAGGAGGGATGAGGTGTTGCTTAATGAGCCTCTTGCTTCATGTGCTTAATGATATGCTCCAAAATCCTCAACTACTTTCCCATATCCACATATGACCTAAACCCTAAGCCAAACTCGGTCCTACCGGTTCTTCCTATCTGGCGCCACCGAGTTTCACTTGTCATTAGCCACTGCCAAACCCTAGCAATTCGGTTCTACCGATGGGATCTCGGTCTCACCGAGATGGGCTTGCAAACTCTCTGTTACCCATTGCAATATTCTCGGTCCCACCGAGATATGCAATCGGTCCCACCGAGTTTGCCTGACCAAATCTCAGTTTCACTTATTACCCAAATCAGTCCCACCGAGTTTGTGTAATCGGTCTCACCGAGATTACGTTATGCCCAAACCCTAACCATATCGGTCCTACCGAGTTGCATGTCAGTCCCACCGAAAATCACTAACGGTCACTAGGTTTACATTTTCGGTCCGACCGAGCTTATTGATTCGGTCCCACTGAGATTGGAAAACTGTGTAACGGTTGGATTTTGTGTGGAGGCTATATATACCCCTCCACCTCCTTCTCATTCGATGAGAGAGCCATCAGAACACACACACCATTCCAACTCATATGTTCTGATAGAGAACCACCTACTCATGTGTTGAGACCAAGACATCCATTCCAACCATATGAATCTTGATCTCTAGCCTTCCCAAGTTGCTTTCCACTCGAACCTTCTTTCCACCAAATCCAAATCCTATGAGAGAGAGTTGAGTGTTGGGGAGACTATCATTTGAAGCACAAGAGCAAGGAGTTCATTACCTACACACCATTTGTTACTTCTTGGAGAGTGGTGTCTCCTAGATTGGCTAGGTGTCACTTGGGAGCCTCCGACAAGATTGTGGAGTTGAACCAAGGAGTTTGTAAGGGCAAGGAGATCGCCTACTTCGTGAAGATCTACCGCTAGTGAGGCAAGTCCTGTGTGGGCGATGGCCATGGTGGGATAGACAAGGTTGCTTCTTCGTGGACCCTTTGTGGGTGGTTGCTTCTTCGTGGACCCTTCGTGGGTGGAGCCCTGTGTGGACTCGCGCAACCGTTACCCTTGGGTGGAGCCCTGTGTGGACTCGCGCAACCGTTACCCTTCGTGGGTTGAAGTCTCCATCAACGTGGATGTAGGATAGCACCACCTATCCGAACCACGGGAAAAACATCCGTGTCTCCAATTGCGTTTGAATTCTCCAAACCCTTCTCTTTACATTCTTGCAAGTTGCATGCTTTACATTCCGCTGCTCATATACTCTTTGCATGCTTGCTTGATATGTATTGCGTGTGTTGAAATTGTGCCTAAACTCCACTTAAACCGAAAAAGCTTAAAAATTGCAACTTTAGCTCTAAGTGTCTAATTCCCCCCTCCCCTTTAGACACATCTACTTCTAGATCCTACAAGTGGTATCAGAGCTTTGGTCTCCATTGCCTTGGTTTAATCACCATTGGAGGAAGATGGACGTGTCTACATTAGGGAGTCTTAGACACAGAGTGCCTATTCTTGAGGGAGAGTATTTTCATGAGTGGAAAAATGAGATGCTTGTAATCTTCAATCAATATCATTTGAACAAGTATATTGCTAGCCCTTGTGCACCCCATATTGATCCCTTGCATCCTACCCTAGATGAAGATATTGACATGATTCGCAATCTTAGAACTATTGAGCTCATCATTAGAGGATTGCCCAAAAATCTGATTGCTAGTTTGCCTACTCACAATTGTGCCTATACCATATGGAAATTTCTTGAGGAACGATTTCCCGATTACTCCTTGAAAACTTTGGATGAAATTCTCCATAAATCTATTGCCTTGAGTAAGATGAACTCTAGCGATCCTAGTTTTGGTAAATGTCTTTTTGAACTTGCCAATCTTAAGCATGCTAAAGGAGATGTTGGAATCATTAATGATATCATATTCAAAGCTATAAGAATTCATAAAAGTAACCACTTTGATCATTTATCTAATGAATTACCCTCTCTAGGAAATGATGAGTCACAAGATCATGATGAACATGAATATTATGATGATGATGATAGTGAATTCGATCTTGATGATGCAATGAGACATTTTGGTCTTATGGAAAATCTTCGGGGATATGAATCAGGAGGAAAGGAATGGGTTCTTGATAGTGGATGCACTGATCATATGACCGGAGATGAAGAGATGTTTCGTGAGCTTGCTGAAAATGATGGCCCTCGAAAATATGTCACCTTTGGTGATAATTCAAAGGGTAAAGTGGTTGGCCTTGGTAAGGTGGCCATCTCACATGATAGTTCCATTCAAAATGTCATGCTCGTTGAATCTCTTGGCTACAACTTACTTTCAGTATCTAGACTTGCTGATTTCGGTTTGAATGTCCTATTTACTGAGGTAGATTGCCAAGTATTTCGTCGAGACAATCATAAAATGGTCTTTACGGGTATGCGTAGAGGTGATCTTTACATTGTCGATTTCTCTAAAAAGGCACAACCGAAAACTTGCTTTGTTGCTAAATCCTCAAAAGGTTGGTTGTGGTATAGACGACTAGGTCACGTTGGCATGAGAAACCTTGACAAGCTTATTAAAGGAAATCATATCCTTGGAGTCAACGATGTCATATTTGATAAGGATAGACTTTACAGTGCTTGTCAAGCAGGTAAACAGGTTGGAGGAAGACATCCCGTGAAGAACATCATGACCACAAGGAGGCCACTCGAGCTACTTCACATGGATCTTTTTGGTCCTAACGCCTACAAGAGTCTCGGTGGAAATTCTTTTGGTCTAGTTATAGTTGATGACTTTTCAAGGTTTACGTGGGTATTCTTTCTTAATGACAAGTCGCAGGTCCAGAAGATCTTCAGAAACTTCGCTAGGAAAGCCCAAAATCAGTTTGATGTGAAGATCAAGAAGGTTCGGAGTGACAACGGAACGAAGTTCAAGAACGCAAATGTGGACACCTTTCTTGACAAAGAAGGGATTTCACACGAGTTCTCGGCTACGTACACACCTCAACAAAATGGAGTTGTTGAGAGGAAGAACCGGACACTCATCGAAATGGCCAGAACGATGCTTGATGAATACAAGACGCCAAAGCACTTTTGGGCAGAAGCGGTTGAGACAGCTTGTCACGCAACAAATCGCTTATATCTTCACAAGCTACTCGGCAAGACGGCATACGAGCTCCTCAACGGTAACAAGCCTCAAGTTGGATACTTTCGAGTATTCGGCTCAAAGTGCTACATTCTTGATAAGCATCGTCGTTCAAAGTTTTCTCCTAAATCTCATGAAGGTTTTCTACTTGGTTATGGATCAAACTCTCACACTTGCCGTGTCTACAACAATTTCACCCGAAAGGTTGAAGAGACGGCAGATGTGAAGTTTGATGAATATAATGGCTCGCAAGTAGAGCAATTGCCAATTGATGTAGGAGACAAAGACCCTTCAGAAGCAATTCAAGACTTGTCCATTGGCAAAATTCGTCCAACGGAGGTGAAGGAGAGTACTTCATCCGTCCAAGTGGAAGCCTCTACTTCACGACAAGGTGAACCAAGAATCGACACGGAAGCATCCACAAGTGGGACACATCAAGATGAAGAAAACGAGGAAATACGTCAAGACGAACATCAACAACCTCCTTCTCCACCACGACAAGAAAACGACGACATCAACAATGAAGAAGGCCAAGAAGAAGAACAAGATGAAGAAGATGCTCAATGAAGACCCAAGCAAAAGCTCTCACGAGTTCGAGCAAGAATTGCCAAAGATCATCCCGTCGAGCAAATCCTCAATGATATACAAACCGGGAGAATCACTCGCTCAAAAACTCGTTTAGCTAACTTTTGTGAAAACTATTCATTCATCTCTAGCATTGAACCTATGAAGGTTGAAGAAGCATTGGAAGATCCAGATTGGATAAATGCTATGCATGAAGAGCTACATAATTTTGAGAGAAACCAAGTTTGGACATTGGTCGAGAAGCCCGACAACAACCACAACATCATTGGTACCAAATGGGTGTTTCGTAACAAGCAAGATGAAGATGGACAAGTGGTTCGCAACAAAGCACGTCTCGTCGCCCAAGGTTACACACAAGTCGAAGGTATGGACTATGGTGAGACATATGCTCCCGTTGCTAGACTTGAGTCCATTCGCATCTTACTTGCCTATGCTAATCACCATAATATCACCTTGTACCAAATGGACATTAAGAGTGCTTTTCTAAATGGTGAAATAGAGGAGGAAGTTTATGTCAAACAACCTCCTGGCTTTATCAATCCTAAGAAACCAAATCATGTTTACAAACTTCACAAAGCTCTTTATGGTCTTAAACAAGCTCCTAGAGCATGGTATAAATGCTTGACCAAGTTCCTTACTACAAGTGGTTTTGAAATTGGTAAAATTGATTCTACTCTTTTTACTAAAAGGGTTAATGGAGAACTATTCGTATGCCAAATTTATGTTGACGATATCATATTTGGTTCAACTAACCCTCTCTTTAGTGAAAAGTTTGGAAAGCTAATGTCAGAGAAGTTTGAGATGTCTATGATGAGTGAACTCAAATTCTTTCTCGGGTTGCAAATCAAGCAAACTAAGGAAGGTACATTTGTCTCTCAAACAAAGTACACCAAGGATTTATTCAAGAAGTTCAATATGCAAGAATGCAAAGGTGTGTCTACACCCATGCCTACTAGTGGACATAATGATTTGACCAAAGATGGTGAACCGGTTGATCAAAAGGTTTATCGCTCTATGATTGGTTCATTGTTATACCTATGTGCTTCACGTCCCGATATTATGCTAAGTGTGTGCATGTGTGCACGATATCAAGCTGCTCCTAAAGATTGTCATCTTAAGGCTGTGAAAAGGATAGTGAGATATTTAATCCATACACCAAATTTTGGCATCTGGTATCCTAAGAGGTCTTCTTTTGATCTTGTTGGCTATTCTGACTCGGATTATGCCGGAGACAAGGTTGATAGAAAGTCCACTTCGGGTACTTGTCAATTTCTTGGTAGATCTCTTGTGTCTTGGTCTTCCAAGAAACAAAACTCAGTATCCTTATCCACCGCCGAAGCGGAATACATTGCCGCTGGTTCATGTTGTGCTCAATTACTTTGGATGACCCAAACTCTTAAAGATTACGGAATTTATGTGAAACATGTTCCACTGCTTTGTGACAATGAAAGTGCTATCAAAATTGGTCATAATCCTGTACAACATTCTCGAACTAAGCATATTGAAGTTTGTCATCATTTCATTCGAGATCATGTTGCTAAGGGTGACATCAATCTTAAGCATGTTCGCACTAATAAGCAACTAGCGGATATATTCACTAAACCACTTGATGAGAAAGCATTTTGCAGGTTGAGAGGAGAATTGAACATCATTGATGCTTCGAACTTGGAGTAGAAACTCCACTGGATACATGCAAGACATGAGCTTATGACTAATCCATGATATATCTCTTATGATAACTATCCTATGTCTTGGATATATTTGCACCTTGCATGTTGTCTAACCCATGTAGGTGCTTGGTTGAATCTAATTCCATGAGATTGAGACTCACTCATATCCTGAGCAATCTCTACATCACCAAGACTCTGCACAACAGTGGTTGAAGACAAGGAAGCACAAAACCATTCAAACATATCCTTTGACAAACTCTATATTAAGCTTCATGATTGTCATTTTTGGATGCACAAGTGCTTTTCCTTGCAAGAACTAACCCATGTAGGTCGATGAACTCAAACTCCAAATGATGCTCCCAACTCTCGATGAGCTACATCAACCTTGAGCACCCACACGAGTTCAACTACATGAGCAAGAACCACATCACCTCCCAAGGTATGTTATTCCATCTTAGAGAAGCTTTACTCCAAGACATGAGTCAAAGCAACTCAATAAGATGTGAATACATCAAGATGCTTAAATGAAAAATGGTAACCCCATTTTGAGCCTAGACGATGAGTATGACCTATGGTCAAGTGTTCTCACTTGACTCCTAAGTCAATATACTCTAACATAGGTGACTATGTCACCGCCCAATTCTAGATGAAGTTCTCTTGTGTTCTTTTCTGAGTTATTGCATTTGTCTCTTGCATATTTGTCTCTTTCTTTTTCAAAAAAAACTTCATCCAGAAACTTTCACTCTTTGCTCTTTGTTTTTGTTCTGCATATTTCTGCATCAAATTCATTGCAAATCTTTGTGAGATCTTACTTGACTAGTGAGCTGCGGTGACAAGTGTTTCTCTCTGTGATGAACTCGGCTTCACCGAATAGCTATTCTCGGTCCAACCGAATCCCTTCGGTACTACCAAAACATGCCACTCGGTGCCACCGATTTCGCAACAGGAAAAACAGTTTGCCACATATTCTATATTTCTTCTGACCCAGCTCCACTCAATGAATCTTATCCTCTACAAGCATCACAGTTTTATTCACTGCTTTGTACTGAATCTCAAGGACCAAACCTATTCGACGGATTCCAGGAAAAACCTTCTTGGAAATTGATGTCAAAGGGGGAGAAAGAGAACACATCACATCAAAGCTTATCATCAGAGAGAGAGATCACATCAAAAGCTTATCACCTACAAAGGAGAAAGTACTAAGGGGGAGAGAATACTCAAGGATCCCAGATGATTGATGTTCAAGAGGAGAGATGCCACATGTCTTTTTGGGGGAAAGACATGTTCATATGAACTTATTTGAATTCAGTTCTATTCATATCCTTCAGCTCTGATTTTCTGTTTCCTATATTCTCCAAATATCCCATGTCAGATTCAGGGGGAGCAAGACACCTAAGGAAAAGAAATCAGTCAAATTCATTGCACATCTTTATTCTTGGGGACATGTTGAATTCTATGTGGTACCTTGTACTCACTCTCTACATGTCATCCCAGTCTTGGTATTCTTGTGGTTTCTTTTGTTTGCTCTGGCTAGTGGATATACCTGTGTTATCTAACCTTGTTTGTGCAGGTTCATTCCATCCTAAGCCAACTCAAGACCACAAGGTAAGTATATGCATCAAAATCATGAGTATGAGGAGTTCTTGCTTATGTACATACTGTTTGCAAGGACTCATGAGCATGAAGGTATTTTCCTTGATAATCTTTTGCTCTGATGCATATGGCCAAGATGCATGTAACACTTTGCCTACTCTGTCATGGTTATGCTCTCACATGCCTCTCTATTTCATAATTACATGAGTGCATACATGAAGGGGGAGCCTATGCTTGTTACATGTCCTTCCAAAGCTTTACTTGCTGTTCTTTATATCTTTATCCAAAGCTTTGATGTATGTTGCCATCAATTACCAAAAAGGGGGAGATTGAAAGCACAAGTGCTCCCTAGGTGGTTTTGATAATTGATGACAACATATCTCTTGTTGGACTAACATTTCGATCTAGCATGTTTCAGATAAGTTCAACAATGGAGTGGCATGGACTAAAGGTTGTGGGAACTCCTTCAAGATGCTAAGGACAAAGGATTGGCTAAAGCTTCAAGCTCAAGACTCTTCATTTTATATTTTAGTGATCCAAGATCACATTGAGTCTTTAGGAAAAGCCAATACTATCAAGGAGGGATGAGGTGTTGCTTAATGAGCCTCTTGCTTCTTGTGCTTAATGATATGCTCCAAAATACTCAACTACTTTCCCATATCCACATATGACCTAAACCCTAAGCCAAACTCGGTCCTACCGATTCTTCCTATCCGGCGCCACCGAGTTTCACTTGTCATTAGCCACTGCCAAACCCTAGCAATTCGGTTCTACCGATGGGATCTCGGTCTCACCGAGATGGGCTTGCAAACTCTCTGTTACCCATTGCAATATTCTCGGTCCCACCGAGATATGCAATCGGTCCCACCGGGTTTGCCTGACCAAATCTCAGTTTCACTTATTACCCAAATCGGTCCCACCGAGTTTGTGTAATCGGTCTCACTGAGATTACGTTATGCCCAAACCCTAACCATATCGGTCCTACCAAGTTGCATGTCAGTCCCACCGAAAATCACTAACGGTCACTAGGTTTACATTTTCGGTCCGACCGAGCTTATTGATTCGGTCCCACCGAGATTGGAAAACTGTGTAATGGTTGGATTTTGTGTGGAGGCTATATATACCCCTCCACCTCCTTCTCATTCGATGAGAGAGCCATCAGAACACACACACCATTCCAACTCATATGTTCTGATAGAGAACCACCTACTCATGTGTTGAGACCAAGACATTCCATTCCAACCATATGAATCTTGATCTCTAGCCTTCCCAAGTTGCTTTCCACTCGAACCTTCTTTCCACCAAATCCAAATCCTATGAGAGAGAGTTGAGTGTTGGGGAGACTATCATTTGAAGCACAAGAGCAAGGAGTTCATTACCTACACACCATTTGTTACTTCTTGGAGAGTGGTGTCTCCTAGATTGGCTAGGTGTCACTTGGGAGCCTCCGACAAGATTGTGGAGTTGAACCAAGGAGTTTGTAAGGGCAAGGAGATCGCCTACTTCGTGAAGATCTACCGCTAGTGAGGCAAGTCCTGTGTGGGCGATGGCCATGGTGGGATAGACAAGGTTGCTTCTTCGTGGATCCTTTGTGGGTGGTTGCTTCTTCGTGGACCCTTCGTGGGTGGAGCCCTGTGTGGACTCGCGCAACCGTTACCCTTGGGTGGAGCCCTGTGTGGACTCGCGCAACCGTTACCCTTCGTGGGTTGAAGTCTCCATCAACGTGGATGTAGGATAGCACCACCTGTCCGAACCACAGGAAAAACATCCGTGTCTCCAATTGCGTTTGAATTCTCCAAACCCTTCTCTTTACATTCTTGCAAGTTGCATGCTTTACATTCCGCTGCTCATATACTCTTTGCATGCTTGCTTGATATGTATTGCGTGTGTTGAAATTGTGCCTAAACTCCACTTAAACTGAAAAAGCTTAAAAATTGCAACTTTAGCTCTAAGTGTCTAATTCCCCCCCTTTAGACACATCTACTTCTAGATCCTACAAGTGGTATCAGAGCTTTGGTCTCCATTGCCTTGGTTTAATCACCATTGGAGGAAGATGGACGTGTCTACATTAGGGAGTCTTAGACACAGAGTGCCTATTCTTGAGGGAGAGTATTTTCATGAGTGGAAAAATGAGATGCTTGTAATCTTCAATCAATATCATTTGAACAAGTATATTGCTAGCCCTTGTGCACCCCATATTGATCCCTTGCATCCTACCCTAGATGAAGATATTGACATGATTCGCAATCTTAGAACTATTGAGCTCATCATTAGAGGATTGCCCAAAAATCTGATTGCTAGTTTGCCTACTCACAATTGTGCCTATACCATATGGAAATTTCTTGAAGAACGATTTCCCGATTATTCCTTGAAAACTTTGGATGAAATTCTCCATAAATCTATTGCCTTGAGTAAGATGAACTCTAGCGATCCTAGTTTTGGTAAATGTCTTTTTGAACATGCCAATCTTAAGCATGCTAAAGGAGATGTTGGAATCATTAATGATATCATATTCAAAGCTATAAGAATTCATAAAAGTAACCACTTTGATCATTTATCTAATGAATTACCCTCTCTAGGAAATGATGAGTCACAAGATCATGATGAACATGAATATTATGATGATGATGATAGTGAATTCGATCTTGATGATGCAATGAGACATTTTGGTCTTATGGCAAATCTTCGGGGATATGAATCAGGAGGAAAGGAATGGGTTCTTGATAGTGAATGCACTGATCATATGACCGGAGATGAAGAGATGTTTCGTGAGCTTGCTGAAAATGACGGCCCTCGAAAATATGTCACCTTTGGTGATAATTCAAAGGGTAAAGTGGTTGGCCTTGGTAAGGTGGCCATCTCACATGATAGTTCCATTCAAAATGTCATGCTCGTTGAATCTCTTGGCTACAACTTACTTTCAGTATCTAGACTTGCTGATTTCGGTTTGAATGTCCTATTTACTGAGGTAGATTGCCAAGTATTTCATCGAGACAATCATAAAATGGTCTTTACGGGTATGTGTAGAGGTGATCTTTACATTGTCGATTTCTCTAAAAAGGCACAACCGAAAACTTGCTTTGTTGCTAAATCCTCAAAAGGTTGGTTGTGGCATAGACGACTAGGTCACGTTGGCATGAGAAACCTTGACAAGCTTATTAAAGGAAATCATATCCTTGGAGTCAACGATGTCATATTTGATAAGGATAGACTTTGCAGTGCTTGTCAAGCAGGTCAACAGGTTGGAGGAAGACATCCCGTGAAGAACATCATGACCACAAGGAGGCCACTCGAGCTACTTCACATGGATCTTTTTGGTCCCAACGCCTACAAGAGTCTCGGTGGAAATTCTTTTGGTCTAGTTATAGTTGATGACTTTTCAAGGTTTACGTGGGTATTCTTTCTTAATGACAAGTCGCAGGTCCAGAAGATCTTCAGAAACTTCGCTAGGAAAGCCCAAAATCAGTTTGATGTGAAGATCAAGAAGGTTCAGAGATACAACGGAATGGAGTTCAAGAACGCAAATGTGGACACCTTTCTTGACAAAGAAGGGATTTCACACGAGTTCTCGGCTACGTACACACCTCAACAAAATGGAGTTGTTGAGAGGAAGAACCGGACACTCATCGAAATGGCCAGAACGATGCTTGATGAATACAAGACGCCAAAGCACTTTTGGGCAGAAGCGGTTGAGACAGCTTGTCATGCAACAAATCGCTTATATCTTCACAAGCTACTCGGCAAGACGGCATACGAGCTCCTCAACGGTAACAAGCCTCAAGTTGGATACTTTCGAGTATTCGGCTCAAAGTGCTACATTCTTGATAAGCATCATCGTTCAAAGTTTGCTCCTAAATCTCATGAAGGTTTTCTACTTGGTTATGGATCAAACTCTCACACTTACCGTGTCTACAACAATTTCACCCGAAAGGTTGAAGAGACGGTAGATGTGAAGTTTGATGAATCTAATGGCTCGCAAGTAGAGCAATTGCCAATTGATGTAGGAGACAAAGACCCTTCAGAAGCAATTCAAGACTTGTCCATTGGCAAAATTCGTCCAATGGAGGTGAAGGAGAGTACTTCATTCGTCCAAGTGGAAGCCTCTACTTCACGACAAGGTGAACCAAGAATCGACACGGAAGCATCCACAAGTGGGACACATCAAGATGAAGAAAACGAGGAAATACGTCAAGACGAACATCAACAACCTCCTTCTCCACCACGACAAGAAAACGACGACATCAACAATGAAGAAGGCCAAGAAGAAGAACAAGATGAAGAAGATGCTCAACGAAGACCCAAGCAAAAGCTCTCACAAGTTCGACCAAGAATTGCCAAAGATCATCCCGTCGAGCAAATCCTCAATGATATACAAACCGGGAGAATCACTCGCTCAAAAACTCGTTTAGCTAACTTTTGTGAAAACTATTCATTCATCTCTAGCATTGAACCTATGAAGGTTGAAGAAGCATTGGAAGATCCAGATTGGATAAATGCTATGCATGAAGAGCTACATAATTTTGAGAGAAACCAAGTTTGGACATTGGTCGAGAAGCCCGACAACAACCACAACATCATTGGTACCAAATGGGTGTTTCGTAACAAGCAATATGAAGATGGACAAGTGGTTCGCAACAAAGCATGTCTCGTCGCCCAAGGTTACACACAAGTCGAAGGTATGGACTATGGTGAGACATATGCTCCCGTTGCTAGACTTGAGTCCATTCGCATCTTACTTGCCTATGCTAATCACCATAATATCACCTTGTACCAAATGGACATTAAGAGTGCTTTTCTAAATGGTGAAATAGAGGAGGAAGTTTATGTCAAACAACCTCCCGGCTTTATCAATCCTAAGAAACCAAATCATGTTTACAAACTTCACAAAGCTCTTTATGGTCTTAAACAAGCTCCTAGAGCATGGTATAAATGCTTGACCAAGTTCCTTACTACAAGTGGTTTTGAAATTGGTAAAATTGATTCTACTCTTTTTACTAAAAGGGTTAATGGAGAACTATTCGTATGCCAAATTTATGTTGACGATATCATATTTGGTTCAACTAACCCTCTCTTTAGTGAAAAGTTTGGAAAGCTAATGTCAGAGAAGTTTGAGATGTCTATGATGAGTGAACTCAAATTCTTTCTCGGGTTGCAAATCAAGCAAACTAAGGTACATTTGTCTCTCAAACAAAGTACACCGAGGACTTATTCAAGAAGTTCAATATGCAAGAATGCAAAGGTGTGTCTACACCCATGCCTACTAGTGGACATAATGATTTGACCAAAGATGGTGAACCGGTTGATCAAAAGGTTTATCGCTCTATGATTGGTTCATTGTTATACCTATGTGCTTCACGTCCCGATATTATGCTAAGTGTGTGCATGTGTGCACGATATCAAGCTGCTCCTAAAGATTGTCATCTTAAGGCTGTGAAAAGGATAGTGAGATATTTAATCCATACACCAAATTTTGGCATTTGGTATCCTAAGAGGTCTTCTTTTGATCTTGTTGGCTATTCTGACTCGGATTATGCCGGAGACAAGGTTGATAGAAAGTCCACTTCGGGTACTTGTCAATTTCTTGGTAGATCTCTTGTGTCTTGGTCTTCCAAGAAACAAAACTTAGTATCCTTATCCACCGCCGAAGCGGAATACATTGCCGCTGGTTCATGTTGTGCTCAATTACTTTGGATGACCCAAACTCTTAAAGATTACGGGATTTATGTGAAACATGTTCCACTGCTTTGTGACAATGAAAGTGCTATCAAAATTGGTCATAATCCTGTACAACATTCTCGAACTAAGCATATTGAAGTTCGTCATCATTTCATTCGAGATCATGTTGCTAAGGGTGACATCAATCTTAAGCATGTTCGCACTAATAAGCAACTAGCGGATATATTCACTAAACCACTTGATGAGAAAGCATTTTGCAGGTTGAGAGGAGAATTGAACATCATTGATGCTTCGAACTTGGAGTAGAAACTCCACTGGATACATGCAAGACATGAGCTTATGACTAATCCATGATATATCTCTTATGATAACTATCCTATGTCTTGGATATATTTGCACCTTGCATGTTGTCTAACCCATGTAGGTGCTTGGTTGAATCTAATTCCATGAGATTGAGACTCACTCATATCCTGAGCAATCTCTACATCACCAAGACTCTGCACAACAGTGGTTGAAGACAAGGAAGCACAAAACCATTCAAACATATCCTTTGACAAACTCTATATTAAGCTTCATGATTGTCATTTTTGGATGCACAAGTGCTTTTCCTTGCAAGAACTAACCCATGTAGGTAGATGAACTCAAACTCCAAATGGTGCTCCCACTCTCGATGAGCTACATCAACCTTGAGCACCCACACGAGTTCAACTACATGAGCAAGAACCACATCACCACCCAAGGTATGTTATTCCATCTTAGAGAAGCTTTACTCCAAGACATGAGTCAAAGCAACTCAATAAGATGTGAATACATCAAGATGCTTAAACGAAAAATGGTAACCCCATTTTGAGCCTAAACGATGAGTATGACCTATGGTCAAGTGTTCTCACTTGACTCCTAAGTCAATATACTCTAACATAGGTGACTATGTCACCGCCCAATTCTAGATGAAGTTCTCTTGTGTTCTTTTCTGAGTTATTGCATTTGTCTCTTGCATATTTGTCTCTTTCTTTTTCAAAAAAAAAACTTCTTCCAGAAACTTTCACTCTTTTCTCTTTGTTTTTGTTCTGCATATTTCTGCATCAAATTCATTGCAAATCTTTGTGAGATCTTACTTGACTAGTGAGCTGCGGTGACAAGTGTTTCTCTCTGTGATGAACTCGGTTTCACCGAATAGCTATTCTCAGTCCAACCGAATCCCTTCGGTACTACCAAAACATGCCACTCGGTGCCACCGATTTCGCAACAGGAAAAACAGTTTGCCACATATTCTATATTTCTTCTGACCCAGCTCCACTCAATGAATCTTATCCTCTACAAGCATCATAGTTTTATTCACTGCTTTGTACTGAATCTCAAGGACCAAACCTATTCGACGGATTCCAGGAAAAACCTTCTTGGAAATTGATGTCAAAGGGGGAGAGAGAGAACACATCACATCAAAGCTTATCATCAGAGAGAGAGATCACATCAAAAGCTTATCACCTACAAAGGAGAAAGTACTAAGGGGGAGAGAATACTCAAGGATCCCAGATGATTGATGTTCAAGAGGAGAGATGCCACATGTCTTTTTGGAGGAAAGACATGTTCATATGAACTTATTTGAATTCAGTTCTATTCATATCCTTCAGCTCTGATTTTCTGTTTCCTATCTTCTCCAAATATCCCATATCAGATTCAGGGGGAGCAAGACACCTAAGGAAAAGAAATCAGTCAAATTCATTGCACATCTTTATTCTTGGGGACATGTTGAATTCTATGTGGTACCTTGTACTCACTCTCTACATGTCATCCCAGTCTTGGTATTCTTGTGGTTTCTTTTGTTTGCTCTGGCTAGTGGATATACCTGTGTTATCTAACCTTGTTTGTGCAGGTTCATTCCATCCTAAGCCAACTCAAGACCACAAGGTAAGTATATGCATCAAAATCATGAGTATGAGGAGTTCTTGCTTATGTACATACTGTTTGCAAGGACTCATGAGCATGAAGGTATTTTCCTTGATAATCTTTTGCTCTGATGCATATGGCCAAGATGCATGTAACACTTTGCCTACTCTGTCATGGTTATGCTCTCACATGCCTCTCTATTTCATAATTACATGAGTGCATACATGAAGGGGGAGCCTATGCTTGTTACATGTCCTTCCAAAGCTTTACTTGCTGTTCTTTATATCTTTATCCAAAGCTTTGATGTATGTTGCCATCAATTACCAAAAAGGGGGAGATTGAAAGCACAAGTGCTCCCTAGGTGGTTTTGATAATTGATGACAACATATCTCTTGTTGGACTAACATTTCGATATGCAATATTCTCGGTCCCACCGAGATATGCAATCGGTCCCACCGAGTTTGCCTGACCAAATCTCAGTTTCACTTATTACCCAAATCGGTCCCACCGAGTTTGTGTAATCGGTCTCACTGAGATTACGTTATGCCCAAACCCTAACCATATTGGTCCTACCAAGTTGCATGTCAGTCCCACCGAAAATCACTAACGGTCACTAGGTTTACATTTTTGGTCCGACCGAGCTTATTGATTCGGTCCCACCGAGATTGGAAAACTGTGTAACGGTTGGATTTTGTGTGGAGGCTATATATACCCCTCCACCTCCTTCTCATTCGATGAGAGAGCCATCAGAACACACACACCATTCCAACTCATATGTTCTGATAGAGAACCACCTACTCATGTGTTGAGACCAAGACATTCCATTCCAACCATATGAATCTTGATCTCTAGCCTTCCCAAGTTGCTTTCCACTCGAACCTTCTTTCCACCAAATCCAAATCCTATGAGAGAGAGTTGAGTGTTGGGGAGACTATCATTTGAAGCACAAGAGCAAGGAGTTCATTACCTACACACCATTTGTTACTTCTTGGAGAGTGGTGTCTCCTAGATTGGCTAGGTGTCACTTGGGAGCCTCCGACAAGATTGTGGAGTTGAACCAAGGAGTTTGTAAGGGCAAGGAGATCGCCTACTTCGTGAAGATCTACCGCTAGTGAGGCAAGTCCTGTGTGGGCGATGGCCATGGTGGGATAGACAAGGTTGCTTCTTCGTGGACCCTTTGTGGGTGGTTGCTTCTTCGTGGACCCTTCGTGGGTGGAGCCCTGTGTGGACTCGCGCAACCGTTACCCTTGGGTGGAGCCCTGTGTGGGCTCGCGCAACCGTTACCCTTCGTGGGTTGAAGTCTCCATCAACGTGGATGTAGGATAGCACCACCTATCCGAACCACGGGAAAAACATCCGTGTCTCCAATTGCGTTTGAATTCTCCAAACCCTTCTCTTTACATTCTTGCAAGTTGCATGCTTTACATTCCGCTGCTCATATACTCTTTGCATGCTTGCTTGATATGTATTGCGTGTGTTGAAATTGTGCCTAAACTCCACTTAAACAGAAAAAGCTTAAAAATTGCAACTTTAGCTCTAAGTGTCTAATTCCCCCCCCCCTTTAGACACATCTACTTCTAGATCCTACAATTTCATTAAAAATACATGAAAGCGGTCCTAGGCGGGCTAATCAAAATGGTCGTCGACGTCGAGTCCTCGTCTCCGGCCATGAACCAAGAGAACAGGAGCTTCACTTTTTCCAGCTCCGCCTCCATGACCTTCGCCTCCGGAGGAACTGAAACTGTCTGCCTCCATGTCACCGCTAAGCAACTAATCAACCGAAGATGTTGAGCCCACCAAGCTTGGCGTCGATGGGAGGGGAGGAGCGGTGGCCTTCCTGGGACACGAGCGGCGGCGACCTACCGTGCACTACTCTTCCTCGCTGCTAGCGGTGCCCGCGGACGTGCTGGCTTCTTCATGGTCGTGGCGCTGTGTCGCGCCCTCCATGTCGTCGGTGTCGTCGAACAACGCCTCGCCAGCGTCGTCCTCATGCTCCTTGCCGGCAGCTATTACCTCCGCCACTCGCTGTCGGTACCGCCAGTGGGCGAGGCGGATCTAGCGGGCGGAGCGGTCAGACTCGAGCAGCGCCTCCTGCTCCACCGGGTCTGCGTCCGACATGATTGTCTTGCCGGCAGCGACCTGCTCCTCCGCCTCCAGGTGCTCCTAGAGGAGGCCGTGGTTATAGTTGGCGTCGGCCTGCACCTCCCGGAACTGCTCTTCCCACTCCTCCCGCACCATGTCCATATAATGGGCACGGGTCTCGCCGATGGTCAGGGTGCAATGCACCGACGAGAGTGGAGCAGAGGAGGACGGTGCCGCGGAGGAAGAGGAGGGTGCCGCGGAGTAAGAGGAGGGTGGCGCTGGCTCGTCGTCGAAGACGTCCTCCATTTGCACATCCTCTGGCGGACTGCCATGGCGTTCTTCTGCTCCGGCGTCAGCCCGTCCCAGAGAGCTTTGGCCACGGAGGGATCCATGGCGGGGAGTGGTGTGGAGAGGGATGAGTGTGGCTATGGCCAGGGTACTGGGGCAATGATTTATATAGCACCGGTGAGCGGCAGACGGACGGACAGGTGGCACTGGAGGAGACGCCTCGGAAACCGCATGCCATTAATGTGGGCGGCAGACGGATGGACGGGTGGCCATCGCGTCGTTTGAACACGCGGCAGTTGCCTGCACCGAGAAGAAGCGCGGGTGGCACTCTCTCCGCCAGCGCCAGTGAGCGTTTGTGTCCGCTCTGGGCGGGCATGAATGCGGGCACTGACGCTCTGAAGCGGCGCTGACCGAAAATGCACGGGAGGGTTGAGGGTTTTTTGGTGGGCCAGGGTGGTCAGAAATGGGCTTGGGATCGGTCCGGGCTCCTGCAAACCTACCCCACTTTATCTCCGGTTTGCAAGAGAAATCGCGTCTGGACCACTGCGCTGACTGATACAGGGGTGCGTTGTATTGCTTTCATGGTCCGGACAGCCCGGTCCGGACGGTTGCGGGAGGTTTACGGGTCGGCGTTGGGGATGCCCTAAATAGCAGAAAACTACCATATTTCTCAAAAAGGGGTGCTTTATTACTTAAAAAAATTTAAGTACTACACCTGGTGATAGTGTCCTTGACTAGGGGGTACTAACCTAGTCGGGCCCGTGGTCCTCGGGCCGGGCCAGTGGGCCCTCATTCCGCCTCAAGATGGACTCCGGAAGCTACATGCGGGGGATGTGATCAAGATTACATCTATCGAAGACTTGACGTATACTCCAAGATTTCTCCTGCCGTCTCCAAGCCTATATACCGACCTTGTAACCCTAGATGCCCTACCTAGCGTGTATATAAGCCAGGGGGTTTAGCCCGTAGAGGGGACTTCAACACAATTACATTCACCTAGCCCTAGGGTTAGAACACATCTTATGATCTCGAGGTAGATCAAGCTTGTACTCGATACATCTCCACCAATATAAACAAGAGCAGGACGTAGGGTTTTACCTCCATGAAGAGGGCCCGAACCTGGGTAAACACTATCTCCCTTGTTCTTGTTACCATCCGTCCGAGATCCACAGCTCGGGACCCCTACCCCGAGGTTTACTGGTTTTTACACCGACACTAGTGCTTTCATTGAGAGCTCTGATGTGAGATCAACAAAGGATTGATGGCTTATCTGCGGGGTAACTTCTGTGCTAATTGCAGGGACATTTACATTCTCGACTAGCCTTTTGTGTTCAGCAACATGATTTTCTACGGTGAATCGATAGGCCATCTGGTCACTGTCAAAAAGTACACCCCGACCAGATTGTGACTTTCAAAGGCTAGGAGTACATCGCGAATTCTTGCGGCGAGCTCGTTCTGTCAGGCTGGACACCTGGCCGGATTGAGGGTTTGGTAAACACCGGGGGCTTAACCTCGGAATCGATCTCCCTTAAGGATGACATATCAAGCTCTTCAACACAGCTAGAAACGCGGAGGAGTTACCCTTCCCTGCCTCGGACAGCCCCATCTCAGCGCCCAACTCTGACATTGATTAGAGTTCGGCTTTGGATATGGCGTCGGGTTTAGAGACGATCCTGGCAACGGATCTAGAATCCACTTCGGCCCTTTCCATGGCCGAAAACACATCAAGCGTGCCGCCGAAACTGCTCCAAGTCAACCTGGCCTATGACTAGGCCATGAATCCCGAGGAGTTATCTCACTTGAATGAGATGCTTGACCGAATCCAGGGCGTGTCAATCTCAGACGGCAAGACCTCGGTGTATGATAAGATTAGACTTAAAGCCAACGATCGGGAAATTTACGTCCCACCCATCACCCATCTAGTCGCCACCATCGATGACTTAACCGATGTGTTAGACTATGACGAGGCCACTGACATGGATGACGATGTCGACGGCCCTATAGAGAGCACTTCACCCCCGATAAACACCAGCAGGTGGAAAGCAACATCTACTTACGATGTATACATGATCGATACTCCCAACTCCCCTCCAAGACCTTGGCGAAGACGCAGAAGGGGCACTAACGGGGAACCCAGTGGGAATAACGCCACACCGATAACGGCGGCCAGCAGCTGACGACGCTGATGACCCAGGGGAGGATCCTCAAGCTTCCCTAGAATGTCACGCCAGCCCCGAAGGAATCCCCGGGGACTCAAATCCTGACGACCTCTTTGAAGGGGCCGACGACAATTATATACTGGAATCTGAGGAAGATGTGAGCCTCGGTACCAAGGACTTCATAGTCCCGAAGACCCTGTCGGGAAAGAACGCTCCCGGTGGCGCCTCATAGCAACCGCCCGAAGCATGAAACGGAAGCAACAACAGCTGCAGGCCAACGAGGATGCACCAAACGACAAGTGGGTCAAAATACTCTTGATCGGCTGAACAAGATCTCGAAGAACAGCAACACAGTGTGCCTAAATCTTACCCACGCAGGCGTCTGCTTCCTGAGTTCGATGATGAACTAACCGTCGACGTGCCTGACCGACCCCCTCGAGGGCATGATAGGCCAACGCAAGAAAATTTCCACACCCAACCTGCTCCACATCATCATGGCAGGGACCCTGTGGACTACCTAGACCCTCAGGATGTTCGATGTCGGATAGAGGCAAATAGGGCGCCGCCTCAGTCCATTTACGGATCAAGAAGGCGCGAACCCACAGGACTCGACGACTACGATCACTACAAAAAAAGACACATCCGTGACATTTTGGGCCGAACGAATTTTTTTCCTCTCATGCTTATGAGCTTCTATGACGATAATTGTGACAAAACCCGGTATCATCATAGATGTGGTGGGCTCCTACTTCTATGACAAAAAATCATGACAGAAAATGGGCTTTTCGTCCTGGGCAGGCCGGAGACGCAGCTGCATGACATTCTTTGGGCCGTGCATGACGGAAAAAACCATGGTAGAAGCGAGGGCGAGGAAAATATCGGGGAGTTCCCGGTTACAGTGGGTGGTCAGGGCCGAGCGATGCACGGAGGTTTGCGTGTTTCTCTTGTACACGTACGCGAGTATGTGCGAGGCGTTGCGCTCTAACTGAACCCGAGCAAGGCGTGGGCTCTAACTGAACCCGAGCGATTGCACTAGCTATGTTACTGAACCCCGATCAATCCCTTGCTGTTAACTGAACCTGAGTGATTCCTTCGCTACTGCTGCTAATTGAAGCCCATTGATGCTGTCTCTTGATGAACAGTGAGCGTTGTTGGGGGAGGGGGTTGGATGAATAGTTCCCAGTGGGGGGTGGATGAACAGGACCCCGTGGTAGTAGAGGCCGTTGCCGCTGGATGAACAGTAGCCGGTGGAGGGCTGTATGAACAGTAGCCGGTGGAGGGCTGGTTGAACAGTAGCTGGTGGAGGGTTGGATGAACAGTAGCCCATGGAGGGGTGGTTGAATAGGACCCCATGGAGAGGGCTGGTTGAACAGTAGCCGGTGGAGGAGCGGTGGAGGCTGAATGAACAGGAGCCCGTGGATGAACAATCGTAGGTGGAGGCTGGAGGAGGTCAACGATGGATGAACAGTAGCCCGTGGAGGCAGTCGACGGTGGAGATGAACAGTATCCCGTGGAGTCCCATTTTGCGGTACGCCACACCCCTCCCGATGAACAGGACCCCCGTTTCGACCGTAGCGCTCCAACACAAGTCCGTTTCCTCTGTTTTGCGGTACGCCACACCCCTCCCGATCAGAAGTACCCCGTTTAGACCGTAGGAGGTCCAAGAGAAGTCCGTTTCCTCCGTTTTGCGGTACGCCAGACCCCTCCCGATGAACAGGATCCCGTTTCGACCATGTTCGGTCGAACACAAGGCTGTTTCCTCCGTTCTGCAGTACGCCAGGCCTCGTTTCGATCGGCTGTTCCGTCCAAGCCGGTTGGCTCCCAATGAACACGACGACACAGTTTCTCCATTCCGACCCAGCCATGTACACGAGCCTTGGCCGTACGTATGCGCGAGTAGGCGTTCGGGACCCTGCCCGTATGTACGCACGTGACTGTATTTACTTTCTTGCACCTTGGCTATACGTACGTGTACACGATATTAACGGGACTGCGTGACATGCTACGTGCGCGCCTCTACTACGACACGTGCGCGCCTATACTACGACACGTGCCCTTCCTTACACGGCCATGGTTCATCGCTGCAGCCTACAGACCGACCGATCGTATATACGTACATGTTCGCGACCAGAATGACAACGCTACGTACGCTTCGGCCAGGTGGGTCCCGACTGTTAGCCACTTCCTTGCATGCGAAGATGTAGCTGGTGGGTCTCAACAGTCAAGGGGAAACTTTTTTTCGCGAATGTCACACCCTAGCTAGTTCAAGCATTAGAGTGTGCATCATGTTTAAATTTCTCTTAAATTTGAAATGGGGAAGGCAGAAACCCCCAACACCCCCTGGAAACAACTAGGGTTTACTAAAATTATTTTCAATGAACCTGAAATGCCCTTCTAAAAAGTTCACCCTCTTTGTCTTGGGTTAAAACCTCTGGCAAAATTGGTGCACATTTTTCTAGGTCAACAGAAGGTCATTGAATTAAATCATAAGTATTTGAATTTGGGCATTTAAATGCTATAAAATAATTTAAATGCCCAAATAATTCTGGAAATAAATGTTTGCTGTTGGAAAGAATCTAAACAGAGCCCACAATTATTTTCAGGATATTTGGAAACGTTTTAGTATTTTAATTGAAGCGCAACAGTTGCAGTTAAATAGAAAAACAGAAACAAATAAAAAAAAGAGAGAGAGGGAAGCTACCTGGGCCTTACCTGTGCTGGTCCAGCCCACCTGGCTCGGCCCAGCCGACTGGCCCTGCCAGTCGTCGTCCTCCTCGCGCCAGAAGGACGCGGAGCGCGTGGCCGGCGCCCGCGGCCACACGCCGGCCACCTCCTGCTTCTGCCGACGTCCTGGAGACGTCCAGGGATGCCACGCGACCCCCATGTCCCCCTCTCATCCTCGCTCACTCTCTCCCGCGATGCCCGAGCGCGTTCCTCGCCGCCGTTCGCCGTAGACGACGCCAAATCGCTCCGCCACGACCCCCTCGCCCCTCCGACAAGCCAAATCGCTCCGCCACGACGCCCTCGCCCTCCCCACTGAGCCACGCTTCGCCGGAGGCCCTACATCGCCGCTATCGCACCGTCTTCAACCTCGGTACCCACCGGACGCCGTTCATCGATTCGCCTCGCTCCGGTCGCCCCCGAGCCCACTGAACTGCTCATCGACCTCCCTGTGAGCTCCGCCGCCTTCCCCCTCTTCTTTCCCACGCATTTGCACCCTCTAGGCCATAGTTACACCATGGCCGAAGCTCGTCTCCGCTCGAGCTCGTCGCCGGCGTTGCTCCGGCGACCATTTGGTCATCCCGTGCTATGCAACGTGCTTGCCGCATCGCGTAGTGCCTCGCTAGCGCCTCAGTTTCCGTGTTTGCACGCTGCAGCCCAAACCCCTTACATGGCCGAACTCCGGCCGCCGCCTTGGAGCTCGCCGTCGTTGTCTCCGGCCACCATAGGCCCGGCCTCCACCACCACTAGATGCGCGACTGCAAGAGCTCTCCAACGAGCCCAAGAACGGCCTCGCCCGTGCCCTGTGGGCGTTTTCCGAGCCGCGCCACCGTCTCGGGCCTCGCCGACGACTCAACGCCGGCGGGATTAGCCCCGCTGACCAGGGGTTTGACCCCATTTTGACTCCCCTAAGTCAATGACAAGTGGGCCCCCTCTGTTAACTAAATCAGATTAGTTTTAACTAAAGATAATTAGCTTAATTAACTACTGACACGCGGGACCTACCAGTCAGGTTTGACCTGGACGTCGCCGTTGACCACCGACATCACCCTGACGTAATGCTGACGCAGTAATTAAATCACTGGATTTATTCTTATACAGGAAATTCCAGAAAATAGTCAAAACTTCTAAAAATCATAGAAAATCAACCATAGCTCCAAATGCAAAGATTTATATATGAAAAATGATCAGAAAAATTCAATCTATCCATCTGTAATGGTTTCATGTATGACAAAACAAGTTTACCTTGCTGTTTAAGAAGAATAAGGAAATGCACCATTAAAGCCATGTTTAATAAGCTAATAATTGAATCTTTGATTCAAATAAGTTCAATCCTTTCTGTTATAGCTTGCATTAGGCCAAGACACATTCATATTGCCATATCATAGCATGCATCATATTGTTGCATATCGTCATGTGTTGATTGTGTTCTTCGTGGTAGGTTCTGCCTCCGAGGATATTCACGAGTATCCAACTGAAGGGCAGTATCCCACTACCACTCCATCAGGCAAGCAACCATTGATCATTCCGATACAACCCATGTTCTCGCTTCTGCTCTTGTTTACTGCATTAAGACAACGCGTTTCAATCTGCTGTGTGCTACGGTAGTTGAACCCTTATCCTCTGCATGACCTGTCATTGCCACAGTAACTAGATGAAACCCACTAGCATGTGTAGGAGTTGATTGAGCCATGTATGTGATTCCTACCTTGCTATGCCTACTATGCTTAGAGTTGTGTCAGGTCTGGTTCATCTGGGTAATGGGCTAGAGTGAAATGCTTATGTCGGTAATGTGAGGGATGTGTTGAACATGTTTTGGTAAAGGTATCGATGAGAGGCCATGTAGGAGTACATGGTGGGTTGTTTCATTAAGGCCGTCCCTAAGAACTGAGATCTGTATGTGTGATTTAAGATGCAGTTACTACCGTACTTTGGGCCCGAAACCAATGGACCCTCTCGGCTTCTTAATCACCCTAGTACTCTGTCCAGGAGTTGCAAATAGTTTCTGGTGTTTGTAGGTTATGTGTTGGCGGCCGTGCGTAGCGCTGACCCTAGGGGTGGGCTATGTTGCGGTAGATACACCATGGCCGGGTATGCCGGGCGCCCGTTTGGCGTCTCGGGACCCTGTTCACATCGTTCAGGGCCGTATGTGGAAACCTCGGCCGGACTCCCTGCGGATGGAACCTGGATAGGCGATAAACCTGTACTAGAGACTTAAGTGTTAGGTAGGCCGTGGCCGACACCCTCGCTGGGCTTCCGCTTGAAGGATGCCGAGTACATGTCGTGTAAACGGCGGTAAGTGGTGAAAGCGTGTATGAAGAAGTACACCCCTGTAGGGTATAAAACTATTCGAATAGCTGCGTCCGCGGTAAAGGACTACTTGGTTGCCTATACAGTTCATAGACAAGTTAATGGATACTAATAAAAGACTCAGGATAAGTGTGAGTACCGAGGATGGCCCTCTCGTAGGATGACGAGGGAGGATCCCCGGTGGAGTATTGTGTTGGTGAGTAGTGGACTCGTGTGCCAAAACTATTTTACTGGTGGAGTTCCGTAAGATAGCTTAGCCAAGAGTCAAAGCTGGCTTGCTGCATTAACCCCACCACCTTCTTGAGAATAAGCATGTTTAGTAGGTTCTGATGTAAGGCTTGCTGAGTACCTTTGTACTCATGTTTGCTTAATTACTGTTTTCAGACGACGACACCGCCCCCTCCGATGGGTTCTACGTAGACCTTGACGTCGACGAGTGACTAGCCACCCAGGTGGTGATCCTGGCCATGGAGGGCCCTATGTAGATAGATAGGCTTCGAGAAGCCTTCTTTCTTTCTAGAGTCTGTACTCAGACAAGTTGCTTCCGCATGTGCTTGTATGTTTGTATGACTTGAGTGTCGGGTCATGTGACCCCTATCTGTATGAACATGTTATGTATGGCTCCCTAGAGCCTTTAAATAAAGTACTTGAGTTGTAGAGTTTTGTTGTGATGCCATGTTGTATGTACTCATATCGGGCATATTGTGTGTATGATTGAAATGCTTGGTATGAGTGGGATCCGACAATCTAGTTGTTTATCCTTGGCAGCCTTTCTTATGGGGAAATGTAGTCTAGTGTTCCTCGAGCCATAGTAGTCTGCTACAGCCCGGTTCACCGGAGTCCTGCTAGCCCAGCACTACTGTTCAGGACACTTGACTGGCCGGCATGTGTTTCACTTCGTTCCTATGTCTGTCCCTTCGGGGAAATGTCACGCGGTGATATCCGGAGTCCTGCCTAGCCTGCTACAGCCCAGTTCACCGGAGTCCTGTTAGCCCAGTGCTACAGCCCGGAATCACTCGCTGATGACCGACATGTTCGATGTGATTCATGTATGCTTGTCTCCATAGGTCTGTGCCGCTTTGGGTTCACGACTAGCCTTATCGGCCCGGGTTCTCTGTCATATGGATGCTAGCGACACTATCATATACGTGAGCCAAAAGGCGCAAACGGTCCCAGGCCATGGTAAGGCGACACCCATGGGATACCGTGCGTGAGGCCGCAAAGTGATATGAGGTGTTACCGGCTAGATCGATGTGACTTGGAATCGGGGTCCTGACAGCGTTGGTATCATAGCCGGACTGCCTGTAGGTTCGTTGAGCCAAGCTGGTCAATGTTGAGTCTAGAAATGCTTTAGTTATATGTAGGGGAATTGATTGTGGGAGGGAACGTAAGGCTCTTTTACTCCTTTACCCTATGCCTCTGATCTGAGTCATTCTCTTCTCATTCAACGTGGGTTAAGGACTAGGCTCTCTTCTTCTATCAGGTTCACGTGTTACTAATCCGTAGTAGCTTATAGGATTGTTGTTACAAGTACCAGTTCAGTTTCTACTATTCTTAGTATGTTGCTAATTGGATCAGAACCTTGATATGATGTTGTTGAGTGGTATTGCGAACTGTTGTGGATGTCTCAAATCTTTTTCTAAGCATTTACAGCTGTTATGCTGTCCAATTTTCCCTAGAAATTCTGATGTCTTTGCATTGTGGTTGTGCTTTCAGATGGCCAACCGTGTTCAAAACCAAGTGGTTCGCCTGACCCGGTGCCTCGACGTGCCCGGTCATACTGCTATGTTAGTCCGGGTAATGATCGAGACGGGTTACCGTTGGTATCCCGAATACACCGTTGAAGAGCAATTCTGCAACTTTAATCAAAGCCAATATTTCTGCACCATCAGGATATTTCCTTCTTATCCTGGATCTATCGAGCCCCTTCACTGTTCCTATGGACTCGGGGTTACTGTTGAGATGGCTGTGCAGGATGCTGCCTATTCCATGATGACCATTATGCGAGTCCGGACTGGCCTGCTTCGGAACACCGACTTCCGTTACATGCCAGCTTCACTTCTGGGAGCGCAGGGGTATCTTCAGGCTATCTATGCTGACTCCACTCAGGAGGACTCATTAACTCGTACCACTGCTGAGATGCTCGAAGATAAGGACCGAGAGAATCGGGCCTTGAGGCTGGAGCTTTTCAATACCCGTGCTGATCATTGGGCCACATTGACTCGGTTTGCACCCGCGGTGCAAGCTGGATGTATGGATACAAGGGATCTGTATCCTGTGAGATCAGCTCTGCCAGACATGGTGGATTGGCGTGATGTGGGAGGCATCACCCCACCCCGTGGTCCCCGCAGGCCACCGTTTGTTGGTCCAAGACCTCATCCTAGCCCCTTTGGTCCACAGGCTCCTCAGGACCGTCTATTCCCGGATGGTCACGTTGAACTTCCAGGCTACGGAGGTGACTTCTATGAGGACTACTACGGAGCCGTCTGAGTTAGTAGTAGTACCACTAGTATTGTAGTAGTTGTATCTCCACTGTCCTGCGTGACTTGTGGAATACGACTTAGTGTGTAGTCAATTCCGGAGGTGTAGACAAATAATGTATAGGAGCTTGGAATGCCTTCGATGAGATGTAATGTCTTTCATCATAGTTGTACTGTAGCCTGGGCTTGTACTAAACTATGTATGATGTGTATGACCGTTGGTATATATATGGCAGTTTTATATTACCATGACATACGGATGAACATCTCTGCATTCCGTGTTATCCATTACATTATGCACTTCCTTGCTAAGTTTGAGCCATCTTTATCTAAACCATTGTCTTGTTTTCTCCTAGGATGGTCAACACCCGCAGCAACCCTGCTGCCTCGGAGCAAGGGGAAGCCAGTGCAGCTAGGGATGAAAATCTTCCTCACCCGCCTTCTCTGGCCGAAGTAATGCTGGAGGCGGAAAGAAACAAGCGTGAGACTAACCGCCTGCTAGAGCGGATTGAGCAGAACACTGCACGCCACCCGCGAAATGACTTGGTGTCGATCAATGACTTTATCAAGCTGTACCCACCAAAGTTTAACCATTCCGTCGAACCCCTCGACGCGGACGACTGGCTTCGCAGCATTACCCACAAGCTACGTTCTACCAACGTAGCCGATGCCGACAAGGTTACCTATGCTGCCTATCACCTCGAAGGCCCTGCTAGCCTTTGGTGGGAAAACTTCGAAGCTATGCGCCCGGTCGGCAAAATCACTACTTGGGCTGAATTCAGTGAGGCTTTCCGTGAGCATCACATTCCAGAAGGTCTCATGGATCGCAAGAGGGAGGAGTTCTGCAACTTCACCCAAGGAAGACTGACTATGGATGCATATAGTCATGAATTTGGGAATCTGGCACGCTATGCCCCTGAAGAGGTATCTACTGACGCTAAGAAGCAGGCAAGGTTCCGCAAGGGACTTAGCCCTGAGCTTCGCCGCGATCTTCGTCTGCACGAGTGCACCTCCTTTCAGAAGTTGGTCAATAAAGCCATCAGTGCTGAGACAGGCCAGACTGATTATGACGCTTCACGCAAGCACTCCCGTGATTTTGGCTCTTCATCTGGCTCTGGAACTCAGAAGTGCCGGGTGTGGATTCCAAGCACGGCACTGCCACCCAGGTTCATCCCGAGGCCATCCTTTGAGGCACCTCGTCCCAACCAGCAATTTGCACCGCCCAAGCCCTATGGTGGCCCCGCTGCTAATGTTGCTCCACGCCCCAATGTGGTGACATGCTTTAAGTGTGGAGAGCCGGGTCACTATAGTCGAGAGTGTGCCCAGAACAACAACCCCATTCAGACTGGAAAGTCTGTTGGCTGTGGTAAGCCCGCGGGAAAGACATTCTACGCCAAGCCGGTCACCACTGCCCGTGGCCATGTCAACTATGTTTCAGCCGAGGAGGCTCATGAGGATCCCAACGTCGTCCTTGGTACGCTCCTTGTTAACTGCCATCCGGCATCTGTTCTTTTCGATACTGGAGCATCTCATTCATTCATATCCGAGAACTATGCTCGATTGCACAACACGACATTCTGTGACATGCCCTCTACCATGGAAATTCAAACTCCTGGCTCTAGATGGCAAACTTCTAGAGTAAGCCATGGGAACGAAATTCTTGTCGATAGACTTGTCTTCCTTGCATCCTTAATAGCTCTCAAGTCCTCGGACATAAACATCATCTTGGGTATGGACTGGATGTCAGCTCATTATGCTAAGATCGACTGTGCCACTAGAACCGTTCAACTTACTCACCCATCGGGCAAGACAGTCAATGTCTTAACTCGAGTGGCCAAGCGCCAGTTTTACTCCTTAAATGCCAACCCCCTTCCAGACCTTGAGGATGTTTCGGTAGTCCGAGACTTTCCGGATGTCTTTCCAGAAGAACTGCCAGGTGTTCCACCTGACAGGGATGTTGAGTTTGTGATAGACCTTGTTCCAGGAACCGTTCCAATTTCTAGAAGACCCTACAAGATGGCACCCTTAGAACTAGCCGAGCTTAAGAACCAACTCGATGAGTCCTTGAAAAAGGGTTTCATCCGTCCTAGTTCCTCTCCTTGGGCTTGCCCCGTCCTCTTCGTTAAGAAGAAGGATGGAACGGATCGAATGGTTGTGGATTACCGACCTGTCAATTTGGTCACCATCAAGAACAAATATCCGCTTCCCAGGATCAACGATCTGTATGATCAGCTCGCTGGATCCTCAGTCTTTTCCAAGATGGATCTGAGGTTGGGCTACCATCAAATCAAAATCAGAAACGGGGACATTCCCAAAACGGCCTTTGTTACTCGTTATGGCCAATACGAGTACACCGTGATGTCCTTCGGTTTAACCAATGCCCCAGCCACCTTCTCCCGGTTAATGAACTCGGTTTTCATGGAGTACTTGGACAAATTTGTCGTAGTATACCTCGATGACATACTCATCTACTCCAAGAATGAAGAGGAACATGCCGAACATCTAAGGCTGGTATTGATGAAACTTTGAGAGCATCGCCTTTACGCCAAATTCTCCAAGTGTGAATTTTGGTTGCCAGAAGTGACCTATCTAGGCCATGTAATCTCTGGTAAGGGTATTGCTGTTAATCCCGAGCGAGTTCAAGCCATCCTTGATTTGACTCCACCTGAGACGGTTAAGCAAGTTCGGAGCTTCCTTGGCTTAGCGAGCTATTGCCGCCGCTTCGTCGAGAATTTCTCAAAGGTTGCTAAACCTCTAACTAAACTCCTCAAGAAAGATAAAAAGTTTGAGTGGACTCCACAGTGCGAGTTCAGTTTTCAGGAACTGAAAAGACGCCTGACATCTGCTCCCGTACTGGTACCACCAGATTTCTCCAAGGACTTTATTATCTATTGCGACGCCTCGCGACAAGGACTAGGTTGCATACTCATGCAAGATCGTCAGGTAATTGCCTATGCTTCACAGCAATTACACCCACATGAGGAAAATTATCCCACACATGATCTAGAGCTTGCAGCTGTAGTCCATGCACTTAAAACTTGGCGACATTACCTTCTCGGTAATCGTTGCGAGATCTTCACCGATCACCAAAGTTTGAAATATATCTTCACCCAACCAGATTTTGAATCTCAGGCAAAGACGTTGGGTTGAGTTGATCTCGGATTACGACTTAGGAATAACTTACACCCCGGGCAAAGCCAATGTCATGGCTGATGCGCTAAGCCGTAAGTCCTATTGTAACAACCTGATGTTACAACAAAGTCAACCATTTCTCCATGAGGAATTTCGTAAGCTAAATCTTCACATTGTTCCTCGAGGATTCCTATCCACCCTGGTGGCGAAACCTACCCTTACGGATCAGATCATCAAGGCACAGAAGGTAGATCCGGGAATCTCCCGTATTAAGAGAAACATTAAGAAAGGAGTCGAGAATTGTTTCTCCATTGATGATCAAGGTGTCGTATACTTTGGGAATCGCCTAGTGGTTCCAAAGGCACGAAACCTGAGGCGGCTGATCCTTAAGGAAGCTCATGAATCCCCTCTCACCATTCATCCCGGTAGTACTAAAATGTATCAAGACCTACGCCAGAGGTTTTGGTGGACTAGGATGAAGAGAGAAATCGCTCAATACATTGCTAATTGCGACGTTTATCGTCGTGTTAAAGCAGAGCATCAACGGCCTGCTGGCACCCTTCAACCTTTGGCTATTCCCGAGTGGAAATGGGATAAAATCAGTATGGATTTCATCACTGGGTTTCCCAGGACCAAGAGAGGGAATAATGCCATCTTCGTCGTGATCGACCGTCTTTCCAAAGTAGCCCATTTCCTACCTGTTCGTGAGAGTATCACCGCTAGCCAGCTAGCTGATTTATACATCTCCCGAATAGTGTCTCTTCATGGTGTTCCATTGGAAATTAACTCAGACCGTGGAAGTCTCTTCACCTCTCGATTTTGGGAAAGTTTCGAAAATGCTATGGGAACTCGTCTCTCCTTTAGCACCGCCTTCCATCCTCAATCAAGTGGTCAAGTAGAACGAGTCAATCAAATTCTGGAAGATATGCTCCGAGCTTCTGTCATCTCATTCGGAATGAGTTGGGAGAAATGCCTTCCATTCGCGGAGTTTGCTTATAACAATAGTTATCAAGCCAGCTTAGGCAAGGCTCCTTTCGAAGTTCTCTATGGATGAAAATGTCGAACGCCTCTTAACTGGTCAGAAACCAGGGAAAGACAACTCTTTGGCCCGGATATGATTCAGGAAGCAGAAGAGCGGGTTCGCGTTATTCGTGAGAAATTGAAAACAGCCCAATCTCGTCAAAAGAGTCAATATGATCGTAAACATAAGCCTATGAATTATGAAGTCGACGAGAAGGCTTACCTTCGTGTTACCCCGTTAAAGGGAACCCAACGTTTCGGTATCAAAGGTAAATTGGCTCCTCGTTACATTGGACCCTTTCGCATTCTTGCCAAACGAGGAGAAGTTGCCTACCAATTGGAACTACCTCCGCATCTCTCCAGAGTTCATGATGTCTTCCACGTTTCTCAACTCAGGCGTTGCTTCGCGGATCCCATCCGTGGAGTGGACCATGAAACGCTTGATCTACAAGATAACCTCTCATATCGAGAATATCCCGTTCGTATCCTTGATCAAGCCGAGCGTACCACTCGACGTCATAATATCAAGTTTCTCAAGGTTCAATGGTCACACCATTCCGAGAAAGAAGCCACTTGGGAAAGGGAGGATCGTCTTCGACTCGAGTACCCCACCTTCTTCCCGGAGGATCCTAAATCTCGGGACGAGATTCTTTTGAGTGGGGGTGAGTTGTCACACCCTAGCTAGTTCAAGCATTAGAGTGTGCATCATATTTAAATTTCTCTTAAATTTGAAATGGGCAAGGCAGAAACCCCCAACACCCCCCTGGAAACAACTAGGGTTTACTAAAATTATTTTCAATGAACCTGAAATGCCCTTCTAAAAAGTTCACCCTCTTTGTCTTGGGTTAAAACCTCTGGCAAAATTGGTGCACATTTTTCTAGGTCAACAGAAGGTCATTGAATTAAATCATAAGTATTTGAATTTGGGCATTTAAATGCTATAAAATAATTTAAATGCCCAAATAATTCTGGAAATAAATGTTTGCTGTTCGAAATAATCTAAACAGAGCCCACAATTATTTTTAGGATTTTTGGAATGTTTTAGTATTTTAATTAAAGCCCAACAGTTGCAGTTAAATAGAAAAACAGAAACAAATAAAAAAAGGGAGAGAGGGAAGCTACCTGGGCCTTACCTGCGCTGGCCCAGCCCACCTGGCTCGGCCCAGCCGACTGCCCCTACCAGTCGTCGTCCTCCTCGCGCCAGAAGGACGCGGAGCGCGTGGCCGGCGCCCGCGGCCACACGCCGGCCACCTCCTGCTTCTGTCGACGTCTTGGAGACGTCCAGGGATGCCACGCGACCCCCACGTCCCCCTCTCATCCTCGCTCACTCTCTCCCGCGATGCCCGAACGCATTCCTCGCCGCCGTTCGCCGTAGACGACGCCAGAGCCACCCCCTCGTCCCTCTGACAAGCCAAATCTCTCCGCCACGACGCCCTCGCCCTCCCCATCCAGCCATGCTTCGCCGGAGGCCCTGCATCGCCGCTATCACGCTGCCTTCAACCTCGGTACCCGCCGGACGCAGTTCATCGATCCGCCTCGCTCCGGTCGCCCCCGAGCCCACTGAGCTGCTCATCGACCTCCCTGTGAGCTCCGCCGCCTTCCCCCTCTTCTTTCCCACGCATTTGCACCCTCTAGGCCATAGTTCCACCATGGTCGAAGCTCGTCTCCGCTCGAGCTCGTCACCGGCGTCGCTCTGGCGACCATTTGGTCATCCCGTGCTATGCAACGTGCTTGCCGCATCGCGTAGTGCCTCGCTAGCGCCTCAGTTTCCGTGTTTGCACGCCGCAGCCCAAACCCCGCACATGGCCGAACTCCGGCCGCCGCCTTGGAGCTCGCCGTCGTTGTCTCCGGCCACCATAGGCCCGGCCTCCACCACCACTAGATGCGCGACTGCAAGAGCTCTCCAACGAGCCCAAGAACGGCCTCGCCCGTGCCCTGTGGGCGTTTTCCGAGCCGCACCACCGTCTCGGGCCTCGCCGGTGACTCAACGCTGGCGGGATTAGCCCCGCTGACCAGGGGTTTGACCCCAGTTTGACTCCCCTGAGTCAATGACAAGTGGGCCCCCTCTGTTAACTAAATCAGATTAGTTTTAACTAAAGATAATTAGCTTAATTAACTACTGACACGCGGGGCCAACCAGTCAGGTTTGACCTGGACGTCCCCGTTGACCACCGACGTCACCCTGACGTAATGCTGACGCAGTAATTAAATTACTGGATTTATTCTTATACAGGAAATTCCAGAAAATAGTCAAAACTTCTAAAAATCATAGAAAATCTACCATAGCTCCAAATGCAAAGGTTTATATATGAAAAATGATCAGAAAAATTCAATCTATCCATCTGTAATGGTTTCATGCATGACAAAACAAGTTTACCTTGATGTTTAAGCAGAATAAGGAAATGCACCATTAAAGCCATGTTTAATAAGCTAATAATTGAATCTTTGATTCAAATAAGTTCAATCCTTTCTGTTATAGCTTGCATTAGGCCAAGACACATTCATATTGCCATATCATAGCATGCATCATATTGTTGCATATCGTCATGTGTTGATTGTGTTCCGATGTGTTCTTCATGGTAGGTTCTGCCTCCGAGGATATTCACGAGTATCCAACTGAAGGGCAGTATCCCACTACCACTCCATCAGGCAAGCAACCATTGATCATTCCGATACAACCCATGTTCTCGCTTCTGCTCTTGTTTACTTCATTAAGACAACGCGTTTCAATCTGCTATGTGCTACGGTAGTTGAACCCTTATCCTCTGCATGACCTGTCATTGACACAGTAACTAGATGAAACCCACTAGCATGTGTAGGAGTTGATTGAGCCATGTATGTGATTCCTACCTTGCTATGCCTGCTATGCTTAGAGTTGTGTCAGGTCTGGTTCATCTGGGTGATGGGCTAGAGTGAAATGCTTATGTCGGTAATGTGAGGGATGTGTTGAACATGTTTTGGTAAAGGTATCAATGAGAGGCCATGTAGGAGTACATGGTGGGTTGTTTCATTAAGGCCGTCCCTAAGAACTGAGATCTGTATGTGTGATTTAAGATGCAGTTACTACCGTACTTTGGGCCCGAAACCAATGGACCCTCTCGGCTTCTTAATCACCCTAGTACTCTGTCCAGGAGTTGCAAATAGTTTCTGGTGTTTGTAGGTTATGTGTTGGCGGCCGTGCGTAGCGCTGACCCTAGGGGTGGGCTATGTTGCGGTAGATACACCGTGGCCGGGTATGCCGGGCGCCCGTTTGGCGTCTCGGGACCCTGTTCACATCGTTCGGGGCCGTATGTGGAAACCTCGGCCGGACTCCCTGCGGATGGAACCTGGATAGGCGATAAACCTGGACTAGAGACTTAAGTGTTAGGTAGGCCGTGGCCGACACCCTCGCTGGGCTTCCGCTTGAAGGTTGCCGAGTACATGTCGTGTAAATGGCGGTAAGTGGTGAAAGCGTGTATGAAGAAGTACACCCCTGCAGGGTATAAAACTATTCGAATAGCCGCGTCCGCGGTAAAGGACTACTTGGTTGCCTATACAGTTCATAGACAAGTTAATGGATACTACTAAAAGACTCAGGATAAGTGTGAGTACCGAGGATGGCCCTCTCGTAGGATGACGAGGGAGGATCCCCGGTGGAGTATTGTGTTGGTGAGTAGTGGACTCGTGTGCGAAAACTATTTTACTGGTGGAGTTCCGTAGGATAGCTTAGCCAAGAGTCAAAGCTGGCTTGCTGCATTAACCCCACCACCTTCTTGAGAATAAGCGTGTTTAGTAGGTTCTGATGTAGGCTTGCTGAGTACCTTTGTACTCATGTTTGCTTAATTACTATTTTCAGACGACAACACCGCCCCCTCCGATGGGTTCTACGTAGACCTTGACGTCGACGAGTGACTAGCCACCCAGGTGGTGATCCTGGCCATGGAGGGCCCTATGTAGATAGACAGGCTTCGAGAAGCCTTCTTTCTTTCTAGAGTCTGTACTCAGACTAGTTGCTTCCGCATGTGCTTGTATGTTTGTATGACTTGAGTGTCGGGTCATGTGACCCCTATCTGTATGAACATGTTATGTATGGCTCCCTGGAGCCTTTAAATAAAGTACTTGAGTTGTAGAGTTTTGTTGTGATGCCATGTTGTATGTACTCATATCGGGCATATTGTGTGTATGATTGAAATGCTTGGTATGAGTGGGATCCGACAATCTAGTTGTTTATCCTTGGCAGCCTTTCTTATGGGGAAATGTAGTCTAGTGTTCCTCGAGCCATAGTAGTCTGCTACAGCCCGGTTCACCGGAGTCCTGCTAGCCCAGCACTACTGTTCAGGACACTTGACAGGCCGGCATGTGTTTCACTTTGTTCCTATGTCTGTCCCTTCGGGGAAATGTCACGCGGTGATATCCGGAGTCCTACCTAGCCTGCTACAGCCCGGTTCACCGGAGTCCTGTTAGCCTAGTGCTACAGCCCGGAATCACTCGCTGATGACCGACATGTTCGATGTGATTCATGTATGCCTGTCTCCATAGGTCTGTGCCGCTTTGGGTTCACGACTAGCCATGTCGGCCCGGGTTCTCTGTCATATGGATGCTAGCGACACTATCATATACGTGAGCTAAAAGGCGCAAACGGTCCCGGGCCATGGTAAGGCGACACCCGTGGGATACCGTGCGTGAGGCCGCAAAGTGATATGAGGTGTTGCCGGCTAGATCGATGTGACTTGGAATCGGGGTCCTGACAGCGAAATACGGTGGCTCGTCCGGTGGGTCCCTGCTGTCAGGTGGAGGAATCCTTATTTTGCGCATAATAAGGAGACACTTCCTTGTTGCGGCCATGGACCTAGCTGTCAGCCTCTACACGTACAGTACTCTTCCGATGGAAGTCGCTCCTTGACCATGTTGACCACGCCGTGCCGAGAGCACCAGGGCGGTGGATGACGGTGAGGGCTAGGAAGGGGACGACGCAGAGCCAGGGAAGATGTGGCAGTGGATGCCCACGCGGAGAGGAGTATGAGGGTTCACTCGTTCGGCCGCGGTGTGAGGCTAATGTCGACACAAGGCCTGGCTAGCGTTGGGAGTAGTAGGGGGCGGTGAGGCCTCTGTGGTAGCACAGCCGGCCACGGGAGACAGGAGCAGGAGGCACGCCCGGCGCTGGTTTGGGAGGCTGGAGCAAGAAGACCAGATGTTGAAGAAGCACTACGGCCGTTGGATGGACATCGTACGGTCACTGGAGCTAATGAAGGAAATATGCCCTAGAGGCAATAATAAAGTTATTATTTATTTCCTTATATCATGATAAATGTTTATTATTCATGCTAGAATTGTATTAACCGGAAACATAATACATGTGTGAATACATAGACAAACAGAGTGTCACTAGTATGCCTCTACTAGACTAGCTCGTTAATCAAAGATGGTTATGTTTCCTAACCATGGAAAAAGAGTTGTCATTTGATAAACGGGATCACATCATTAGGTGAATGATCTGATTGACATGACCCATTCCATTAGCTTAGCACCCGATCGTTTAGTATGTTGCTATTGCTTTCTTCATGACTTATACATGTTCCTATGACTATGAGATTATGCAACTCCCGTTTGCCGGAGGAACACTTTGTGTGCTACCAAACGTCACAACGTAAATGGGTGATTATAAAGGAGCTCTACAGGTGTCTCCAAAGGTACATGTTGGGTTGGCGTATTTCGAGATTAGGATTTGTCACTCCGATTGTCGGAGAGGTATCTCTGGGCCCTCTCGGTAATGCACATCACATAAGCCTTGCAAGCATTGCAACTAATGAGTTAGTTGTGAGATGATGTATTACAGAACGAGTAAAGAGACTTGCCGGTAACGAGATCGAACTAGGTATTGAGATACCGACGATCGAATCTCGGGCAAGTAACATACCGATGACAAACGGAACAACGTATGTTGTTATGCGGTCTGGCCGATAAAAGATCTTCGTAGAATATGTAGGAGCCAATATGAGCATCCAGGTTCCGCTATTGGTTATTGACCGAAGACGTGTCTCGGTCATGTCTACATTGTTCTCGAACCCGTAGGGTCCGCACGCTTAAGGTTTCGATGAAAGTTATATTATGAGTTTATGCATTTTGATGTACCGAAGTTTGTTCGGAGTCCCGGATGTGATCACGGACATGACGAGGAGTCTCGAAATGGTCGAGACATAAAGATTGATATATTGGAAGCCTATATTTGGATATCGGAAGTGTTCCGGGTGAAATCGGGATTTTACCGGAGTACCGGGAGGTTACCGGAACCCCCCGGGAGGTATATGGGCCTTAGTGGGCTTTAGTCTAAGAGAGGAGAGGTGGCCAGGGCTGGGCCGCGCGCCCCTCCCCCCCTTAGTCCGAATAGGACAAGGAGAGGGGGCCGGCGCCCCCCTTCCTTCTCTCTCTCCTCTTTCCCCCCTCCCGAATCCTATTCCAACTAGGAAAGGGGGGAATCCTACTCCCGGAGGGAGTAGGACTCCTCCTGGCGCGCCCTCTCCTGGCCGGCCGCACCCCCCCTTTGAACCTTTATATACGGAGGCAGGGAGCACCCCTAGAGACACAAGTTGATCCACGTGATCATATTCTTAGCCGTGTGCGGTGCCCCCTTCCACCATAGTCCTCGATAATATTGTAGCGGTGCTTAGGTGAAGCCCTGCGACAGTAGTACATCAAGATCGTCACCACGCTGTCATGCTGACGGAACACTTCCCGACACTTTGCTGGATCGGAGTCCGGGGATCGTCATCAAGCTAAACGTGTGCTAGAACTCGGAGGTGTCGTAGTTTCGGTGCTTGATCGGTCGGGCCGTGAAGACGTACGACTACATCAACCATGTTGTGCTAACGCTTCCATTGTCGATCTACAAGGGTACGTTGATCACACTCTCCCCTCTCATTTCTATGCATCACCATGATCTTGCGTGTGCGTTGGAATTTTTTTGAAATTACTACGTTCCCCAACAGTGGTATGAGAGCCTAGGTTTTATATGTTGATGTTATATGCACGAGTAGAACACAAGTGAGTTGTGGGCGATATAAGTCATACTGCTTACCAGCATGTCATACTTTGGTTCGGCGGTATTGTTGGACGAAGCGGCCTGGACCGACATTACGCGTACGCTTACGCGAGACCGGTTCTCCCGACGTGCTTTGCACAAAGGTGGCTAGCGGGTGACAGTTTCTCCAACTTTAGTTGAACCGAGTGTGGCTACGCCCGGTCCTTGCGAAGGTTAAAACAGCACCAACTTGACAAACTATCGTTGTGGTTTTGATGCGTAGGTAAGATTGGTTCTTGCTTAAGCCCGTAGCAGCCACGTAAAACTTGCAACAACAAAGTAGAGGACGTCTAACTTGTTTTTGCAGGGCATGCTGTGATGTGATATGGTCAAGACATGATGCTAAATTTTATTGTAGAGGCAATAATAAATTGATTATTATTATATTTCCTTGTTCATGATAATCGTTTATTATCCATGCTAGAATTGTATTGATAGGAAACTCAGATACATGTGTGGATACATAGACAACACCATGTCCCTAGTAAGCCTCTAGTTGACTAGCTCGTTGATCAATAGATGGTTACGGTTTCCTGACCATGGACATTGGATGTCGTTGATAACGGGATCACATCATTAGGAGAATGATGTGATGGACAAGACCCAATCCTAAGCATAGCACTAGATCGTGTAGTTCGTATGCTAAAGCTTTTCTAATGTCAAGTATCATTTCCTTAGACCATGAGATTGTGCAACTCCCGGATACCGTAGGAGTGCTTTGGGTGTGCCAAACGTCACAACGTAACTGGGTGGCTATAAAGGTACACTACGGGTATCTCCGAAAGTGTCTGTTGGGTTGGCACGAATCGAGACTGGGATTTGTCACTCCGTGTGACGGAGAGGTATCTCTGGGCCCACTCGGTAGGACATCATCATAATGTGCACAATGTGATCAAGGAGTTGATCACGGGATGATGTGTTACGGAACGAGTAAAGAGACTTGCCGGTAACGAGATTGAACAAGGTATCGGGATACCGACGATCGAATCTCGGGCAAGTATCGTACCGATAGACAAAGGGAATTGTATACGGGATTGATTAAGTCCTTGACATCGTGGTTCATCCGATGAGATCATTGTGGAACATGTGGGAGCCAAGATGGGTATCCAGATCCCGCTGTTGGTTATTGACCGGAGAACGTCTCGGTCATGTCTGCATGGTTCCCGAACCCGTAGGGTCTACACGCTTAAGGTTCGATGACGCTAGGGTTATAAAGGAAGTTTGTATGTGGTTACCGAATGTTGTTCGGAGTCCCGGATGATATCCCGGACGTCACGAGGAGTTCCGGAATGGTCCGGAGGTAAAGATTTATATATGGGAAGTCCTGTTTTGGTCACCGGACAAGTTTCGGGGTCACCGGTATTGTACCGGGACCACCGGAAGGGTCCCGGGGGTCCACCGGGTGGGGCCACCTGCCCCGGGGGGCCACATGGGCTGTAGGGGGTGCGCCTTGGCCTATATGGGCCAAGGGCACCAGCCCCAAGAGGCCCATGCGCCAAAGGGATAAGGAAAGGAAGAGTCCTAAAAGGGGAAGGCACCTCCGAGGTGCCTTGGGGAGGAGGGACGCCTCCCTAGCCGCACCCTTCCCTGGAGGAAGGGCCAAGGCTGCGCCTCCCCCCTCTCCCTTGCTCCTATATATAGTGGGGGAGATGGAGGACTTCTTACCTTTGCCTTTGGTGCAGCCCTCCCCCTCTCCCAAGTCCTTCTCCTCTCCCGTGGTGCTTGGCGAAGCCCTGCAGGATTGCCACGCTCCTCCACCACCACCACGCCGTTGTGCTGCTGCTGGATGGAGTCTTCCTCAACCTCTCCCTCTCTCCTTGCTGGATCAAGGCATGGGAGACGTCACCGGGCTGTACGTGTGTTGAACGCGGAGGTGCCGTCCGTTCGGCACTAGGATCATCGGTGATTTGAATCACGACGAGTACGACTCCATCAACCCCGTTCACTTGAACGCTTCCGCTTAGCGATCTACAAGGGTATGTAGATGCACTCTCCTTCCCCTCGTTGCTGGTCTCTCCATAGATAGATCTTGGTGACACATAGGAAAATTTTGAATTTCTGCTACGTTCCCCAACAGTGGCATCATGAGCTAGGTCTATGCGTAATTTCTATGCACGAGTAGAACACAAAGTAGTTGTGGGCGTTGATTTTGTTCAATATGCTTGCCGTTACTAGTCTTATCTTGATTCGGCGGCATCGTGGGATGAAGCGGCCCGGACCAACCTTACACGTACGCTTACGTGAGACCGGTTCCACCGACTGACACGCACTAGTTGCATTAGGTGGCTGGCGGGTGTCTATCTCTCCCACTTTAGTCGGATCGGATTCGATGAAAAGGGTCCTTATGAAGGGTAAATAGAAATTGGCATATCACGTTGTGGTCTTTGCATAGGTAAGAAACGTTCTTGCTAGAAACCCATAGCAGCCACGTAAAACATGCAAACAACAATTAGAGGACGTCTAACTTGTTTTTGCAGGGTATGCTATGTGATGTGATATGGCCAAAGGATGTGATGAAAGATATATGTGGTGTATGAGATTGATCATGTTCTTGTAATAGGAATCACGACTTGCATGTCGATGAGTATGACAACCGGCAGGAGCCATAGGAGTTGTCTTTATTAATTGTATGACCTGCGTGTCATTGAACAACGCCATGTAATTACTTTACTTTATTGCTAACCGGTAGCCATAGTAGCAGAAGTAATAGTTGGCGAGAAACTTCATGGAGACACGATGATGGAGATCATGGTGTCATGCCGGTGACAAGATGATCATGGAGCCCCAAGATGGAGATCAAAGGAGCTATATGATATTGGCCATATCATGTCACTATTATTTGATTGCATGTGATGTTTATCATGTTTATACATCTTATTTGCTTAGAACGACGGTAGTAAATAAGATGATCCCTCATTAAAATTTCAAGAAAGTGTTCCCCCTAACTGTGCACCGTTGCTGAAAGTTCGTAGTTTCGAAGCACCACGTGATGATCGGGTGTGATAGATTCTTACGTTCACATACAACGGGTGTAAGACAGATTTACACACGCGAAACACTTAGGTTGACTTGACAAGCCTAGAATGTGTACAGACATGGCCTCGGAACACAGAAGACCGAAAGGTCGAGCATGAGTCGTATGGTAGATACGATCAGCATGAAGATGTTCACCGATGTTGACTAGTCCGTCTCACGTGATGATCGGACACGGCCTAGTTGACTCGGATCATGTAATCACTTAGATGACTAGAGGGATGTCTATCTGAGTGGGAGTTCATAAGATGAACTAAATTATCCTGAACATAGTCAAAAGGTCTTCGCAAATTATGTCGTAGCTCGCGCTTTAGTTCTACTGTTTAGATATGTTCCTAGAGAAAATTTAGTTGAAAGTTGATAGTAGCAATTATGCGGACCAGGTCCGTAAACTGAGGATTGTCCTCATTGCTTCATAGAAGGCTTATGTCCTTAATGCACCACTCAGTGTGCTGAACCTCGAACGTTGTCTGTGGATGTTGCGAACATCTGACATACACATTTTGATAACTACGTGATAGTTCAGTTAAAACGGTTTAGAGTTGAGGCACCGAAGACGTTTTGAAACGTCATGAAACATATGAGATGTTTCGAGGGCTGAAATTGGGATTTCAGGCCCGTGCCCACGTCAAGAGGTATAAGACCTCCGACGATTTTCTTAGCCTGCAAACTAAGGGAGAAAAGCTCAATTGTTGAGCTTGTGCTCAGATTGTCTGAGTACAACAATCGCTTGAATCAAGTGGAGTTGATCTTCCAGATGAGATAGTGATGTTTCTCCAAAGTCATTGCCACCAAGATGCTAGAGCTTCGTGATGAACTATAATGTATTGGGGACATATATGATGATCCTTGAGATATTCGCAATGCTTGACTCCGCGAAAGTAGAAATCAAGAAGGAGCATCAATTGTTGATGATTAGTGAAACCACTAGTTTCAAAAGGGGCAAGGGCAAGAAGGGATACTTCATGAAACGGCAAATCAGCTGCTGCTCTAGTGAAGAAACCCAAGGTTGAACCCAAACCCGAGACTAAGTGCTTCTGTAATAAGGGGAACAGCCACTGGAGCAGAATTACCCTAGATACTTGGTAGATGAGAAGGCTGGCAAAGTCGATGGAAGTATATTGGATATACATTGTGTTGATGTGTACTTTACTAGTACTCCTAGTAGCACCAGGGTTTTAGATACCGGTTTGGTTGCTAAGTGTTAGTAACTCGAAATAAAAGCTACGGAATAAACGGAGACTAGCTAAAGGTGAGCTGACGATATGTGTTGGAAGTGTTTCCAATGTTGATATGATCAAGCATCACACGCTCCCTCTACCATCGAGATTGGTGTTAAACCTAAATAATTTTTATTTGGTGTTTGCGTTGAGCATATACATGATTGGATTATGCCTATCGCAATACGGTTATTCATTTAAGGAGAATAATCGCTACTCTGTTTATTTGAATAATACCTTCAATGGTCTTACGCCTAAAATGAATGGTTTATTGAATCTCGATCGTAGTGATACACATGTTCATGCCAAAAGATATAAGATAGTAATGATAGTACCACCTACTTGTGGCACTACCACGTAAGTCATATCGGTACAAAACGCATGAAGAAGCTCCATGTTGATGGATCTTTGGACTCACTCATTTTTGAAAAGTTTGAGACATGCGAACCATGTCTATTGGTGTATATGCATGAAGAAACTCCATGCAAATGGACCATTTGGACTCACTTGATTTTGAATCACTTGAGACATGCAAATCATACCACATGGGCAAGATGACTGAAAGCCTCGGTTTCAGTAAAATGGAACCAGAAAGCAACTTGCTGGAAGTAATACATTTTGATGTATGCAATCCAATGAGTGCTGAGGCGTGTAGTGGATATCGTTATGTTCTTACTTCACAGATGATTCGAGTAGATGTTGAGTATATTTACTTGATGAATCACGAGTCTGAATTATTGAAAGGTTCAAGTAATTTCAGGGTGAAGTTGAAAGATCGTCGTGACAAGAGGATAAAAGATCTATGATATGATCATAGAGATGAATATCTGAATTACGAGTTTGGCACAGAATTAAGACATTGTGGAAATTGTTTCACAACTGATACAGCCTGGAACACCATAGTGTGATGGTGTGTTCGAACATCATAACTGCACCCTATTGGATATGATGCATACCATGATGTCTCTTATCGAATTACCGCGATAGTTTATGGGGTAGGCATTAGAGACAACCACATTCACTTTAAAAGGGGCACCACGTAATTCCGATGAGATGACACCGTATGAACTATGGTTTAGAGAAACCTAAGCTGTCATTTCTTAAAAGTTTGGGGCTGCGACGCTTATGTGAAAAAGTTTCAGGCCGATAAGCTCGAACCCAAAGCGGATAAATACATCTTCATAGGACACCCAAAACAGTTGGGTATACCTCCTGTCTCAGATTCGAAAGCAATAAGGGATTGTTTCTAGAATCGGGTCCTTTCTCGAGGAAAAGTTTCTCTCAAAAGAATTGAGTGGGAGGATGGTGGAGACTTGATGAGGTTATTGAACCGTCTCTTCAACTAGTGTGTGACAGGGCACAGGGAGTTGTTCCTGTGGCACCTACACCAATTGAAGTGGAAGCTTATGATAGTGATCATGAAACTTCAGATCAAGTCACTACCAAACCTCGTGGGATGACAAGGATGCGTACTACTTCAGAGTGGTACGTAATCCTGTCTTGGAAGTCATGTTGCTAGACAACAATGAACCTACGAGCTATGAAGAAGCGATGGTGGGCCCGGATTCCGATAAATGGCTCAAGGCCATAAAATCCGAGAGAGGATCCATGTATGAAAATAAAGTGTAGACTTTGGAAGAACTACTTGATGGTCGTAAGGCTGTTAGGTACATATGGATTTTAAAAGGAAGACGGACGATGATGGTAAATGTCACCATTAAGAAAGCTCGACTTGTCGTTAAGATGTTTCCCGACAAGTTCAAGGAGTTGACTACGATGAGACTTTCTCACATGTAGCGATGCTAAAAGTCTGTTGGAATTATGTTAGCAGTTACTGCATTATTTATGAAATCTTGCAGATAGGATGTCAAAACATTGTTTCCTCAACGATTTTCTTGAGGAAAGGTTGTATGTGATACAACCGGAAGGTTTTGTCAATCCTGAAAGATGCTAATAAGTATGCAAAGCTCCAGCAATCCTTCTAAGGACTGGAGTAAGCATCTCGGAGTTGGAATGTATGCTTTGATGAGATGATCAAAGATTTTGGGTTTATACAAAGTTTATGAGAAACTTGTATTTCCAAAGAAGTGAGTGGGAGCACTATAGAATTTCTGATGAGTATATGTTGTTGACATATTATGGATCAGAAATGACGTAGAATTTCTGGAAAGCATATAGGGTTATTTGGAAAGTGATTTTTCAATGGAAAGCCTGGATTAAGCTACTTGAACATTGAGCATCAAGATCTATAAGGATAGATCAAAACGCTTAATGGTACTTTCAAATGAGCACATACCTTGACATGATCTTGAAGGTGTTCAAGATGGATCAGTCAAAGAAGGAGTTCTTGCCTGAGTTGTAAGGTATGAAGTTAAGACTTAAAGCTCGACCATGGCAGAATAGAGAGAAAGGACGAAGGTCGTCCCCTATGCTTAAGACATAGGCTCTACAGTATGCTATGCTGTGTACCGCACCTGAAATGTGCCTTGCCATGAGTCAGTCAAGGGGTACAAGAGTGATCCAAGAATGGATCACAGGACAGCGGTCAAAGTTATCCTTAGTAACTAGTGGACTAAGGAATTTTCTCGATTATGGAGGTGGTAAAAGAGTTCGTCGTAAAGGGTTACGTCGATGCAAGCTTGACACCTATCCGGATAGCTCTGAGTAGAGATACCGGATACGTATAATGGAGCAACAATTTAGAATAGCTCCAAGTAGAACAGTTATTTGGAATAGCTCCAAATAGAACGTGGTAGCTACATCTAGGAGATGACATAGAGATTTGTAAAGCACACACGGATCTGAAAGGTTCAGACCCATTGACTAAAACCTCTCTCACAAGCAACATGATCAAACCCAGAACTCTATGAGTGTTAATCACATGGCGATGTGAACTAGATTATTGACTCTAGTGCAAGTGGGAGACTGTTGGAAATATGCCCTAGAGGCAATAATAAATTGATTATTATTATATTTCCTTGTTCATGATAATCGTTTATTATCCATGCTAGAATTGTATTGATAGGAAACTCAGATACATGTGTGGATACATAGACAACACCATGTCCCTAGTAAGCCTCTAGTTGACTAGATCGTTGATCAATGGATGGTTACGGTTTCCTGACCATGGACATTGGATGTCGTTGATAATGGGATCACATCATTAGGAGAATGATGTGATGGACAAGACCCAATCCTAAGCATAGCACTAGATCGTGTAGTTCGTATGCTAAAGCTTTTCTAATGTCAAGTATCATTTCCTTAGACCATGAGATTGTGCAACTCCCGGATACCGTAGGAGTGCTTTGGGTGTGCCAAACGTCACAACGTAACTGGGTGGCTATAAAGGTACACTACGGGTATCTCCGAAAGTGTCTGTTGGGTTGGCATGAATCGAGACTGGGATTTGTCACTCCGTGTGATGGAGAGGTATCTCTGGGCCCACTCGGTAAGACATCATCATAATGTGCACAATGTGATCAAGGAGTTGATCACGGGATGATGTGTTACGGAACGAGTAAAGAGACTTGCCGGTAACGAGATTGAACAAGGTATCGGGATACCGACGATCGAATCTCGGGCAAGTATCGTACCGATAGACAAAGGGAATTGTATACGGGATTGATTAAGTCCTTGACATCGTGGTTCATCCGATGAGATCATCGTGGAACATGTGGGAGCCAAGATGGGTATCCAGATCCCGCTGTTGGTTATTGACCGGAGAACGTCTCGGTCATGTCTGCATGGTTCCCGAACCCGTAGGGTCTACACGCTTAAGGTTCGATGACGCTAGGGTTATAAAGGAAGTTTGTATGTGGTTACCGAATGTTGTTCGGAGTCCCGGATGATATCCCGGACGTCACGAGGAGTTCCGGAATGGTCCGGAGGTAAAGATTTATATATGGGAAGTCCTGTTTTGGTCACCGGACAAGTTTCGGGGTCACCGGTATTGTACCGGGACCACCGGAAGGGTCCCGGGGGTCCACCGGGTGGGGCCACCTGCCCCGGGGGGCCACATGGGCTGTAGGGGGTGCGCCTTGGCCTATATGGGCCAAGGGCACCAGCCCCAAGAGGCCCATGCGCCAAAGGGATAAGGAAAGGAAGAGTCCTAAAAGGGGAAGGCACCTCCGAGGTGCCTTGGGGAGGAGGGACGCCTCCCTAGCCGCACCCTTCCTTGGAGGAAGGGCCAAGGCTGCGCCTCCCCCCCTCTCCCTTGCTTCTATATATAGTGGGGGAGATGGAGGACTTCTTACCTTTGCCTTTGGTGCAGCCCTCCCCCTCTCCCAAGTCCTTCTCCTCTCCCGTGGTGCTTGGCGAAGCCCTGCAGGATTGCCACGCTCCTCCACCACCACCACGCCGTTGTGCTGCTGCTGGATGGAGTCTTCCTCAACCTCTCCCTCTCTCCTTGCTGGATCAAGGCATGGGAGACGTCACCGGGCTGTACGTGTGTTGAACGCGGAGGTGCCGTCTGTTCGGCACTAGGATCATCGGTGATTTGAATCACGACGAGTACGACTCCATCAACCCCGTTCACTTGAACGCTTCCGCTTAGCGATCTACAAGGTTATGTAGATGCACTCTCCTTCCCCTCGTTGCTGGTCTCTCCATAGATAGATCTTGGTGACACGTAGGAAAATTTTGAATTTCTGCTACGTTCCCCAACAGCGGCCCGGACCGACATTACGCGTACGCTTACGCGAGACTGGTTCTCCCGACGTGCTTTGCACAAAGGTGGCTAGCGGGTGACAGTTTCTCCAACTTTAGTTGAACCGAGTGTGGCTACGCCCGGTCCTTGCGAAGGTTAAAACAGCACCAACTTGACAAACTATCGTTGTGGTTTTGATGCGTAGGTAAGATTGGTTCTTGCTTAAGCCCGTAGCAGCCACGTAAAACTTGCAACAACAAAGTAGAGGACGTCTAACTTGTTTTTGCAGGGCATGCTATGATGTGATATGGTCAAGACATGATGCTAAATTTTATTGTTTGAGATGATCATGTTTTGTAACCGAGTTATCGGCAACTGGCAGGAGCCATATGGTTGTCGCTTTATTGTATGCAATGCAATCGCGCTGTAATGCTTTACTTTATCACTAAGCGGTAGCGATAGTCGTGGAAGCATAAGATTGGCGAGACGACAACAATGCTACGATGGAGATCAAGGTGTCGTGCCGGTGACGATGGTGATCACGACGGTGCTTCGAAGATGGAGATCACAAGCACAAGATGATGATGGCCATATCATATCACTTATATTGATTGCATGTGATGTTTATCTTTTATGCATTTTATCTTGCTTTGATTGACGGTAGCATTATAAGATGATCTCTCACTAAATTATCAAGAAGTGTTCTCCCTGAGTATGCACCGTTGCGAAAGTTCTTCGTTCTGAGACACCACGTGATGATCGGGTGTGATAGGCTCTACGTTCAAATACAACGGGTGCAAAACAGTTGCACACGCGGAATACTCAGGTTATACTTGACGAGCCAAGCATATACAGATATGGCCTCGGAACACGGAGACCGAAAGGTCGAGCGTGAATCATATAGCAGATATGATCAACATAGCGATGTTGACCAATGAAACTACTCCATCTCACGTGATGATCGGACATGGTTTAGTTGATTTGGATCACGTAATCACTTAGAGGATTAGAGGGATGTCTATCTAAGTGGGAGTTCTTAAGTAATATGATTAATTGAACCTAAATTTATCATGAACTTAGTACCTGATAGTATCTTGCTTATTTATGTTTGATTGTAGATAGATGGCCCGTGCTGTTATTCCGTTGAATTTTAATGCGTTCCTTGAGAAAGCAAAGTTGAAAGATGATGGTAGCAATTACACAGACTAGGTCCGTAACTTGAGGATTATCCTCATTGCTGCACAGAAGAATTATGTCCTGGAAGCACCGCTGGGTGCCAGGCCTGCTGCTGGAGCAACACCAGATGTTATGAACGTCTGGCAGAGCAAAGCTGATGACTACTCGATAGTTCAGTGTGCCATGCTTTACGGCTTAGAATCGGGACTTCAACGACGTTTTGAACGTCATGGAGCATATGAGATGTTCCAGGAGTTGAAGTTAATATTTCAAGCAAATGCCCGGATTGAGAGATATGAAGTCTCCAATAAGTTCTATAGCTGCAAGATGGAGGAGAACAGTTCTGTCAGTGAGCATATACTCAAAATGTCTGGGTATATCACTTGATTCAGTTAGGAGTTAATCTTCCAGATGATTGCGTCATTGACAGAATTCTCCAATCACTGCCACCAAGCTACAAGAGCTTCGTGATGAACTATAATATGCAAGGGATGAATAAGACTATTCTCGAGCTCTTCGCAATGCTGAAAGCTGCGGAGGTAGAAATCAAGAAGAAGCACAAGTGTTGATGGTCAACAAGACCACTAGTTTCAAGAAAAAGGGCAAAGGGAAGAAGAAGGGGAACTTCAAAAAGAACAGCAAGCAAGTTGCTGCTCAAGAGAAGAAACCCAAACCTGGACCTAAGCCTGAAACTGAGTGCTTCTACTGCAAGCAGACTGGTCACTGGAAGCGGAACTGCCTCAAGTATTTGGCGGATAAGAAGGATGGCAAGGTGAACAAAGGTATATGTGATATACATGTTATTGATGTGTACCTTACCAATGCTCGCAGTAGCACCTGGGTATTTGATACTGGTTCTGTTGCTAATATTTGCAACTCGAAACAGGGACTACGGATTAAGCGAAGATTGGCTAAGGACGAGGTGACGATGCGCGTGGGAAATGGTTCCAAAGTCGATGTGATCGCAGTCGGCACGCTACCTCTACATCTACCTTCGGGATTAATATTAGACCTAAATAAATGTTATTTGGTGCCAGCGTTAAGCATGAACATTATATCTGGATCTTGTTTGATGCGAGACAGTTATTCATTTAAATCAGAGAATAATGGTTGTTCTATTTACATGAGTAATATCTTTTATGATCATGCACCCTTAAAGAGTGGTCTATTTTTATTAAATCTCGATAGTAGTGACACACATATTCATAGTGTTGAAACCAAAAGATGCAGAGTTGATAATGATAGTGCAACTTATTTGTGGCACTGCCGTTTAGGTCATATCGGTATAAAGCGCATGAAGAAACTCCATACTGATGGGCTTTTGGAACCACTTGATTCTGAATCACTTGGTACTTGCGAACCGTGCCTTATGGGTAAGATGACAAAAACACCGTTCTCCGGTACTATGGAGAGAGCAACAGATTTGTTAGAAATCATACATACAGATGTATGTGGTCCGATGAATGTTGAGGCTCGTGGCGGATATCGTTATTTTCTCACCTTCACAGATGACTTAAGCAGATATGGGTATATCTACTTAATGAAACACAAGTCTGAAACGTTTGAAAAGTTCAAAGAATTTCAGAGTGAAGTTGAAAATCATCGTAACAAGAAAATAAAATTCCTACGATCTGATCGTGGAGGAGAATATTTGAGTTACGAGTTTGGTGTATATTTGAAACAATGTGGAATAGTTTCGCAACTCACGCCACCCGGAACACCACAGCGTAATGGTGTGTCCGAACGTCGTAATCGTACTTTACTAGATATGGTACGATCTATGATGTCTCTTACTGATTTACCGCTATCATTTTGGGGATACGCTCTAGAGACGGCCGCATTCACGTTAAATAGGGCACCACCAAAATCCGTTGAGACGACGCCTTATGAACTGTGGTTTGGCAAGAAACCAAAGTTGTCGTTTCTGAAAGTTTGGGGCTGCGATGCTTATGTGAAAAAGCTTCAACCTGATAAGCTCGAACCCAAATCGGAGAAATGTGTCTTCATAGGATATCCAAAGGAAACTATTGGATACACCTCACAGACCCGAAGGCAAGACTTTTGTTGCTAAATTCGGAAACTTTCTGGAGAAGGAGTTTCTCTCGAAAGAAGTGAGTGGGAGGAAAGTAGAACTTGACGAGGTAACTGTACCTACTCCCTTATTGGAAAGTAGTACATCACAGAAACCTGTTTCTGTGACACCTACACCAATTAGTGAGGGAGCTAATGATAATGATCATGAAACTTCAGAACAAGATACTACTAAACCTCGTAGATCAACCAGAGTGAGATCCGCGCCAGAGTGGTACGGTAATCCTGTTTTGGAAGTCATACTACTAGATCATGATGAACCTACGAACTATGAAGAAGCGATGGTAAGCCTAGATTCCGAAAAATGGCTTGAAGCCATGAAATCTGAGATGGGATCCATGTATGAGAACAAAGTATGGACTTTGGTTGACTTGCCCAATGATCGGCAAGCAATTGAGAATAAATGGATCTTCAAGAAGAAGACTGACGCTGACGGTAATATTACTGTCTACAAAGCTCGACTTGTCGCAAAAGGTTTTCGGCAAGTTCAAGGGATTGACTACGATGAGACCTTCTCACCCGTAGCGATGCTTAAGTCTGTCTGAATCATGTTAGCAATTGCCGCATTTTATGATTATGAAATTTGGCAGATGGATGTCAAAACTGCATTCCTGAATGGATTTCTGGAAGAAGAGTTGTATATAATGCAACCAGAAGGTTTTGTCGATCCAAAGGGAGCTAACAAAGTGTGCAAGCTCCAGCGATCCATTTATGGACTGGTGCAAGCCTCTCGAAGTTGGAATAAACGCTTTGATAGTGTGATCAAAGCATTTGGTTTTATACAGACTTTTGGAGAAGCCTGTATTTACAAGAAAGTGAGTGGGAGATCTGTAGCATTTCTGATATTATATGTGGATGACATATTACTAATTGGAAATGATATAGAATTTCTGGATAGCATAAAGGGATACTTGAATAAGAGTTTTTCAATGAAAGACCTCGGTGAAGCTGCTTACATATTAGGCATAAAGATCTATAGAGATAGATCAAGACGCTTAATTGGACTTTCACAAAGCACATACCTTGACAAAGTTTTAAAGAAGTTCAAAATGGATCAAGCAAAGGAAGGGTTCTTGCCTGTGTTACAAGGTGTGAAGTTGAGTCAGACTTAATGCCCGACCACTGCAGAAGATAGAGAGAAAATGAAAGATGTTCCCTATGCTTCAGCCATAGGCTCTATCATGTATGCAATGCTGTGTACCAGACCTGATGTGTGCCTTGCTATAAGTCTAGCAGGGAGGTACCAAAGTAATCCAGGAGTGGATCACTGGACAGCGGTCAAGAACATCCTGAAATACCTGAAAAGGACTAAGGATATGTTTCTCGTTTATGGAGGTGACAAAGAGCTAATCGTAACTGGTTACGTCGATGCGAGCTTTGACACTGATCCGGACGATTCTAAATCGCAAACCGAATACGTATTTACATTAAACGGTGGAGCTGTCAGTTGGTGCATTTCTAAACAAAGCGTCGTGGCGAGATCTACGTGTGAAGCGGAATACATAGCTGCTTCGGAAGCAGCGAATGAAGGAGTCTGGATGAAGGAGTTCATATCCAATCTAGGTGTCATACCTAGTGCATCGGGTCCAATGAAGATCTTTTGTGACAATACTGGTGCAATTGCCTTGGCAAAGGAATCCAGATTTCACAAGAGAACCAAGCACATCAAGAGACGCTTCAATTCCATCCGGGATCTAGTCCAGGTGGGAGACATAGAGATTTGCAAGATACATACGGATCTGAATGTAGCAGACCCGTTGACTAAGCCTCTTCCACGAGCAAAACATGATCAGCACCAAGGCTCCATGGGTGTTAGAATCATTACTGTGTAATCTAGATTATTGACTCTAGTGCAAGTGGGAGACTCAAGGAAATATGCCCTAGAGGCAATAATAAAGTTATTATTTATTTCCTTATATCATGATAAATGTTTATTATTCATGCTAGAATTGTATTAACCGGAAACATAATACATGTGTGAATACATAGACAAACAGAGTGTCACTAGTATGCCTCTACTAGACTAGCTCATTAATCAAAGATGGTTATGTTTCCTAACCATGGACAAAGAGTTGTTATTTGATTAACGGGATCACATCATTAGGTGAATGATCTGATTGACATGACCCATTCCATTAGCTTAGCACCCGATCGTTTAGTATGTTGCTATTGCTTTCTTCATGACTTATACATGTTCCTATGACTATGAGATTATGCAACTCCCGTTTGCCGGAGGAACACTTTGTGTGCTACCAAACGTCACAACGTAAATGGGTGATTATAAAGGTGCTCTACAGGTGTCTCCAAAGGTATATGTTGGGTTGGCGTATTTCGAGATTAGGATTTGTCACTCTGATTGTCGGAGAGGTATCTCTGGGCCCTCTCGATAATGCACATCACATAAGCCTTGCAAGCATTGCAACTAATGAGTTAGTTGTGAGATGATGTATTACGGAATGAGTAAAGAGACTTGCGGGTAACGAGATTGAACTAGGTATTGAGATACCGACGATCGAATCTCGGGCAAGTAACATACCGATGACAAAGGGAACAACGTATGTTGTTATGCGGTCTGAACGATAAAAGATCTTCGTAGAATATGTAGGAGCCAATATGAGCATCCAGGTTCCGCTATTGGTTATTTACCGGAGACGTGTCTCGGTCATGTCTACATTGTTCTCGAACCCGTAGGGTCCGCACGCTTAAGGTTTCGATGACAGTTATATTATGAGTTTATGCATTTTGATGTACCGAAGTTTGTTCGGAGTCCCGGATGTGATCACGGACATGACGAAGAGTCTCGAAATGGTCGAGACATAAAGATTGATATATTGGAAGCCTATATTTGGATATCGGAAGTGTTCCGGGTGAAATCGGGATTTTACCAGAGTACCGGGAGGTTACCGGAACCCCTCGGGAGGTATATGGGCCTTAGTGGGCTTTAGTGAAAGAGAGGAGAGGTGGCCAGGGCTGGGCCGCGCGCCCCTCCCCCCTTAGTCCGAATAGGACAAGGAGAGGGGGCCGGCGCCCCCCTTCCTTCTCTCTCTCCTCTTTCCCCCCTCCCGAATCCTATTCCAACTAGGAAAGGGGGGGAATCCTACTCCCGGAGAGAGTAGGACTCCTCCTGGCGCGCCCTCTCCTGGCCGGCCGCACCCCCCCTTTGAACCTTTATATACGGAGGCAGGGAGCACCCCTAGAGACACAAGTTGATCCACGTGATCATATTCTTAGCCGTGTGCGGTGCCCCCTTCCACCATAGTCCTCGATAATATTATAGCGGTGCTTAGGCGAAGCCCTGCGATAGTAGTACATCAAGATCGTCACCACGCCGTCATGCTTACGGAACTCTTCCCGACACTTTGCTGGATCGAAGTCCGGGGATCGTCATCAAGCTGAACGTGTGCTAGAACTCGGAGGTGCCGTAGTTTCGGTGCTTGATCGGTCGGGCCGTGAAGACGTACGACTACATCAACCATGTTGTGCTAACGCTTCCATTGTCGATCTACAAGGGTACGTAGATCACACTCTCCCATCTCGTTGCTATGCATCACCATGATCTTGCGTGTGCGTAGGAATTTTTTTGAAATTACTACGTTCCCCAACAGCTAGAAACGTTCATATTGACTAAGTTGACAAAGCACTCCGTCCGCGTCAACTTAGTAGGCCCACAAGTTAGCCTCCCACTATGGTGGGTCCCAGCTAGCAGGGGGAGTATTCATTTTTTTGTGCGTAATAAGGAGACACTTCCTTGCGTGGGAAGATATAGATGGTGGGTCCGAGCTGTCAGTGGGGGGGGGGATTCGCGAAATATAGAGGCCCTTCCGGTGGGTCCCAGCTGTCAGGTGGAGGAATCTCTCCACGTACAGTCCACTTCCGATGGATGTCGTTCGTTGACCACGCCGCGCCGCACCAGGGCGGTGGACGACGGAGAGGCCTAGGAAGGGGACGACGCGGAGCCAGGGAAGACACGGAAGTTGAAGCCCACGCTGAGAGGAGTACGAGGGTTCATTGGTTCGGCTGTGGTGTGAGGCTGCTGTCGCCGCCAAATAACAGGGGGTGTGGGTGAGTAAGGGGATGCCCTGGCCAGCGGTGGGAGTAGTAGGGGACGGTGAGGCCTCTGCGACATCACAGCCGACCACGGGAGGCAAGAGCACGCGACACGACTGGCGCTGGTTTGGGCGGCTGGAGCAATAAGACCAGAGGTTGAAGAAGCACTACGGCCGTTAGATGGACATCGTATGGTCACTGGAGCTAGAATCGTTCATATTGACTAAGGTGACAAAGCCCTCTGTACCCGTCAACTTAGTAGGCCCACAAGTCAGCCTCCCACTATGGTGGGTCCCAGCTAGTAGGGGGTATCTTTTTTGTGCGTAATAAGGAGGCACTTCCTTGCGTGCGAAGATATAGCTAGTGGGTCTGACCTGTCAGCAGGGGAACGTTTTTTCGCGAAATACAGAGGCCCTTTTGGTGGGTGCCAGCTGTCAGGTGGAGGAATCATTATTTTACGCTTAATAAAGAGGCATTTCCTTGCGCGCGGGCATGCACCCAGCTGTCAGCCCCTCCACGTACAGTCCACTTCCGATGGATGTCGTTCGTTGACCACGCCACGCCGAGAGCATCATTGCGGTGGACGACGGCGAGGCCTAGGAAGGGAACGACACGGAGCCAGGGAAGACTTGACACTTGTTTCCCACGCGGAGGGGAGTACGAGGGTTTACTGGTTACTCTGCCGTCACCGGAGAATAACAGCAGGTGTGGCCGAGTAGAGGGATGGCTAGGCCAGCGATGGGAATACGGTGGGGCGGTGAGGCCTGCGCGGCAGCACAACTGGCCGCGGGATGAGGGAGCAGGCAGTCCCACCGGCACTTGTTTGGGTAGCTGGAGCAGAAAGAGCAGAGATCCGAAAAGCACGACGACCGTTGGATGGACATCCAACAGTCAATGCTCTCGTGTATTGACTAAGTTGACACGACGTTGCGTACGCGTTAATCTTTTTTTAGGAAAGTATAGCGTCAATCTGTAGTAGGTGCATAAGTCAGCCTCAAATCTATGAAAAACAACATACAACCCATCTGCCATCTATATCTATATCTATATCTATACCTATACATACTAATAATAAAAATAGGTATTCTTGGTCCGTCGTGGCGTTTTACGAAAATTAATGAACCCGCGATACTGATATAAATTGAAAAAATGATTCATTTACATTTTATAATGATATCCTTATCATTTTAATCTATACCTACTAATAAAAGAAATATGTATTTTTGGTCCGTCGTGGCGTTTTATGAAAACCCCCTAAGTTTTTATTGTAATGAACCCGCGATACTGATATAAGTTGAAAAACGATCCATTTACATTTTATAATGATACCTTTGACATTTTAAATAATTAACACACCGTCTTTAATAAGTGATAAAAAAGAGCTGCGCAGTGGGACTCAAACCCACGACCTCTCCAACCAAACCTCAAGCCACCAACCACCTGAGGCCTCCTTTGGTTCATAAAATAGAAATGTTATAGAAATAGTAAAATCATAGGAAGTGAGACGACATGCATCTCAATTCCTATAGAGAAAGAGATGTCATTTGATGCATATGATAGGAATTTTTCCATTGAGTCTTAGCTAATGTTTTTTCCTCCAAAATATGAAGGATTGATTCCTATCCTACATAGGAATAGGAATCCATTCTTATAAACCAAAGGGCTTCAAAGGAAATTTTCCTATACAAATCTTATCCTATGAAAATCCTATGAAATTCCTACAAACCAAAGGAGCCCTAAGCCTTATACACTCTCTGCTCAAATAATTAGTATCTGAGTTACTTAAATTGATGAAATCCAAGAGGACAGGTCACACGAGGTTCACTTTTCAAACAATAGTCATCAAACTGCAATAACCAACTCAGTGTATTGTATATACGGAAATTTGGATGGTTTATACACAGGAATTTGGATGGTTTGCTAACAGCTAATTCTGCTAATGGAGGGTGAAAAAAATAACTCAATAATTTTTATTTAAATATTTAATGGCGTCGTATCCTATGAATCCGCTAGTTTTGAGCATCCGTGCATCCAAAGAGTTCTGGCCGATCTAAATTGTGTGTGGCTGATCAATCGAATGAAATTTTGCACTAAAACGCCGACGTCTGCCCTGTTTATTTCACAAATTAGCCTCTGAATCGAATAACTTCGGAACCCTCGTCTTATCTCTAAAAAACGCGGTTGCTAGTTCTTCCCACGGCGACGGCGACGGCGACAAGCTCGGCTCCAAGTCTGCAACATGCGTCCGTGCTCGCGGTCACCGGAAGCGAGATGCCATTCTTCGGCCCCGATGCGGTCTGCCGTGCCCTAGCCAAGGTCTGTGGCCGCCGCCGTGCACATCCTCCTCTGGCCGGTCCTGATGCCGAGGCTGCTGGCGTCTGCAGCCTCCGCGCCGTCGGCTTGCACTGCGTGCTCGTCCTGTGGGTGCCTGATAACAGACTCGCGTGGGCTGTGGACATGACAGGCTTGGAGCTCGGGAGATTGGCCTGCTACAGACTCTGAATTTTCATCGTCCTTGTAACTGTATCTAGTACTTGCAGATTGGCTTCTGTACAAGCCAACTGATTCCAATTGTTCGTTGTTGGGTGTGCGTGTAGCTCGGGAGTCTAGAATGTGATGTACATCGTTTGTGAGCATTGATTATTTAGAGAGACGTGAGTGTAAGTTAATCTGAATGGAAAATTGAGAAAGAAAGATTTCTAATAACCTTGTTCGCATTTGCAATTTGAGGTTTTCTTGTGTGACTTAATGACTGAATCAAGCCACAGATGTTCAGATATGTTAGCCAAAAATAAAATTATTATAAAAACATATGGAAGTTCACATACTGAAACCTTCATCATCATACCAACTGGTACCTAAACCTTTTCCTTGGAGGTTCCTCTCAACTTTGGTGAAGCAAGCAAGCGAACCAGCGTAATTCACAGAGTGCAGCGAACCATAGCTGAAGTACTTACTAACAGTTTAGCCGCCCAAGTCCTAATCCTCGACCTCTGTATTGATACAAGATCTGTAATGTGTTTCACCTTTGTCAGTCCAACTTTAATGACAGAAAGCTGGGCCTTTTCACAAACTGGTTGACTATATGATACAGGTGTGCCATGTGTTCCAATGGAAAACGATATATATTTCCTCACAAATGCAGTGGCGATCAAGACTCGGGTAGCAAGAGTAAGAACTGAAACATGCTGAAAACCAAGCTAAAATCAATGATTCATGTCAATTTAGTAAGTCCTACAAAGACATGTCGTTACCGCAAGCTTCATAACCTGATAGAAAAACTGTAATTCATTGAATCTGCTTGTTGAACGTGACATATTTTGTATTTCTAATCTTATCTTCTCTAGCCTTGTATAGCTAACTCCTAGAGATATGGTAGGATTAGTTACCTTGCCACGTAAGACATCCTGTGTATATAATGTAACCTACTCCATGGAATACAATGAGTTGCACCAAATATTCTCTCTACATGATATCAGTTTTACCACGATCTTCTGTCGCTTCCGCACCTCTCCGCCGCCGCGCCTAGCCCTAGACGCCGCCGCCTCGCCAACTCCTCCTGCCGCCGCCGTCGCTACCTCTCTGTAGCCACCGCCGCCTCGCCAACTCCTCCTGCCGCCGCCGTCGCTACCTCTCTGTAGCCACCGCCGCCGCCTCCTTCCCATCCAATCTAGCCGCTGCCGCCGACGCCACTTCCCCCGTAGCCGATGCCGCCGCCGCTTCTCTTGTTCCTCCCGAAACCCTAAGGGCCGCCGCCGCTTTTCCCTTCCTTCTGTCGCCGCCGCCGACGCCACTTCCCCCGTAGCCGATGCCGCCGCCGCTTCTCTTGTTCCTCCCGAAACCCTAAGGGCCGCCGCCGCTTTTCCCTTCCTTCTGTCGCCGCCGCCGCCCTCTTCTCCATACCCATCGCAGCCACCGCTCCCTCTCCCTCTCACCCAAAACCCTAACCACCCGCCGTCTCCATGGCCAAGGCCGATGCATCCGACGCCGGCTCCTTCTCCGGTGCCATGTTCACCTCCGATCGTCTCAACGAGATCCACATCAAGGACCACGTCCCTGTCATCCTCGATCTCGACTCGCCGTCCTACAATGCATGGCGCACGTACTTCGCGCTGTTGTTCCGCTCTTACCGTCTCATCGAGCATGTTGACGGGAGTGTTGACTTCCACGACATGAAGGACGACGACGAGTGGCTCGCTGTGGACGCCTGCATCGTCAAGTGGCTCTTCCTCACCATCTCCGGTAGCCTCTTCAACATGGTGAATGCCCGTGATCCGTCCGCGTATGCTATGTGGACGCGCCTGTGTGATCTCTTCCTCGACAATCAACTGCAGCGCCGCGTCTTTCTTCAAGGGGAGTTCTTCACTATGCAGCAAAACGATCTTTCGATCGACGAGTACTGCACGCGGCTGAAGGTTCTCGCCATTGAGCTACGCGACGTCGGCATGACCATCGATGACTCGGTCCTCCTCACCAACCTCCTCCGCGGCCTCCACCCCGACCTTGGCCAGTCCGCCGCCAACCTCTCCCTCATCACACCGACGTACGCGAAGGCGGTTACCTACCTTCGCATGGAGGAAAAACGCCTCCGTCACACCGCTCGGCAGGCGACCCACGCCGCTCTTCACGTGGGCCTCGCCGCCGGCCACGGCTCTACTCCAACCCAGCCGGGGCCGCGCGCTCCCGCTCCTGCCCCGCCACCCACGCCTGCGCCCTCCAACGGCCGCAAGCAGAAGGGTCGCGGGGGGCCGGGGCCGCAACTCCAACACGACGCCGCGCCCTCCTGCGCCCGCGGCGGCTGCCCCTCCTCCGCCTTGGCTCTCGGGGTATAACCCATGGACGGGAGTAGTGCATGCCTACTCCATGCCCGTCCCCCGCCCACCAGCTCCGAGCATCCTCGGGCCACGGCCGAGCACTCCTCAGGCGCTGCTGACCGCACCGGTTCCTGCCGCGCATGGCGCTGCCGCGGCCTACGGTGGCTCGTCGGCCTATGGTGGTCCCCCTGCATACGGTGGCACACCGGGCTACGGTGCATACGGTGGCGCCCCTCCGGTCTACGACCCGGCGCTTCTCTCTGCCCTGCATGCTGCCCCCTCGCCGAGCGCCTACAACGGAGGTGGCGATTGGTACATGGACACCGGTGCCGCCGCCCACATGGCCTCCAACCCCGGTATCTTATCCCGTTCCGCTCCCTATCCTTTCTCCTTCCGCATCATGGTCGGTGATGGTAGCTCTCTTCCCATCGCCCATCATGGTTCATCCTCTCTTCCGTTACCCTCTTCTTCTTTAACTCTCAATAATGTGCTTGTTTCACCATCCTTAATTAAAAATCTTTGTTCTGTTCGCACTCTTACTCGTGAAAATCCTGTCACTGTTGAGTTTGACGCTCTCGGTTTTTCTGTTAAGGATGCTCGCTCCCGGAGGGTTCTGCACCGATGTGACTCTCCCGATGATCTCTACCCATGCGGCGCTTCTACTCGCAGTGGCCCGGTCGCTCTTCATGCCGACGTCTCGCTTTGGCACGCTCGTCTCGGTCATCCCGGCGCCGACGCTCTTCATAAAATTTTGAGCACTTTTTCCTTTTCATGTAATAAATCAGCGGCTCACACTTGTCATGCTTGCCGCATAGGAAAACACGTTCGTCTCCCGTTTTCTTCATCTTCATCGATTGCAACTTTTCCCTTTGATGTGATTCATTGTGATGTTTGGACATCTCCCGTGCCTAGCAATTCGGGTTTACCATATTACCTTGTGATTTTAGATGATTTTTCACACTTCACTTGGACTTTTCCGTTACGCCGCAAATCCGACGTCGCCTCCACCCTTCACTCATTTTATGCCTATGTCACCACCCACTTTCATCGCACCATTGCTCATCTTCAAACCGATAACGGAAACGAATTTGATAATATCGCCATTCGCCATCTTCTATCCACGCATGGCACCATTTTTCGCTTAACTTGTCCATACACATCCCAACAAAACGGCCGTGCCGAACGTGTTCTCCGCACCCTCAATGAGAGTGTCCGCGCCTTGCTCTTTCATGCACACATGCCACCTCGCTTTTGGCCCGATGCACTCGCCACCGCCACTCTCCTTCTCAACCTCCGGCCGTGTAAACCACGCTGGAGCTACACCCCTCACCATCTTCTGTTCGGGTCTCCTCCGTCATATGATGATCTTCACGTCTTTGGTTGTTTGTGTTATCCCAACATCACCGCTACGGCGCCACACAAGCTTGCACCACTGTCGGTGTCAAAACCGGCGGATCTCGGGTAGGGGGTCCCGAACTGTGCGTCAAGGCCGGATGGTAACAGGAGACAAGGGACGCGATGTTTTTTACCCAGGTTTGGGCCCTCTCGATGGAGGTAATACCCTACTCCTTCTTGATTAATATTGATGATATGGGTAGTACAAGAGTAGATCTACCACGAGATCAAGGAGGCTAAACCCTAGAAGCTAGCCTATGGTATGATTGTTGTATGTATTGTATATCTATCGACTAGCCTGGCCTCGGTTTATATAATGCACCGGAGGCCTAGGATAACAAGAGTCCTAGCCGAATACGCCGGTGGGGAGAAGTCCTTGTCTTGATCGCCAAGTCTTGTGGAATCTTCCTTGTATGCGGTAGCCGTCCGAACTGGCCCATGAGTATACGGCCACGGGGGTCCTCGGCCCAATCTAATAGATCGGGAGACGACGTGGTGAGTACCCCTAGTCCAGGACACCGTTAGTAGCCCCCTGAACCGGTCTTCAAGTTAGGGACGCTCCTCGATTCTTCCGAACTGTTCTTCATCTTCGGTTGCCAGTCTTGAAAACTGGTTCAACAAATCTTCTTTATCTTCGATCTTGAGGATCGCCAAAATGCATTCGACGAGTTTACACATCGGGTATCCGAGGAGCCCATTTAAGTTTCCGGCCTTTATCAATGCCTTGTTTATTTTTATGCCACACCTCGGGTTTGAAGTTGTTCCCGGGAGGCAGGGTCCTCTTGCGTCCGAGCTCCAACGCCAGACTGCATTCGAGGTATCTTTTGCAGCCGAGCACGAACGCCGGATCGCTTCCCAGCTCTAGCGCCGGAATGTATCCGAGCTCCAACGCCGGACTATGTATCCGAGCTCCAACGCCGGACTGTATATTCGAGCTCCAACGCCGAAATATATCCGAGCTCCAACGTCGGACTGTGTCCAGGCTCCAATGCCGGACTATATCCGAGGTGTCGTATCACCTTGGTTCAAAAAAGTTGAAGGAGTTTAGCCGAGCTTAATGTCGGAAATGCCCTCTATGGAGCCAGCCACTAGCGCCCGAGCTTTATGCCGGACTGCTTCCGAGGTGGTGCACCACCCTGACTATGGGCCGATTTTTTGTCAATATTTTTTATTGGTGCAATTTATTCTCTGCCGAGATATATAGCCAGTAGCCCTCAAGGTGTGTATCGGTCTAAAACCCGAGATGCACATGAAGGATGACATAAGACCGCTGATCCCAGTAGCCGCTGAGACTCAGGTTGATTTGCAAAATCAGCCTGAGGATCAAGTCCTAGCTCGGCAGAATACTTCGGGACACAAAAGCGGCGTGCTCACTCCTCAAGACTCAGGTTGGGTGCGGCCGACCAACCTGAGGATCAAAATCTCCTCGGAAACTATATTGCACATAAAATTTTCTGCATTGGACAAGCAATGCAGTAGCCCCCGAGACACTGGTCGGGTGGCAACACCAGATCAGGGGATCGATGTGCCCCTTTAATATTTGTAAATAATAAGACCGAAGCCCAGTAGCCCCCGAGCCTTAATGTGGGCACGGGTGGCCGAATTAAGGATCAATATCCATAGTAAAATCACAAATTATGTGTAATGACTCTATGTATCCAAGTACTTTACGTCATTAATGCTCGGATCCGCATTGTACAAAACTTTGTTGACCGACCATTGGCTTCCACCTCCTTGGCCAGTAGCCGAGGAGTGTTTGTCCTACTTTATAAAGCCTTTATGAGGGCAAAGATTTACGACAAACAAGGCAATCTGGCCACACGGTTTTATAAACAAAGGTACGCAGAGAGATATGTTGTATTACTGTTTAACAGAAGAAATGTATTCCAAAGAAAATAGTCCTGCTATCGGTTCCTTTCTTTGGGTTGTCATGCTAAGCATGATCATGAAACCTCAACTCGAATGTAAGAGCAAAATATCGAGGATTTAGTTTGGGAGGCCAGTTAATAGCCCCCGGTAGTGTTCGGCGACAGTCGAGGTCAAGCCGTAAACACTTCAGCCAATGTTATGAATGGCCCGTCATAGTCATCGGATCGCTGACCAGTTTACGCTTATTGTGACAGTCAGTTTTCGGCTTTCTCCACTACGGTGCTTAACCATGTGAGCTGGAAGCACAATCGCAGTGGTTCTCCCTTTGCACGCCTAGCCGAACAAAACGGAACGTAGGAAGCAAGTGCAGGAGCCGGGCAACCCAACTATTGACCGAAGACACAATTCGAAGCCGATGCATATATAGCAATATCTGAGAATGTTTTTGCCGAATCCCTAAAGGTGTCCGGCGTTGCACTGCGAGACTAATGCTAGAAAAGCACAAATAGTTTAAAAGTGCCAAAAAACTTGGAAAACCAAGAAACGTCAGTAAAAACATGACGTCCGAACAAGATCAAGTGTTCGGTGCCAATCCTAAAATTGGTCTCAGAAAAAAGAAGTGCTTCTGTCGTCCTTTAACATGACACATCCTATCTCAAGACTTCGAGCGGGTCAGCCTACGGCTTCAACCTCCTATCCCGAGGGCGGAGTACTTCTCATTAGGCCAGTTTAGCAAACTAAACTCTAGCGGCTTTGAGAGAGAAATTAGGCTCCCCGGCTAGTGACCGCACACTCGCTCGAAAAAAGGAGTGATAAATAATAATAATAATAGAACTTTGCAACGACTAAGAAGAAGAACACTTATTATAAAATGGCTCAAATAAACTTAAGAGCCCTCAAGTGACTTGGGTAGAAGAATGATTGCATGTACCGAAGTACTTATATCATATCTATGTTCAACCGAACTTTAAACGCGTCTTAACCGACCATCAGCTTCTCCCTCTTCGGTCAAGGACCGAAAAGTGTTATGTACTCCATCGGTCGAGAATATCGACGGTGTTTTCAATAACCAGGCAATCAGGCCATAAGGCTGTAACAGACAAAGCGCGCTCAGGGAACTTATGCTATATTACCGTGAAGTGTAAGAAGCATCTTCGAAGAAAATAGTACCCCCGCCGATACCTTTCTTCGGTGCTCATTGTTATTATGAGACTTGTGCAATAGATTTTTTGTACTCATGAGTTCCGTTGTGTGCCGACCATCATTGAATAACTATAAGAGCGCTAGCTTTCGGCTTCACCCAGTCTGTGGTCCGGCTCGGGTGACCCGATCGTGACAATCGCAGAGGTGCTCCCTTTACTCCCTAGCCGAACAATCGGGAACGTAGGGGTAAACACAGGAGCGAGGCAACCCAGCTTGCAAATCGCTTAAGTCAATGTGGTGCATATTGTGGCGTAATACACGAACAAGGAAAGAAGCCGTACAAGTATAATCATATGCAACAGGAAAAGCTTCATAAAGGAAGCCCCCAAGTAAACGGGGTATTTGAATTTATGTGTCACAAACAAAGTTTGGATAAGGAAATTTTTTAGAAGCAACTTTTTTCCAAAAAAGTATAATGCTTGGTCGAACCGAACGCAAGTTAGAAATTAAAGCTTTGAGCATGAAAGCGACTTAGCTGGTTAATGTGTTCGGTATTGATGACGCAGTCCGAGCTTGATGCGGGGCAAGGTTCCATCCCTCAAGCCGGTCCCGAGGTGGCGGAGCGGAGAGCTTGACACGCCGAAGTGGTGACATAGCACGATCAATGCAGACCGGCAGAATGACACCGAAGTCTCCGGATCATTTTCCTGTGCACAAAAAATAGTGCAAACCAGAGATAATAGTAATAATGATAATTAAAAAAAATCGTTGCATAATCAATAATTTATGCAAAGTGAGTAATAAAAGAAATATGGCCTGGCGCCGAAGTCAATGTCGATGCAGGGCGTCGGCGTGATGCGGTAAGGGCGTGACAAAGCCTGAATTCACAGGTCGGTCCGAGCTCCGGATGCGGCGTTCGCCGAACTATGTACGGAAACTGACCGAACCACCATGCGACTGTCGTTAATACAGCCACCATTTGATAGACCTGTGTACATATGACGGACAAACCAGAGTAATAATTCCTTGGGAAAAATGAACCCAAACAAGCAAAAAATACTGGGATTAATAGCACCTGGTTTATTTGTTGTAGCAATCCGAAGGAAGGTGATTCTTAAAATTGGGACTCGCTCCGCACACCCATTGCCTGATGGGCGATAAAACGACGGAATGGCAATGCTGGTAAAGGTTGACTCGCCGAGGCAAAGCCCTCGGCCCAGCTAACGTGATGGAGCTGGTTGGCTAGTGACGCCAAAGTGTCCAGAGTAGGTTGATGAAGAGATGGCGAAGCCCCCGGTCCAGCCGAGATGGCGAAGCCCCCGGTCCAGCCGAGATGTCGAAGCCTCGATGTCAGCCGATGAGTCGAAGTAGGTCGGCGTGATGGACACCAGCTTGAAGAAGCAATAGTGCGGCCCTGTCGATGCAGGTCGTGACGTGGTCGATGCCGGCTTGATGAAGCGACCGTGCGGCGATGCCGGTATGCCCGCTCCGTGTAATCCATGGGGCGGCGATGTTGATGATGATTTATCCTTTGCGATGCTGGGCTCTTGTTCGGCTTGCCGAGATGATGATCTGAAGAAGTTGAGCTCGGCTCAACAAAGTGACGCCGTGTCTAGCGCAGGTCGGCAGCCGTGGAGTAATATTGCCAGACTGGTTTGACACCAGCATGATGTTGAAGATCATGTTCAAAAGATCCTACAGTTAGTGAGATGTGTTAGGGAACAAAACACAATACCCCATACAAAACTTCCTTCAAAAGGGATGTCCGAAATCCTGTTCATAAAAAAGATGAACCCGGGTCGGATTCGTTTTCGCGCAGAAAACAGATCCGAAAAGTGATGCACTAATTGGAAGGTTCCCGGAGTTTGGACGGTCGGATCGAGCCAAAATTTTGAGAGGTGGTAGATATAGGAATTCCGCAGCCGATCAACGGTTGGATCTTCCAAAGGACGTCCGAGCTAGAAGCTGGACACCACGCCCTAAACTCATCCAAATTCCCGTCCAGATTTGACAGGGCTCCGGTATATCGTGGATTGCCAGAGATTCCTCCATCGGAACTCGACGAAATTTTCCAGGGTTGTTGTAGACTCAATTCCGCACAATTCCATCAAAGCGATCGTCAAAGCGATACTCGAGGAGGTGGTGGTGGCAGATACGAGTTCGCTGTCCAGAAAAACAGCACGGTCGCTCGAGGGCAATGTTGACGTTGAGCCCCCGAGCTCCATAGATGATTCCTCCGTGATCTTGATAGAGATCGGAGTTGATGTTTGACGAAGGTCCTCGTCCGGACATGGTGATCCGAACACGGGGCGCAATTCTTGGTCGAACCAAGGTGACCAGTCGAGCTAGTGACGAAGATGCCGAAGTCGCAGTTGATCTGCAGGCGAGCCATCGATCCTTTTGTTGATCACACAGCGGAACTCTCAATGAAAGCACCAATGTCGGTGTCAAAACCAGCGGATCTCGGGTAGGGGGTCCCGAACTGTGGTCAAGGACGGATGGTAACAGGAGACAAGGGACGCGATGTTTTTTACCCAGGTTCGGGCCCTCTCGATGGAGGTAATACCCTACTCCTGCTTGATTAATATTGATGATATGGGTAGTACAAGAGTAGATCTACCACGAGATCAAGGAGGCTAAACCCTAGAAGCTAGCCTATGGTATGATTGTTGTATGTATTGTATATCTATCGACTAGCCTGGCCTCGGTTTATATAATGCACCGGAGGCCTAGGATAACAAGAGTCCTAGCCGAATACGCCAGTGGGGAGAAGTCCTTGTTTTGATCGCCAAGTCTTGTGGAATCTTTCTTGTATGCGGTAGCCGTCCGAACTGGCCCATGAGTATACGACCACGGGGGTCCTCGGCCCAATCTAATAGATCGGGAGACGACGTGGTGAGTACCCCCTAGTCCAGGACACCGTCAACCACGCTCTCTCGCTTGTGTCTTTCTTGGCTACCAACCCAACACCAAAGGCTTTCGCTGCTACGACCCGGTCTCTCGTCGAGTGTTCGTCTCACGGCATGTTTACTTTGATGAAGCTGTTTTTCCCTTTGAGCAGGTTTCATTGACAGCAGCTCTGACCGTGGACGCTCCCACTCGGCGGTCTCGGGGAGCTCTTTCGCTCCCATCGCCGCGCCCGCCCTCCTCTTTGGCGGGCCCCTCCGGCCTCTCGGCGGGGTCTCCCTCACCGGCTCAAGAGGAGCCGGCCTTACCTCGGTCGGCGTCACCCATACGTGTCGCGGCCTCCTTGATGACTGCGGTCACTCCGCCACCCGCGGCTCCATCCGCGGCCTCGTCACCGTCGTCTTCACGGTCACCCGTGGCCTCGTCCGCGGTTCCGTCGCCGCTGTTGGTACAGCCACCTGCGGCTTCGCCGATGGCCTCGTCGCCGTCCCTAACGCTGCCAACTGCGGCCTTGCCCGCAGATTCGTCATCGCCACCTGCGGCCTCGTCACCCGCCGTCTCGGCCGCGGTCACGCCGTCATCCTCGGCGGTTCCACCTCCAGAGGCTGTGGCTCCGCCTCGATGGCGGCCTCGGCCACCACCCCCGCCGCTTCATCATTCCATGGTGACACGCGCCAAGGACGGGATCAGGCAACCGAATCCTCGCTATCACAACCTCAGTGTCACGGTCGTCTCTCCTGTGCCGCGCTCGGTGCGCTCTGCGTTGAGCGACCCGCACTGGCTTGCCGCCATGCGCTCTGAGTATGATGCCCTCGTCGCCAACCGGACATGGACGATGGTTCCCCGTCCCCCTGGTGCTAACATTATTACTGGCAAGTGGGTATTTCGGCATAAGTTCCTTCCGGATGGCTCTTTGGACAGGTACAAGGCCCGCTGGGTTGTTCGTGGCTTTGCGCAACGTGCTGGTGTTGATTTCTCGGAGACCTTTTCTCCGGTTGTCAAACCCGCCACGATACGCGTCGTTCTTCAGCTCGCTACATCTCGTCATTGGCCTGTTCATCAGCTCGACATCAACAACGCATTTCTTTATGGTCATCTCCAGGAGCGTGTTCTATGTCAGCAGCCCACTGGTTTTGTTGATCCCACTCGACCTGATGATGTCTGCTTGCTCTCACGGTCTCTCTATGGTCTGAAGCAGGCGCCTCGTGCTTGGTATCACTGCATTGCAGCATTTCTCACTGCCCTTGGGTTTCGCAGCACCACCTCGGACACGTCGCTATTTGTGCTTCATCGAGCTGATCATGTCGCCATGCTTCTTCTGTATGTTGACGACATTGTCATCACCGCCTCTCGCGTGGACATACTTCGCGACATCATCGGTCGTCTTGGTTCTGAGTTTCGGCTGAAGGACTTGGGCGCTTTGCACTTCTTCCTCGACATTAATGTGCGACGTGATGCCTCTGGATTCTTTCTCCATCAAGGAAAGTATGTTCTTGATCTGCTGGATCGTGCTGGCATGACCGACTGCAAGCCTGCTGCCACTCCTGCCGAGGCTAAGCCGAAGCTTTTTGCCACTGCTGGGCAACCTGCTACCGATGCCCCTCTATACCGCAGTATTGTTGGTGCTCTTCAGTATCTCATGCTCACCAGACCAGACATTCAGTTTGCAGTTCAGCAGGTTTGCTTGCATATGCACTCGCCCCGTGATGTTCACTGGTCCTTGGTCAAGCGCATTCTTCCGTATATTCGTGGCACACCGACCTTTGGTCTTCGTCTTCGTGCTTCTACCTCCACCGAGCTGCTTGCTTACACTGATGCGGATTGGGCTGGCTGTCCTGACACTCGACGGTCCACATCGGGATATTGTGTCTTCTTTGGTGACTCTCTCATATCTTGGTCCTCCAAGCGGCAGCCCACCGTCTCCCGCTCGAGTGCCGAGGCCGAGTACCGTGTTGTTGCCAATGTTGTTGCCGAGACATGTTGGTTTCGTCAGTTACTTGGTGAACTTCGGGTTTCCATCCCGAAAGCCATGGTGGTTTACTGTGATAATGTTTCGGCCACCTATCTCGCGGCCAACCCGGTGCAGCACAAGCGCACCAAGCATATTGAACTTGATGTTCACTTCGTCCGCGAGAAGGTACAGTTGGGTCAGCTTCGTGTTCTTCATGTACCGACCACCCAGCAGTTTGCCGACATTATGACCAAGGGGCTTCCAACCGCTGCGTTCCAGGAGTTTCGTTCCAGTCTTTGCATCGCCGACGCCGACGCTTCGACTGCGGGGGGGGGGGGGTGTTGAACGTGACATATCTTGTATTTCTAATCTTATCTTCTCTAGCCTTGTATAGCTAACTCCTAGAGATATGGTAGGATTAGTTACCTTGTCACGCAAGACATCCTGTGTATATAATGTAACCTACTCCATGGAATACAATGAGTTGCACCAAATATTCTCTCTACACTGCTCACCACTAAGACAAACAGTTGGACAAAATAATTATTTGATCCATTACACGAAGAAATTTTATACATCCAATAAAATAATACTATTGATAAAGCATTTTTTTTTCTTGCAAGAGGTGTAGCTTTCATGATGCACAATTTTTATGCATGTCATGCACATTCATGACTTCTTTTCCTTGACCCTTTTTCTCTGGACAATTGCGATTATCATGAAACCCTACTTGGTTTCACGTCTTGCACGAGCGTGCGACCTTGGCCTTGGCTTCTTCGTTCTTCTTTTTCAGTTCTTCCCCATTCATCTCCTTTCCTCTCCTTATTCTTTTACTTCTCCCTGCCGAACGAACATCATTTGGCGGGTGTATGTTAACTTGAGTAGGGATGTTGCAACCAATAAATGCCTCATATTCCTCTTGCCTAGTGTGCTTCACTGCAGGAACCCTCGCTGACTTGGAGAAGCCTGTATGTTTGACAGGTGTGTATGCTTGCTTTGTTACATGTGTAGAATGCATTCTTTGCACTCTCAATAACTCGACAATTTGATCTGATCAAGTGACCATGATTGTGGTGCTCAACCCATGATTCTATCTTGTAGGTATCATTACCACACAACTTCATGTGCATAAAACTTATAGAACTTCTCAACAGCCTCTAATCCTTCAAATGGCATGCCTAAACTAGGCTTCAAATTCTCTTCACATTCCGGTGTAAAAGACGAACACTTAAACATAAACAATGAATTAGTAAGCATCATTGTGTATAACTAACTGAAGTATATACAACTAGGAAGCAATTGACTCACGGGGAGAGGAACACTTGCTTTGGTGTGGTAAATCTTTCCTCCTCAAGCTATTGGTAGATTGCATTGCTGCACAAAGACACAAACAGATACAGAATTAGCCTCTGAAATGAGAATCACTCATGTACAGTATATGAAATCCATATTTTGGCCACATCTCATACGCCACCAGCCAATCAAAAATCTGGCTGCTCACCTTTTAATAAATTAATAATTTTCTATACTAGTTAGGCAAAGCTATAAGAGAAGACGGTCTATTGATCTGGTCAACCCTGTACATGGCCATCCACACCAATTCTGCATGTGTGTGTTTGCGTGTTGTGAGTTGTGGCGAGCTAGCTACCTGGTAGTCCCTAGGTGAGGCACCTTAGCTCCAGATCGCTCGGGCATCGGGAGAAAATCAAGTCACCCTGACATGCGTACCTCACACCAAGAAGTACACGGCGGCCGCGTCAGGAGATCGAGATGAACCAACTGCAATCGATCAGTATCCTGTGTGGTTGGTGTTTAGGGCGCACGGCGAGGTCTCCGTCTTTGGCCGCGCGTCGCCGCCATAGTGATCGGATCTGCGACGTGGGGTTGGACAGGGGTGCCCGTGCAAATTTGCAGGTCTAGGAGCATCTCCAGCCGCGCCCCAACAAGCTCTCTTCAGTCAATTTTGCCGTGCCGGTGTCAAAAAAATGGTCCAGTCGCGTCTCTAGAAGCCTGTTTTTCGGCGGCTCGGGGTGAAACTGGTGCCGGAGAAGCCAGGCCGAACCCGGCTTCCTGAGGGGGCGCCGGCACAAGCAAAAAGGGCTGTGGGTTCGCCTTATCGGCGAGGCGAGCGCCTCTTCCCGCCGTTTCTTCCCGCCTTTATTCCCGCGTTTTCCCCACTTCCCTCCCGTACTCTTCCTTCCTCCCGCTCGCCTCCCTCCCAGCCGGCCGCCATGCCACCGAAGAAGTACGTCGCCCCCCGCGCGGCGGGCAACCGCGACCGCCTCCGTCGCCCAGCCGAAGCAGAGGAAGCCGAGGGTGCCGCCGATCAAGCCACCGGGCATGTCAAATGCCGAGTAGAGGGCGGAAGTTCAGCGGCGGGAGGCTGTCACCGCCGACCGGCGGAACATGGCCATCGTCAAGAAGGCCCGCGACAACGCGGCGCGCGCGGCTGCGGCTGACTCGGTGGACCAAATCGAGACCGATGCGACTCGCGCGGGGATGATGAATCCACCCGGAAGCCACGCCCAGTACGCGCCCTGGGGTCAGCAAGGCGTCGGCTCTCCGCAACCATGGGGATCGCCCTCGCCGGGCTACGCCGACGGGGACGCGCACGGTGGGTTCAACCCAAACGTCACCTTCCCCATGAATACCCGGCCCAGCGCACACCCTCTCCCGCCTTCGCCGACGTGCAGTACCCTCCATACAACTACTCGCCGCCCGCCTACGCCTCCTCCCGGACGCCCCCGCTACGCCGTGGCCCGATGCCCTTCTCGCACCTCGGCGACACCGACGAGACCAAGGCCGACATGGACGACATCATCGCGACAGGTTCGGTCGCGGCTACCGCATCTCCCGGGTTCGTCACCCAGGACGAGGTGGTGGATCTCAGCGGCAGCATGGACGGCGAGCTCGGCTACGTCTACGGCGAGGACGAGCAGGAGGAGCAGGAGGAGGACGACGACGAGGAGGAGGAGGAGGAGGAGGAGGAGGAGCCGACGCCTGCGACGGCGAAGGGGCGCAAGAAGAAGCGGGCGTCCAGGATAGGCGAGCCGCGCATCAAGTGGGCGTCCAAGGAGGAGGAATGCCTCGCCGAAGTATGGATAGTCATCTGCCTCGACCCGACGACCGGCACGAACCAGAGCGTCGACACGTATTGGGACCGCATTAAGGCTGAGTTCGACGAGCGCAAGCTCGTCGACCCCTACTTCAAAGGCGTCTACATGCAGCGCGGCTCCAAGGCATGGTGAACCATCGAGGGCGTATTCAGGGGGCGTGCAACAAATGGAATGGGGGCGTCGAGGAGGTCGCGGCTCGCCCGGAGAGCGGCGCCAGCGTCGAGGATCAGGTATGCCACGCCAGCCTCCCGCCTCTCTTCGCCGTGTACGCGCGTCAACTGTTTGTCCCTCCGCGCAGTTGCTGCGCATGTTCACCCTGTACCGGCAGAGCAACAACGACGCCGAATTCAAGTACCTCCACGTCTACAAGCGCATTGACAAGTGCGAGAAATGGGCGGAAGTCCGACGCACCCTCGACAAGGCCAAGGATACCTACAAGCCGGACGCGCCAACTCCTGGCGCATCGGAAGGGCGGCCGGACGGCAACAAAGTTGCCAAGAAGGGGAAATACGCCGACACGGCCACCGCTCGAGTGTAGGAGTCCATCGAGCACTGCCTCGCCGACGCGCAGGCCCGGGCCGTCCTTCGTGAAGAGAAGACCGAGGCGCGGTGGTCGGCGTTGATGTCGAGCAGCGCCGTCAAGCTCGACCTGCTCCAGACGAACGTCGCCGCGAAGAAGAGAAACACTGACCTGGCTTTCCTGCTGGCGGGGCGGACATGCTCCAGAGCACCGACGAGGCGGTCAAGGCGTGGTACTTGGCGGAGCGCGACCTCATCCTGAACCAGCTTCCCTCGACAAGGCCGCCGACGCCGATGCACACGCCGACGCCGACGCACACGCCGACACCGACGCCGATGCACACGCCGCCGCCGCCGCCAAGCCCGCCCGCTTACGCCTCCACGACGCCCGGCACCACCGAAGCCACACCGACACCGCCCAGCGCAGAGGCTGCTCCGACACCGCCAAGCCTGCGCACGCTAACTCCGCCGAAGCCTGGGGCAGAGCCCGTCGAGTGATGCGCACGCGAACTTCTGCCGCTCTATTTTTTGTACGCCGAACTGTGGCTTGCGATCGCCCGACTTGTGGCGTCTTTTGTGAGCGGGAACGACCAAGTTTGATTTTTTTCGCGTCCTGGGGGCGGTGCATGGGGGCGTGACTGGGAGCTAGGTCGCCCACAGGGGCCGAACTAGTGCCGGTTCGCCCTCAGACCGCTCTTTTTAGTGCCCTAGGGGGCCGAACGGCTGAAGATGCTCTAACTTAGATAGGTTGTGGGCTTGTTTTTGAAAAAATACACCGGAATCAGCTCTAACGCGACGATTTAGATCGGACGACTGAAACGATCCAGATGCAGGGATACATGAAACTTGAGGATTCATAGGGATACAGAATTAGATCGGCCGGTTAAAAACTCTTTGGATGCACGGATGCACAAAACTAGCGGATTCATAGGATACGATGCCATATTTAATCACTTTAATTATCTCTATTCTGTATGCAAACACTTATTCAGAATTTAGCTTCATTCTGTGAGGCGGATCCCGTCATCACGCAGTGTCTCGGTACATGTCATAGTTAGTCCGACTCAGTATCAAAATAACACCCAAAAAATATACTCAATGAAAGAGTCCGAATCTTACTTAGATACATACAGGAGTCTGAATCCTACTTAGATACATACACCACATACACCACGTTCACGTCCAGGGCCACATCATACCGGGCCGTGTATACGTACATGCCATAGTCAGTCCCACTCAGTATCAAAATAACACTCAGAAAATATACTCAATGAAAGAGTCTGAATCCTACTTAGATATATACAGGAGGCCGAAACCTACTTGGAGGCAGGTATCGCTGGTGCTACAAATACACCTGTATCTCCACGTGATTCTTACACAATCTCAAGTCTTCAGTTCAATTAAATAGAATCAGTTTCACACGTCGCCTTCTAGATACCTTTGGTTCAATTAAGCTGCTAAGCTCCCAAGTCAGCTTAACATCATGTATTTTTGTTGCGTATTTTCATATACGACATCCTTCAACATGTTTTTCTTTTTGCGAATTCTTCAACATCTTTATGAACAACGGCGCCTGTCATGAAATGAATAAGTTTATCATTAGCAATTTGAAATTTCCAAACAAATAGTGCACCAAACCGTACTTTGAGCAACAAATTTACAAGATTTTATATATGACACACTGAATCATATTTAAACATCATTGTTGACAAGGAAAAAATAGATGCAATTATTGGACTAGAATGCACACTGAACTGACATATACAAGTTTAATCCATTTTCCATTTCTAATATTTCTTACACTTCCAAAACTCGTAGGCAAGCATTTTGATCACATTCTCCAGAGATGGATGCTAAGGAAAGAAGAAGGAAACGAGACAGAGAGCGCTATGAACAAATGGCCGATGAAAAAAGAGAGGAAAAACTAAAAAAATGCCGTGAAGCCTATCAACAAAAGAAAGAAAAAACATGCGCACAACAAAGGCAGATATATGCAAAAATGCAGCCGAAACAAAAGAAAGCTAGAATAGAACATATCAATGAATTGAAACACAACACAACAAGCAAAGACTATTGCACTAGAGAACCCTGCCTATATTGCAACTGAAAAAGAAGTTGGTGCTTCTACCTTTCCTAAATATAGAAAGCATGTCACACCAGGAGAAAGGCAAACATTGCTACACCGTCGTAACAAAGAATTCACGACAAGATAGAGGCATGTATCATCGAAACAAGATGTATCTATGACGGAAACCGGCGACTATGACATAGAACCTCTACAGTAACCAGAAGAAATGATTTACGGTAATACTCTAAATTTTACACAATACTCGCATTCAAAATAAATATACAAATGTTTGTAGAACTAACCATATTTTATGGACATACATCCCCTCATCAATGTTTCCAAGCATCAAAGAAGCGGATACACCAACACAAACATTCTACAATGACGATCAAAATAAGGTGGCATTGTGGCAGACATCCCGTCTTCAATGTTTCCAGCAATCAAAGAAGTAGATGCACGAATACAAACATTATACAATGACGTTCATGGTAAGGTTATAAAAGTTCCTATATATTTTTATGCAATAAAAAAATTACACACATATATATATATATATATAAACAAATAATTAATTACTACACAGTTAAGGATGAGATTATATGTGAGCATGATGCAACCATGAGTGAAGTAGATACACCAACACAATCAATCAATAATGACGATCAAGGTAAGGTCATCAATTCCATATATGTTCTTATGAAATCCAAAGAAATATATTATACAATAAAAAATTGCAACACAGGTAATAATGAAGTCATATTTGAAGAGGACATAAACGAGGACGAATACATGTTCTCTGGTCAAGGTATGCTCAATAGAATTTAAATATATTTTAATCATTATATTGCTTTTGTACTAACTTTTATGCTACAAACCAAACTAGAATGGGACGGAGAAGTGGAAATTGAAATAAAAGAAGGCGAGGAAATACACAACCCTGATCCTTATGATTTCTTCTATAGCAACATACCCAAAAAACCACACGTGCTCAAAACGGAAGGAAATTGCAGATTCTGCCATGCAAAAAATTCAAGTATGAAACTAAGGGATTATGCTGCAGAAAAGGACAGATAAGACTAGCCAATGCAGATACACCACCTGAACTCATAAGACTTTGGACAAGCAACGACTTTGACGCAAGACATTTTTGGAACAATATAAGATTTTTCAATGGCCACTTCTTGTTTACTACTCTATATTGCCATCTTGACAGAGACACAACTGACATGCGAACATCTGGTGGTATTTACACCTTTCGAGCACATGGTCAGATCTATCACAACATACACTCATTTGGTAATAGTCGATCAGATCCAAAGCATGTGGAGCTATACTTCTACGACGATGATCCAAGCTTAGAGCATCGGTACCGCCGTTGCCGCGAGGAAATGTACGAGCAAGACAAGCATGTGATCGGGATAATAACCGACATCCTATGGGATAACCCATACTCTCAACAGTTTAGGAGTTTGGGACGAGCCCAAAACCTTGAGGACTACAGACTCATCTTAAACCTGGACCAAAGATTGGACCAGAGAACATACAACGCGCCAATAAATTCGGAGGTAGCTGCAGTGTGGATTGAAGGAAATGAAAGAACTTATGACAGGAATGTAATACTACATGGAAACAACAACGAAAAAGAGCACATTCGATCATATTACAGGTGCTATGATTCGTTGTCGTACCCTCTATTCTTTCCAAGAGCTGAACTGGGTTGGCATAGGAAAATCCCAAAGAGGAATACAAAAGAGGAAGATATTGGTGCTGATAATATCATTAATGATGATGACACAGGATTTTTTTTCATATACTATTATATTCAAAATTCAATTTAACTAACTTTTTTATGTCGCAATATTTGCACAGATTCTGCCAACGGCCTGTGCTAAGCATGAAAGAATACTACTGCTATAAATTCCATACACGACCAAGCATATTCAACCCAATATTGCACGGCGGACGGCTTTTCCAGCAGTTTGCTGTAGATACATACATAAAGATTGAAAGCTCCAGACTGTATTACATGTGGCACCATCAAAACAAAATAAGGGCGGATCTATACCAAGGCCTTCTAGACAGCATTCAAGCCAGAGAACAGAATGGAGATGCAATCGGAAAACGGGGAGTACTTGCATCATCATTTATTGGAGGGCCACGAGATAAAATTCGTCGGTATCTAGATGCTATGGCTTTAGTTAGAAAATATGGAAAACCAGATGTATTCCTCACAATGTCATGCAACCCCAACTGGGAAGAGATCACATGTGAACTACAGTTTGGACAAACACCACAAGATCGCCAGACATTGTCGTTCGTGTTTTCAAGGCGAAGCTAGAAGAAATGAAGAAGCAACTATTTGAGATGGCCATTCTTGGAAAGGTCAAGGCCTTTGCATAATGAATTCCTTACCCGCTGCTATCTTCTGGATCGCCTAAAGCTCCCGGAGGGCCTTGTGGGCTTCGGCCTTGGCATTTTTTGCGTTCTCAAGGGCCTTCACAAGCTCAGACCCTCGCGTCTTAGAGTCACACTCCAAGGACTCGTATTTTTTTGACGAAATCCTGGAGCTCTTGATGCACCTCGCCGACTCGAGCCTCTTGCTTCTCGCGCTCGGTGCGCTCCTTGGCCGCTTTGTCTTCGGCCTCGGACAGCGCCTCCTTCAGGGCCGCCACTTCGGTCGTGGCCCCTAGCAAAATTCATGATGATCCTGTGACTTAACAACCACATTATTTTTTATTCCTTATCAATATACGGACGGGTATTACTTACCTTTGTTCTCTTCGAGCTGCCTCTTGGTAAGGCCGATCACTTTTTCAGACCGCTCAAGGTCCCGCTTCAGTGCGAAGACCTCTGCAGTGCGAGCGGCAGCGGCCAGCAGCGAAGCCTGCTTATTCGCATAAGACATATTTTGATTAGGCTCCTGTGATTATTATTTGATCCTCTGTTCGGCCTTTCTTTGCGAACGCCAAACAGAGCATCAGGGGCTACTATCTATGCTATAACATTTTCTTATAAATTGATTACTTACCTCAAAGCCTGTTAGGAGGCTGGCACAGGCTTCAGTCAGTCCGCTTTTAGCGGACTGAACCTTCTCTGCCACCGCACTCATGACAGTGCGGTGCTCTTCGTCAATGGAAGCGCTGCGAAGCGCTTCCAGCAAGTTGTCCGGTGCCTCTGGATGGACAGAGGCCATCGGCACAGACGGCTCGCCCCCCTTAGTGAGGGGTCGCCCGACAGAGTCCGGAACCATGGGAGGTTCCGGCGCAGTATTCAGCCGAGGGCCGGACTTGCTGCCCCCGTCATTAGGGCCCATGGGAGCCTTGCCTCCCATGCGCCCGACGTCTGGGAGGTCGCCTTGGGGCGCCCCCAGAACTACCTTCCCTTGGCTTGGTGCCCTTCGGGACAACACCTCGGCGTCGTCCGTTGGACGGGGGGAGGAGGCGGTCGGGAGCGAATCACTGTTCATCTCCGACAGGCCCAGAGACCCATCCGAAGACAATACGTCGAGACGGTCCTTGGGTGGGCTGCATGATCATGTTTGGCATGATAAGAAACAATAAAACGAAATATACCAGAACTGTTATGGTATCCGGATACTTACGACTTCGCCAGGGGCTTGTCCCTGGGCAACCACTCCTCATCGTTGAACGCGGCCGTGGTGGAGTGGTCCGGAAGGAGGGATCTTCCCTTCTTGGACCCTTCGGCCTCCCTGGATGGGGCGACCTTCCTTTTATTATCTCCCCCGGCTGGATGGGGAGAATTTTCCTCTTCCTCCTCCTCGTCTTCGGGGGAGGAGGGCATCTCGGTGTTATCGGATGACGATTCCGATACAACCTTGCACTAGAGACCTTTCCTGGTCCCTGCGGCCTTCTTCTTGGCCTTCTTCTCCGGCGCCTCGTAGGGTGCCGGAACCAGCATCTCCATCAGGAAAGTACTTGCTGGATCTTCGGGCAGTGGGGCCGAATAATCGATCCGCTCTGCTATCGCGACCCATTCCTGTCAAATAATGTGGAGGTTCAGACCCCTCACATAATTATACTAGGGAAAGAAACACCTTATGAGATATAAGGAACTTACCGAATTAGCAGGGCACTTTGCACTGAGTCCGCGGTCCTCGGTAAGGGAAGGAGGTACCTCGGCAGACTTGAACAACACCCTCCAGATGTCCTGGCGCGTCGTGTCGAAGAGCTCTCGCGGTGTCTGGTGCCTTGCCGAGTCGAACTCCCACATATTGAATGCCCGTCTTTGACACGGGAGGATCCGGCGGAAGAGCATGACCTGGACCACGTTGAAAAGCTTGATTTTCTTGCTTATCATGTTTTTTAACACAGTTCTGGAGTCTGGTCAGCTCCACCGATGAGCCCCAAGATAAGCCCTTCTCTTTCCAGGAGGTGAGCCACATGGGGATGCCGGATCGGAATCCGGGGGCCGCCGCCCAGTTGGTGTCGCGCGACTCGGTGATGTAGAACCACCCCAATTGCCACCCCTTTACGGTCTCCACATAGGATCCTTCGAGCCAGGTGACGTTGGGCATTTTGCCCACCATGGCGCCTCCGCACTCCGCTTGCTAGCCGACCACCACCTTCGGTTTAACATTGAAGGTCTTCAGCCATAGGCCGAAGTGGGGCTTGATGCGGAGGAAGGCCTCGCACACGACGATAAACGCCGAGATGTTGAGGATGAAATTGGGGGCCAGATCATGGAAGTCCAGCCCGTAGTAGAACATGATCCCGCGAACAAATAGGTGGAGGGGAAATCCCAGCCCGCGGACGAAATGGTTAAGGAATACAACCCTTTCGTGGGGCTCGGGGGTAGGAACGATCTGCCCCGCGCCTGGGAGCCGGTGCGCGATATCTGCGGCCAGGTATCCGGCTTCCCGGAGCTTCGTGATGTTCTCCTCCGTAACAGAGGAGGCCATCCACTTGCCTCCCGCCCCGGACATGTTCTGAGTGTTTTTGTGGAGAAGATGCGAACTTGGGCGCTGGAGCTTGAGTGCGCGAGAATGGATGGGCAGGGAAGAAGAAGGCGTGGGTAAAAAGGAGGAGTCCTTATCCCTTTATAAGGGCGGTAGAAACTGCGTGCCTCCCCACTTGCCTGGTAAAACCCGCTTATTCCCCAAGCGTCGTGATTGATGGCGCGGTTGGGTTACCCACACCCATATTGATGAGGATCCCGGGATAAGGGGACACGATCTCTGCTTCGACAAGACGTGCCAAGAAAACCCCCTCGCAGTATGTGCAGTAGCTGGTTGAGAAAAATGGTTCGAATTATAACCGGGGCCATGGCGTGATGTCACGTTATGAAAAGTTGTCAGCAGATTATATTTGTGGAAATACTATACTCTCTACGGTGGTATGTGGAATTTGTTTTGCAGAGCCGGACACTATCCTTGTGTTCAAAATCTTCTATGTAGTATTCGGAGGAGGAACCCGCCTTGCAATGCCGAAGACAATCTGCGCGCCGGACTCGTCGTCATTGAAGCCTGGTTTAAGGGGTCCTCGGACAGCCGGACTATATACTTTGGCCGGACTGTTGGACTATGAAGATACAAGATTGAAGACTTCGTCCCGTGTCCGGGTGGGACTCTCCTTTGCGTGGAAGGCAAGCTTGGCAATTCGGATATGTAGATCTCCTCCCTTGTAACCGACTCACTCTGTGTAACCATAGCCCCTCGGGTGTCTATATAAACCGGAGGGTTTAGTCCGTAGGACAACAACAATCATATCATAGGCTAGCTTCTAGGGTTTAGCCTCTCCGATCTCGTGGCAGATCAACTCTTTCAATACTAATATCATCAAGATCAATCAAGCAGAAAGTAGGGTATTACCTCCATCGAGAGGGCCCGAACTTGGGTAAACATTGTGTCCCCCGCCTCCTATTACCATCTGCCTTAGATGCATAGTTTGGGACCCCCTACCTGAGATCCGCCGGTTTTGACACCGACAGGGACAAAAGATGTCATGCAAGTTCTTTTCCATATGCACGTATGACTATATTCGGAATACATGCCTACATTACATTGATGAATTGGAGCTAGTTCTGTGTCACCCTAGGTTATGACTGTTACATGATGAACCGCATCCGGCATAATTCTCTATCACCGATCCATTGCCTACGAGCTTTACATATATTGTTCTTCGCTTATTTACTTTTCGGTTGCTATTTTTATCATCACTACAAAATACCAAAAACATTACTTTTGCTACCATTACTTTTGCTACCGTTACCACTACTATCATATTACTTTGCTACTAAACACTTTGCTGCAGATATTAAGTTTCCATGTGTGGTTGAATTGACAACTCAGCTGCTAATACTTGAGAATATTCTTTGGCTCCCCTTGTGTCGAATCAATAAATTTGGGTTGAATACTCTACCCTCGAAAACTGTTGCGATCCCCTATACTTGTGGGTTATCAATTATCTATGGAATGCATTGCGGATTCAACTCGAAGAGTGTCTCCCTATAAACTCCTGCATATGCAAAGTTCACCCCACAACCGTGCTGACCAGACCACACACAGAAATACAAACCTCTAACATACCTATAACAGGCAGACACACATTTCAAAACTGAAGTAGGAACATTAGAATCATATCAAATTCGTATTTGAACAAATAAACTAAGGAATTATCAGTGGCATAATGTTTAGCTTCAAGGGTGGAGTGCTGGTAGTGCGACACAAAGCAAGTAGGCAGATTGTATTCCATGTAAAAGATCGTAATCTATGTAAAAGCTGGAAATGACACTTTCTTTCTATACAATGCAGTGCTCGTTGCCCTCACATGATGGAAGAGATCACACAGAGAAATACTATTCACTCATGTCTATGGTTCCAGTATTTTGAAACAGGGTGGTCCACCCTAAAAGAATATTGACAACAAATATGACAAGGCAAACATAGATGTAGTGAATCAATCATTTAGTTGTGAGCTTACTAGGATAGGTATGCAGAATTGTAACTGCAGTAAGAGACCGTGCAAAATCTGAATCAAGAAGTTTGTCTAGCACTTATTGTTTGCAACTAATCGATGTGAATAATTGGATATCATATCGAATGAGTAAGAAAGACAAGTAAAATTGTCAACAAACCTGGCCTGCAGTAGTAATCTGGGTCAATGTCACTACGACCAACAATCCAAAATAACTAGTGTCTGTTCCTAGGGCCGGAATTTTGAAACCCTGTGAACTTTACATGTACTAAAGATTACTGAAATACATATGAACCATTAAGTGTAGGTAGCACTCAGCACACAACAAACCCTAATGACGGTCCTGCCTAATGAGTAATGAATCAATTAGAAAATGGGTGATGAGGAGTGGCTGCTGAGTGTTGAGGACGTATCTCAGGATAAATCAGGTTGGCTGAGCCCTGAATGGATTGGGAAGGTAGGCACGACGGCGCGCCCGGGCAGCGGTGGCGCTGTTGGGCGAGCGGCTCCTGACCTGCTGTTAGTCTGGCGTCTCCTCCTAGAGTCATGCCGTCTGGGGACGGCAAGTCGCCGGCGAGGTAGGCGGCTGGGGTCGAGTAGAGATCGGAAGCGCACAGTAGAACAGAGGGAATTGGGGCCTAGGCCAACCCAAAATCCCAGGGTGGGCCACGGCCCACCGTGGGCACCCTGTAGAGATACATACTCGAGCGGTGAACATGCATTTTCAAAACTAAATTAGGAACATTTAGCTGACCAATTAAACGACTCTGTTTTAATAATATCAGATTTGTATTTGAAGAACTAAGCTTGTTTAACTTGATGGGTGGAGTAGTGCTATTATGACACGTATAGTGATCATAAAAGGGGGTGCTACCTCTTGAGCTTGCGTTGGATTTCCCCGAAGAGGAAAGGATGATGCAGCAGAGTAGCGTAAGTATTTCCCTTGGTTTTTGAGAACCAAGGTATCAATCCAGTAGGAGGCCACGCTCAAGTCCCTCGTACCTGCACAAAACAACAGCTACTCACAACCAACGCGATTAGGGGTTGTCAATCCCTTCACGGTCACTTACGAGAGTGAGATCTGATAGATATAATATTTTTGGTATTTTTGGTATAAAGATGCAAAGTGAAAAGTAAAGGCAAAGTAAAAAGCAAAGCAAGATTAAAGTGATGGAGATTAATATGATGAGGATAGACCCGGGGGCCATTGGTTTCACTAGTGGCTTCTCTCAAGAGCATAAGTATTCTACGGTGGGTGAACAAATTATTGTTGAGCAATTGACAGAATTGAGCACAGTTATGAGAATATCTAGGCATGATCATGTATATAGGCATCACGTCCGTGACAAGTAGATTGAAACGATTCTGTATCTACTACTATTACTCCACTCATCGACCGCTATCCAGCATGCATCTAGAGTATTAACTTAAAAATAGAGTAACGCCTTAAGCAAGATGACATGATGTAGAGAGATAAATTCATGCAATATGAAATAAACCCCATCTTGTTATCCTTGATGGCAACGATGCAATACGTGCCTTGCTGCCCCTTCTATCACTGGGAAAGGGCACCGCAAGATCGAACCCAAAGCTAAGCACTTCTCCCATGGCAAGAACTACCAATCTAGTTGGCCAAACCAAACGGATAATTCGAAGAGACTTGCAAAGATAACCAATCATACATAAAAGAATTTAGAGAAGATTCAAATATTATTCATAGATAGACTTGATCATAAACCCACAATTCATCGGTCTCAACAAACACACCGCAAAAAGAAGATTACATCGAATAGATCTCCACGAGAGAGGGGGAGAACTTTGTATTGAGATCCAAAAAGAGAGAAGAAGCCATCTAGCTACTAACTATGGACCCGAAGGCCTGAGGTAAACTACTCACACTTCATCGGAGAGGCTATGATGATGTAGAAGCCCTCCGTGATGACGGCCCTCTTCCGGTGGAGCTCCGGAACAGGCCCCATGATGGGATCTCGTGGATACAGAAAGTTGCGGCGGTGGAATTAGGTTTTTGGCTCCTGTTCTGATCGTTTGGGGGTACGTAGGTATATATAGGAGGAAGAAGTACATCGGTGGAGCTCCGAGGGGCCCACGAGGCAGGGGGCGCGCCCTAGGGGGGGTGCCCCCCACCCTCGTGACCGCCTCTCTGATGCCTTGGCGTAGGGTCCAAGTCTCCTGGATCACGTTCGGTGAGAAAATCACGTTCCCGAAGGTTTTATTCCGTTTGGACTTCGTTTGATATTCCGTTTCTTCGAAACACTGAAATAGGCAAAAAAAAGCAATTCTGGGCTGGGCCTCCGGTTAATAGGTTAGTCCCAAAAATAATAAAAAGTGGAAAATAAAGCCCAGTATAGTCCAAAACAGTAGATAATATAGCATGGAGCAATCAAAAATTATAGATACGTTGGAGACGTATCAGGGTGAAACCCTAAGCATTTTTTGAGCAAAAGAGGGTTTCCCCTCCGATTTCTATTAAAGAAACCACCACGGAACCAACATGATCAATTAAACCCTAAGCATGATCAATTAAACCCTATTATGACTGTGCCATGGCAGATTTAAAGCTGCAAAATAGGGAAATGCTATTTAGCATCCATTGTTTGCTTCGAACTAAGAACTAAATTCTAAGAGCTGACAAGAAAGTACAGTAACCAGGTTACGATCTATTTTCTGGTTGAGATCAAAAAGTTGTGGAGATATGAAGTACCACCTCGCTTGCGGCGCCGTGTAGGCATCGGGGTGCGATGGCTGTCGGTGGCGTTGAAGCAGATCCGCGACTGTAGACAGGTGCATCAGGGGATAAGTCCCATTGCCGTGGAAGAGAAGGTCGTGTGAGCGGCCCCGGCAAATAGGATGACGGCGCCGATGAAGCAAGAGGACACGATGCAAGGCTCTTAGTCCGTCGCTGTGGATGAGAAATGTCCATCTCTAGCAGTGGACGACGCGGTCTTGGTAGGCGCTCTGGCATGGTGGAGGGCGGTGGCGATGGATGGGGTGGAGGACGGCGGTGATGGATGGGGTGGAGGACGGCATCGATGGATGGGGTGGAAGACAGTGGAGGCTGGTGTGGGGATGGGGTGGCAGACGGTGGAGGCTGGTGTGGGGATGGTGTTCTGGCGCGGATGGTGTATGAATGGGAAAATGGAGGGAGAGGTATGGGGAACCATGTTTTTGGGACGCGCCTGTCTGAAATATGGGAAAGTTACAAACTTAGCCCCCGTTTAAAATTTGGACGTCTCGTCGGTTGGGGATAGGACGGTAATATCACATATGAGAAATATTTGCCCAGAGCGATTTTGGGTGAGGAGAGGGTGTTTTGGCGCCCCTGGTGGGCGCCCACGGTGTATGAACAGGGCTAACAGGTAGGGCGGTTGTTTCACGCCTGAGTGAAGTTAAAAACCTGCCCCTATTGAAAATATTTGGCTACATCGATTTCGGCCGAGTCGAGTTTGTTTTGCCGCCCACCGTGGATGAATGGGGAAATGGAGGGAGAAACATAGGTCTTTCGGACGAGCTTGAATCAAATGTGTTTTGCTGCCCATGTTTGGCGCCCACCGTGTCGGAATGGGCTCAGAGGCGGTCGTGTCACGTCTAATTGAAGTTACTAACCTACCCCTATTGAGAGCCGTGGAAATCGGGCCGATGGATTGTCCGAGTAAGGGGTAGACAGTAATTTCCATCTCCCAAACACTTGGCTTCGGGAAGCCGACGTGGGAGTGGACATTTTGCCGCTTCTTTCGAATTTTGGGACAATAAGCATCCACGTTTACCCTAGAAACTAAATTCGAATCCATTTTGTATTCCTATATGAATCTTTATAAATCATTCTATGTGTTTTTATATATCTTCAAAAGCACAACAAAGATGTATTCCACTGTCATATCTGAATATGATTTACAAATGCCGATACTCGAATTCAGAAGCTAGAATCCAGTTTAAGGTGAATTCGAATATTTGGAACACTTTATGTCCAACTCAAATGTCACACGCATCATAATGTGTACTCCCATTTAGATATGTACACAAGTGATGTATCAAGATTCAAATACCGAGTCAATCAACCAATAATGTACAAAACTAATAGACATATAACCACTTATAGAGTATATGGATAAATAATATCAACTAACATACATAAGCCAGGCCGCTGTACTTTTTTTTGCTAGAAGAGCATCCTTTTTTTAGCGAACCTAGTACAACATCTTGGCCCTTTCCGATGCGTGCCACTTATGGTCCATCTATACTACTATTATTGCTGAATGCACATTCAGCCCGATTGGCATATTTATAGGTCTGGCAGAGCAATCAAAATGAAATGTCTCCGAGTCTTATCAATTAATACAGAATTGTGCTCAAATAAAATTACAAACCAAAAAACAAAAAGCACAAAGGTTATTCAACGACGAAAAGAACATTTCACCTATAATTTACCAAGTGGGAATTTAATTTCCTTTGTTCCTTCAGGACCTTAATAATGCGGCCAGTCTCAGCTTGCTTCATTTTGAAATCCACCAAATATTTAATGGTTGTCTTGAGTACTGCTTGTGATTGTGTTGTTTGCTTCCTCAACATGTCAACTTCATCTCTAAGTGCAGAAGCAGAATCTCTTTCTACCACTAGTTTAGCCTCTAGAGCATAAACTGTTGGCAATTCATGATGCACGATTGGGCCGTGCCACTGCTGTGGGATGATACAACGTCCATGGAGACCTCGCTCTTTGATCTTGGGCTAACCTGTTTTGCCATTAAAGTTCTGATTGGATTCCGAAAAGCTGAAGTTAGCAAAACATCTAAACTGGGAGTTATAATAGCAAACCAGTTAAACAAACAAGGAAATAAACAGTTTCAATTGGATGCTGAAAAGTAGTTATTAACATCATTGTAACCAGTTGTTGTAGCAGCAAAGCAGTTAAAGAAACAAGTTTTGCAAAAGGTACCTGTTGTGGCATTGGAGTTTCTCTTGGATCCTGAAAAGTTGAGTAGCCGTAACGTGATTAGAGCAACCGGTTGCAGTAGCAAAGCAGTTAAACAAACAAATTTTACAAAAGGAACCTGTTGTGTCATTGGAGTTTCTCTTGGATCCCGAAAAGTTGAGTAGTCAGTAACTTGATTAGAGCAACAAGTTACAATAGCAAACCTGTTACAAAAATATATTTTTGAAAATGTACCTGCTGTGCAATTGGACTTCCAATTGGATCCTGAAAACTTGAAGTTGGTAAGATGATTACATCAACAAGTTACATCGGCAAACCACGTAAACAAGGAAGTTTCTGAAAACATACCTATTGTGCCAACGGAGTTTCAGTTGGATCCTGCAAACTTGAATGTTAGCAATCAATAAATAAAGTTTTGCAAGAGCCATAAGAAACTAACATCAAGCTAGTAAAACTAACCAGTTTTGGCAACATATTTAATTACACATGAACTAGTAAAACTAACAAGTACTTGGCAACGTATTAAAGTAACAAGTCGGTACCGTTTACCAGCAACACAGACATTTGTAAATTTCTTTGATGTAAGCAAAATGATTCCAAAACAGATATAAGTTAAAAGACAGTGTCCTTCATATAAACCTAACAGTTGTCTATCTATGAACATGCAAACATTACTAGTGCTACAAGTGATAATAGCAAACCATTTAAACAAACAAGGTTTCAGAACGTAAATTACACGTGAATTCTGCTGCACCCTAGAAGTACATATGACTAGCTATCTACATGCTTAAGTAGCTATTTAAGTTCAGGCAAACATGTAATTCTTAACAGTAAGTATCAAACAGATAGATAGGCACAGTCTATAATAGGATTAACATGCTATGGCATTATGTAATCAGTAGAAAACTAAATTAAGCCAAGCAACATAATTGAACAATTTTGCAATAAGTGGCTAACAAAAATTCTGAGAAGCAGGTAACTGAACTTACGCTAGCTCTTTGTACAGGCACACTTCAACTTCTTTTCGCTTATAAGGTTCTATAAATTACCATGGCATCAATTGCTTGGATACGCAGTCCCAATAGTTCTTTCTTTCCACACTGCATTGGTAAATCGAATGGTTAATCTGGTAAGATGATGCGTCCTTGATATGTTATATGACGACGTGTAGTCAGAAAGTTGTAGCCACACACATCACACTGGCTTTTACTATATATTTCATGCGATTACATTTGGCATATCGAGATCTAAGGAATCTACAATAGGATGAAAGACTGGCATCCTTCACATTATTGGCGAACCCAGTTCATAGAAACAAGCAATTCAACCATTCTGTGGGTAAATCAAAAGCGCCACTGGAATATTTTTCACTACCCCAATCATACATGCAAAAAGGGGTGACGCCACCGTAGGGGCTGGTATGGGCGGCCGCCTCGGGTGGATGGAAAGTGTGCACCTAGTTTGAGTCGTCTAGGTTGGCCCAGGCTAGTTATTTTCATCCCAACGCACGAGAAGGCAATGTAAAAAATGAAGAAAAATGTTTCAATTTGGATGGTCCAATAACGTAAGTGCAAGGCAGGCCCTATAGCAGGCTCGCGGCCCAAACGAGCGCCTCCCATATCAATCGACAACAGGAAAAATCCCAATTCATTCCCTCCAGCCTCCAGTCTGGTTTGCTCGTAACCTAGCCGCCGCTGGACAGACCAACACAACACTTCCTCGCGCCCTTGTTGGAGGGCGGTCGCCGGGCTTCAAGCGAATGGAAGGACAAGAATATGAAGATCCAGCCCTGGGTGTAGCCTGCGTGGGAGGCAGCGGCGACAGCATGGGCATGGCATCGAGCTTGCACAAACGGATAGTAGCAGCTTGCAAGAGCAGCATGCATAACGAGCAGGTACATCACATCCCTAATTATATCTAATTCAACTATTCGATTTTTGGCCAATAGTTAAACCTGACAGTGTTGTGAAACTGCTTGTATGTAGGGAATCTATGAGAAAATGAAACCAATTTCTACTTATTTTATAACTCCCCCAATCAATACTGAACTGACTGAATCTGATGTATCTAATCAAGTTTCCGGTGCAAACATACAAGCTCATGTTGTTCTTGAGCCTGAAGTGTCTAATGAACAGACTGCTAATGAAGGATTTGATGCAAACATTTTACATGCTCTTGGTGATGAACATATAGTGTCTAATGAGGGATCTAATGCAAGCATTTTGCAAGCTCCCATTGAAGAATTTAGTGCCTAATGATGATCTGCTATGTTGAGAGAGACATAGAGATTTGCAGGCATTGATGACAAGCAAATTATAGTACATTTTCATGGCTTCAGGAAACGTCGAGGCCATCTACCAGAAAGTCCCCGTATTATGACAACATAGCATAAATACTTTTCTAATCCATTGTTTGAAACTATTGGCATACTTGTGCAGGATAGATATATTGACATGCAGTTTGCACACTGGTTATAGGTGCAATTTCACTTTGATATTTTTAGCCAGAGAACGAATATTCAAGAAGGTACAGACCATGTTAGTAGTCCTTGTAAAATATGTTGCATTTTGTGTTTTTGGTGCTTGCATCATTTAGTGGTTTATAATCTGAACTACTTTTGATCATTAGCTGGTTTTCAAAGTGCATGTAGCTTCACATTTCTCAAGTTATGTTGATTTCCAGAATGCAAGTGCCTTCGTTTTTTATGTTAAATGTTCGCCCCTGGTAACTTGAATTCATAGACCCGCCACTTCACACAAATCATACATGCAGGCCAGTATGAATTAAATGAAATGCAGTGACTTACGCTAGCTCGTTGTACAGGCTCACTGCAGCTCTGCTTGCGCTTGGGATGTTCCATGTACAAGTCCATGTTACCACTTGCTTGGATGTGCAGGCCTTGTGCTCCTTGCACCCCCTCTGCATTTTTGACACGGCGAATGGTTGATCAAATAAGAGGAATCGACCTTGCTGTTGTATCAGAGCACAAATACTTACAAGGTTATACGCGTGTGCAGGATGTGTACCAGATCCCGTAGCGCCGTCATGCTTTGCTAAAAAATTGTTTTGCTTGTTTCAGATGATATCTCCAGAAGAAACAAGAGTTAAAGTCAGAGTTGCATAGGCGTGTAAGCTAAGAGAGCAGTGAAAGGATATCCAAACATTGTCGGAACAGTGCACAAGGGAGTGATGTGTGGATACCTAGTTTGGGCCGGCGTTTGGGCATGCTCGGCTAGCTAGAGTGCGGGTCACTTCAGAGCCGTTGAGGGTGATGTGCTGGCGTTGGCTGGCCGCGCACGGATGCAGATCTAGAGTGGCAGTGGAACGCTACGATGCGGTGGACGAGACCGTTGGTGAAGCCCCAACGGCCTCGGGGGGCAGAGGTGCGACGATGTGCTCGGTGAAGTAGCCCCAGTGAGGTGGGAGACGGCGTCGGTGAAGCGCATCTGATGCGGTGGAAGTCGGTGTCTGTGAGGCACGTCAGTTGCAGCGGCCGACGTTGTCGGTGGACCACCCGGTGTGGTGGACGAGGGCATCGATGAGGTAGCTCCGGTGCGGTGGTGAAGCGCGACTGTCATCTTCGTCGTCGTCCTCCGGCACAGAGGTGGGGAAAGAGACGAGACGAGGGTCAATTCGAACTTTGCTTGGGTTGGCAGCGAATTAGGGATTTTAGCAATCTGGGCGCGAAAGGGGACGACGGAGAAGAGAGATTTTGCAAGGCTGGAATTGGGGCCGCCAGATATTTCAATCCGAAACATGGAAGCGCGAACTTATTTTGTCGTCGTTCTTTTTCTTGCCGGGGGGGGGGGGAAGGGAGGGGGTGGCTGGGTGCTAAGCGTCCGTACGACACACGTGACCACCACGACACGACGCTGGTCTGCCTGGTGCGCCTACATTTGAGAATGCAAATGAATCTTCTTTTATTTGCAAACGAATCTGTATGTATTACCATGCCTGTGTTTTCCTTGCAAATAATTAGTCATCTGAAACGAGATACTATTAATTAATTAATGAGGAGTTATTTGAAAAAAATCAAAACGGTATCCATGCTAACGTGGATTAGTGTGTGTCACATAATTAGTTATTTGAATTAGAGTGTGTGTCACATAGCAGTCTCCAATTATAACGTGGATTTCACATTTCATGGTATCCACGCTACCTTTTTAATATAGATTCATATGTATATGATGAACACCATGGTAGTGAGAAAACTTTGGATGGATTCAACATATGACCTACAAAATAGCACAACAATCGAGTCAATGTCAACTTTTCCAAACCTAATCTGGCACGAATTCGAAATAATTACCCATATGCATGGTCCTCAGTTCAAATCTTACAATGTACACGGAATTGAAACATCGATATTAAGTCTCGTACTATCTACATCCAAATGTTGTTTTTAGCCCCCCCCTCGGCACACACGCTACATACTTCCTGTATCGGTCAATCTTCCTCTTCTAACCACCTTAGGAAGCTATCGGTTTCTGACACACGTTCATTCTTTCTCTCCATGTTTCGATCTCTAACTCTCTCACCTACACAACCCCCTTTTTTCCACTCTGTTACCAAATGTATTTACCTCACACACCCGCCATTGCACCTCATGCCGAGCTCTCCCTCTGTCTCTCTTTCCCTCCCACCCTCTCTCGCTAGATACATGCATTGCCTATCTAGCCCCCCAACCTCTCGTGCGCACGCACGCACGTTGTCTATCTAGGTCACTACCTCGAGACTGTCTCACTCTTTCTTCCACACGGCGGGCCACACTCGCTCAATATCGCTCTCTTTATCTCAGTCTCGATTAACCTCGTTTTCTTCCACACACAAATGATATATCTCCCTGTTCGGGCCTCGATCGACACACTCTATACTCTCTCACGCAGATTGTCTATCTAGGTCAGTCCATCCAAGTCGCCCCCACTCTTTCGACCTCATGGCGGGCTACGCTCGCTCAATCTCTCTCTCTCTCTCCCTCTCTCGCTCATTCTCCCTCCCTCCCTCCCTCCCTCTCTCTCTCTCTCTCTCTTTGTATGTCTCGATTAACCTTGCTCTTTCTCAGACACAAACGATATATCTCCATGTTTGAGCCCAAATCGACATATTCATATTGTATACTCTCTCATGCACATTGTCTATCTAGGTCACTCTCTCCAACCCGTCTCACTCTTTCGATCGCACGATGACCCACACTCGCTCAATCTCTCTCCCTTTATACATGTAATCGATTGACCTTGCTTCCTCCAACGCACAAAATATATCTACATGTATGTGGCTGGATCATCTCTCAAGCTCTATCTTACAGCCCTCACCCTTCCCAAAAGCTCAATCCGACAATATCTCTCCAGAGCATATATATCTTTTCAATGAATGCCGGACTACACTCACTTTGTCTCTCTATCTATATGTCTCTCAATTGACCCCGCTTTCTCACGTCGTATCTTCCACACAGCTACCTCTCGATCCCTCGCAAAGCCGGAGCTATTTACATTGCGAGGGGGACTCCAACCTTGGATTAATTTGTGTAGGCATTTATTCCGGTGGGTTTAGATTATATTTTCGTAGCATTCGGCCCACAACTACTCCGGACACCGTTGCAACCCCCGCACCTCCCCCAATTGATTTTCCTCTAGCTCGGTCATCGCTCTCTCGCACGTCCTTTCTGGCCTTCAACGTCGCACCATGGTATTATTGCAAAAAACCCTATTGTTCTCTTTAATTATTACAAATAAGATACAAAACTACACACCAATAGTCCACCTGGAATGGAACAAAATTTGACCCACAAATTAAAGTGCTACAAACTACACACCGAGGGGCCCACCTATCGTGAAACAAATTTGGACCCATATACAAATTAAAAAACAAAGGACGAGGATCGAACATGCGACCAGGGCCTTGAAGCCGCATGTCAATAGGCAACATATGTAGAATAGCAATGTTTGTTGTACCCCCTTTGTTCATATAATGTTTTTATATTACCACCTCCTATTTACTGGATAACATGTAATATTATTTTTAGTACATTAGTGGGACCGGCTCGTTAGCACGTAGTACTATTCTCCTTCACTTACTGGTGGGTTCCAAGTGTGCTCTCTCTCCTCCCCTTCTGCGTTTAGACGCACGGGAAAACACAAAGAACTCGCGGGCGATGTTGCCGTTGACCATATCTGGACGCGTTCACAATTTACAGCACCAATTTCACGTACTAGTAGTACTAGTCAATGTGTACGTGCAATGCACGTTAATTTGGTAGTATATTAAGTGCATGCGGATATTAAGTATGATATTATTTGCATGTTATTATGTGATTAGCACTATTTTTGGCATGAAATTAACTGCACACTAAAAGAGTTGAGCGCTCGACATTGAAGCAGTCTAGGTCGTTGGATGAGAAGGAATACATGTGGCTTCATGATGTTTTATATTTAATTTGATACGGCTCTAGCACAACATTCAATCGATCAAACCATAGATTTCATTCGTTCAGTCTGACTCTGACTTTACATTCATACGGCGATCGATCTAAAATAAACGGAAATGATAAACGTTCAGATTTTAAGCATGGCAATCCGAATGTTTTTCATGGCAAATTTAGATTACGCAGCGGCGGCGGGGGCGTCTTGCAGTGGGAAGCGGCTCCTCTGCTGTGCTCTGTGTGTCATCGAGCCACTGACCGACGGTGATGGCGGCGTCTTGCGCTGTTGTTGGCATACTCCTAGATGTTGGCCCCAGCTTCAAGGAAGGCTACAATGTTTTGGACTTCAGTCTCTAGGAACGAGTCAACTGGCGGGAGGAGGCGACTGGCGTTGGTGCAAGGAAGCGGTCAACGGCGGCCGTCTATGTCGTTGAGGGGGGCACTGGCACCCGTGCGTGGACAGGCGCTGGCAACAGCGTGGCGGAGACATTCGTGTGCACGGGCACTGACACGGGCGCGCACGTCAGTGCACATGCAGGCGCATGCGCTGGCAGGTGCACGGGCGCATGAAAGTCGGCGGGGACCTCGTGGAACCCCGTGGCATCAAGCTTGGCGACAATGTGCGGCTCCCAGCCCATCAATGCCACAGGGATGGGCGCTGGCACTATCGGGGCGACGGGAGCTAGAACGGGAGCGGGGACAGGTGCGGAGTGTTCCCGCAAGGCCGGTTCAAGCTCGTACCAAAGCGCCTTATGTTCTTGAGACTCCGCCTGGGTGTCATCCTCAGGAAATTGGAAGACCAAGGGTAGACCATCGTGATGCAGCATGGCGTACGGTTAGGTCAGGCTGGTTGAATGTAGACGACAGGAGAATCGGAGAGGAAGAGAGAAGATTGTAGCAATATCGGGTAGTGCGGGGTTGATTTTAAACTGTGGCGCCGACGACATTAAAAGTGGGAGTAGTTGGGACGAAGGTGGGCGGCGGAGCCTGGCCAAAGGGCTCGCCTCCCGGTGAGCCTGAGCAGTGGTTTGCTCGCACGCCTCCTGTCAGCCGGCGCAGCGGTCTACTCACACGCCTCTCGTCGACTCACACGCTTGCTCAAACGGCACCTGTCGATGAGAAGCGGGACTCGTGGCGGCACGTAAACGCCCACGGTTTCAATAAAAACTTGTCTCTTCATTTGTGCAACTTCGCATAAGCAGCCTGTCACAAATTGAAGAAAAAATTACGTAGGAATATTTGTGCCATATCACATGACCATGCTCAGTTTCATGAATTTCTGGTCACTTTTGGATTTTCCGAAATTTAAAATCTAGGATTCGAAACAATATCATAAACTGCATCATGCAATAAATTTTCAAGCGATACATCTTTCCTGTTGTATTTCTTAAGAAAGGATTTGGTCAAACATTTTGCTTATTTAGACTTCAGACAAGTTATATATGCAGAGTAAAAGGATATCCGTACCAGTGCATTGCCTGATATATTAAGTCAAGTACTAGGCATGAATAAACGGGCCCCATTCTGTGCTCATCCTGGTGTAGTACTCCTATTAGTACTAGGCAATGCAGTTGACGGGTGACCTTGGGTAGCGGTGACTGAGGGAATAGAACCGTGCTCCACACAATAGGTAACATTGTCTAGTTATTAAAGCATCCCTCCATTGTTCATCGGTAGTCTCTATGGACCGGGGACATGAGGGGAATTTCCTAGGGCTGAAATTTGGGCCACCAGATATTTTGACTCGAAACGCGGAGGCTCGACTGGTTGGGGTTGGCTAATGTGCGTACCACACACGCCACCAGAAGGACACGAGCCCGGTTTTTTTTGAGGATCAACATGAGCCAAGGTCTGGCCGGTACGCCGTTGGGTCGTACCATTCGAGTATACAAAATGAATCTTTCAAATCGCCGAACGAATCTATGTGTATTACAATGCCCATATTTTCCTTGCAAATAGTAATCTCAACGTGGTAATTGATTTATGACGAGTTCTTGAATTAGAGTGAGTTTGTGATATAGTGATCTCAACGTGCATTTCACATTTCATGGTATCCCTAGTAAGTTTTGCATTGCAAATTCAAATTTAAAAGATGAAGGGTATGGTGGTGAGAAAACTTTGTATGTATCAAGCATATGACCAGACACACACACACACGAACACAACAACAATCCAATAAGTATAGTGCATCTATTTTTCCAAACCATGCATGTATGACACAAATTCAAAAATACTCCTTCTATTCCTAAATATTAGTCTTCTAGAGATTTCAACAAGTGATTACATACGGAGCAAAATGAGTAAATCTACACTCTAAAATATGTCTATATACATCCGTATGTGGCAGTCCATTTGAAATCTCTAAAAAGACTAATATTTAGGAATGAAGGGAGTAAAATGTAAGACATGCATGGTCCTCAATTCAATATTCAAAATGAACAAGAAACTAAAACATGAATGTTAAGTCTAGTGCTACAGTACATGCAAATGTTGTGTTTAGGCGGAGCTATGTAGATTGTCGGGGGTTAACCCCTCGACCTTAGATAAAATTGTGAAGCTGTGTTTAGGATTGTTTAGATTATATTTGTCCCCACCCTCCAAAACACCGATTGGTTCTGCACCCCCTCCTCCCCGGGAGAATATCATGTGCCCCCACACCTTAGATGCTATATACTGATATGAGTTCCTTGGAGCTTGTAGATATGAGATATAGGAGCTCAAAGGATGTCTTAATATTTTTGCAAGAAACCTTGATGAGTTTGAGAATTGCACACAATTTGTACAAAAACTACTCATATGCTCTTGGATCCCATATCCAACGACCTCGAAGCTCGTATCACCGTAGCATCTAAGATGAAGGAGGACATCATATTCTCCTGTATGTAAGAATATCATGTGCTAGCACACCTTAGATGCTTTGGTGATACAAGATCTTCGGAGCCGTTGGATTTGTGACCCAACACCTCCTCGGTGGTTTGAATATTTTTTTTGCATAAAAGTGCCCAAAGAGTTCGACCACTTCTTGCAAGCACAAAGACTGCTCAGATGCCATTGGATCTCAGATCAAAAGACCTCGAAGCTCGTATCACTATATTGTCCAAGCTGCGAGAGCACCTGATGCTTTCTCGCATGGGAGAATATGAGGTGCCCCCGCACCATAAGATTCTATGGTGATACGAGTTCACGGAGATCTAATGGCTCACAGTATTAGGTTTGAATGTTTTTGCAATATACGCCTGAGAGAGTTTGGGAATTGCGCAGAAAGTACAAGTACTACGCATGTGGCATCCGATCACAGATTATATGACCTAGATGCTCGTATCATCGTATCGGCTAATTAAGCTACGGGGAGCACCTAATATGAGCAACGGGGTGCCGTTGGATCCAAGATGCAGCGGCACACACGAGGCCTAAATGTTTTATTTGCAAAAAAAACCTTGGAGAGTTTGGAAATTGCGCATAATTACAAAGACTACTCCCAAGCCATTGTATCTCTGTTCCAACGATGTAAAAACTACTATCACCATAGCATCTAAGCTGTGGGGTGGATGTTATATTCTATGTCGCTATCATTTTTGTTCGTAAACTTGCAAAATATGTGTAACTCGTGCCGTTACTTGTCTAACCGCGCAAAATGCTTGTTCAAAAAAAAACCATCCTACACTGAAATATTAGAACAACACACGGGGGTCCCACTTTTCATTGATCAAATTTGGATCTAAAACTAACAAATCTGGAAGACGAGATTCAAACTGGCAACCTGGACTACAAAGCATAAGTCGATAGCCTGAAACAACAATGGTTGTTGGCTTTGTCCCATAACTTTATTTTATACAGTATTACATTGAGTAGAGTAGAGGGAGTGCCTTGTCAACACGTGCATGACCGTTGAGTCACTTACTTGTGGGTCCCAGGTCTGCAATCTCTCTCCCCTCTCCATCGTCTAACCTTTAGATGCACGGGCACACACGAAGAGCGGCGCTAGCTTGCCGTGGTCTTATTATAACTAAAAAAAGCTTGGAAAATAGAAGAATCGCCTAGAACAAGAGACGTTGTGGCTGGTCGAGATGGAGCTAACCACACCTATTCTCCATGCCATGTTAGCATGATGAAGCTGTGTGGCTAGTGGGGTGCTTTCGACCGACTGGCTGGGTCCCGAGGTCGAACTATAGGTACTACTACGTCTGATACAGTATATTTTTGCATGCACATTTTTCCTTTGTGCCGAGACGTGGCACACCCTACCGCGTGGTTTCGGGGTCCTCTCGGGTGGTGCACACATATATTCTTCCTTGCCGAGACGTGGGACACCCTACCACACGTTTTCTGGGTCCTCCTCGGTCGTAGCGCCGAAGCAAGTAAATGAGTCGTCAAATCACGAAAGACCACCTTTCCCGCCGAGTACATCAGTGAAGCACGGTGGCTAGCTAGTTGGGCTAGTGCGACCGATTAGCTAGGCTGCCGCCACATTTGTTTTTTCACCCTTTTTTATCTCCTTGCCGGCAGGTAAATTTAAATATCCACTACGGCGTTGCTCTAGTCTTTGGGTGCGACAGGATTTTTAATTTTTTGATTGACGGGAGCAGGCGCAGCAGTAATTAGTCACGATGACTCCGGCTGTAAAACCCACTGCTCCCTGATGTGAGAAGTCGTCGACTGGTGTTTTCCCATGGTGAAAACCTAAAGATTCCCCACTCCTCAGCTGGCTCCCTCCTCCTTCCCGTAGATTGCATTGCCTTTCAGCCGTTTCGCCCCCTTTGCTTCCTCTCCCCATTGCTTCTACCTGGTGCCATGGTGGCACCGCAGATCATGGAGTTTGAGGTGAGGCGCCTGACACAGGAGCTCGAGGACAAGGATGCGGAGCTCAAGGAGGAGAGGAGTGCCATGCTCCTACGTTATGTGTGGGAGTTCATGGAGCTTCAAAAGCGGCATGCGTCCACCACAAAGATGCTCGAGGCGTTGGCGGCGTTGCTGCAGAAAGCAGGAGATACGATAGGCCATCAGGGGAGCCGGCTGGAGCGCGAGCGGGCCGATCGCGACGAGGTCCAGGACCGCCTCAGCCACTTGGTGGACCAAGTTGCCACACATGTGTTGCGGCTGCATGATGCCTACCGTCGTGCCAGCGCAACCATGCCGGTCATCGGGCTAAACCCGTTCGACCACCCTGTCTACTTCAACGAGATGCGGCTTCCTGACCTGGTCTCCTTCTTCACCTATATCTCCGAGGAGCTGAGCCGTCTCCGCGCGATGGTGGGGGCGGAGCTGGACAAGGAGGGGTTGCGGGCTGCCATCACCGTTGCCAGGCGAATCCTCTCAGGGCTCCGTCACCAGAATCCATTCGTGCCATTGGACGCCGTCTTTGACGAGTTGGCTCCCGTCGACCGGGAGTGGGCTCTGCGGGCCGTTGCACCCTGCATCACTAATGTCGCGCGCCTCGAGAAGCAGAGGGACTTTTGTAACACCCCGGATGTAACTTTCCCAATTTGTACTCCGACTCTTGCCGTTTCCGGCGTTAAGTTATATTTATTTCCTCGGGTTCGGGTTTTGTCTTCGTGTGTTGTTGTCTTTGTCATGCATCTCATATCATGTCATCATGTGCATTGCATTTGCATACGTGTTCGTCTCATGCATTCGAGCTTTTTCTTCGTTGTCCGTTTTGCATTCCGGCGCTTTGTTCTCCTCCAGTGGTCATTTCTAGCTTTCTTTCGTGTGTGGGGATTAAACATTTCCGGATTAGACCGAGACTTGCCAAGCGGCCTTGGTTTACTACCGGTAGACCGCCTGTCAAGTTTCGTACCGTTTGGACTTCGTTTGGTACTCCATCGGTTAACCGAGGGACCGAAAAGGCCTCATGTGTGTTGCAGCCCAACACCCCTCCAATTTGGCCCAAAACCCACCAAACTCTGTTCCATGTCCTAGAGCGTTCGATCACGATCGCGTGGCCGAAAACCGCACCTCATTTGGACTCTCCTAGCTCCACTTATGCCTATAAATAGACCCCCCCGTTTTCGGATCTTCTCCTCCCACGAAACCCTAAAAAAAATCCTCTCCCCGCCGCACCGGACGTGTTCGGACGAGCCAGACAACGTCTGGATCTCTCCTGCCGCCGCCCGCAGCCAGTGGCTCGCCGCCACATGGTCGCCGCCGTCCGCCTCCCGCCGCGGCCCGCTCGGCCCGGGGAGAGCCCCCGAGGGCCCGAGCCGCCTGCGCCGCCTCCTACCGCGAGCCGTCGCCGTCTTCATCGAGCCCGGCTGCCCCGCCGCCATGCGCCATCTCCGGTGGCCGGCGCCGCCGCACCGCACCACCGCGGCCGCCCCTCGCCGCCACCGGCCGCCGCCGCCGCCTCGTTCCCCGAGCTCCGGCCACCGCCTCCCCTTCTCCGGCCGGATCCCACCCCGACCTCGCCGGCCGCCTCCACTTCTCCGGCGGTGAACAGGAAATCCGGCGACCTCGATTTCCGCGCCGTCCAGATCTGGATCTGAGGATCCCCCGGTTGACTTTTGTCCCCCGAACCCTAATTTTTATGCATACTTTGACCTGTGATATCTCCGCATCCGTAGCTCCGATTTGGACATATAGTATATCAAAATGTTCACCTCGATGAGTACATCATTTCATTCCATTGCATCATTTTCATTTGAGTGCATCTTGATGCCCGAAATGCTGTTAGAAGGAGGCTTCGTGAGTAAATTGTCAGATCTGCTAGTTCATCTTAGACTTTTGTCATTTTTGCCATGATTGTTGTGTGCATGATATGCCCATGAGTCCTATAGATGTTTTGTTAAGAATTTTGTTATATTTCCAGAGGTGCAACCCATGAATTTTTGTGATGTGTGTGGTGACTTGTGCAAGCTTGGAAAGTGAGGCACCCGGTAAATCTGTTTTCAGGGACTTAGTAGTTTTCTCTAAGTCTGGGATTATTTAGTTCATGATGCCATATGTTCATGCTGTTTCCTAGTGATCCGTGCCTCTTTTGAGGATGATCAGTAGAGGAGTTTGTTAATATTGTGATGCTCTATCCATCCATGTCTTTTTTTGCAATTATGGAGCACCCTAGCTTGAGTCAATCGAGCTCTACTTTTGCTTCGTTGTGAATCTGGGCAGATCGTCAACTTGTTTGCGATTTTGCCGATGTTATTGTAGTTGATCCGTGCATGCTATGCCATTGTTCTTGCCATGTATAGCTTGTATTTTGTGCCTTCTTAAGGGATGTATGCTTGTCTTGCCATGACTTGCACCGTGGTGAGTGCATCGAGCTCGTAAACATGCCTTCGTGAGTTATGTTTCAGCATGTCCCAGTTTTCACTAAGTCTGAAAACTGATTATGTTTTTGCTATGTTCGTGTGCTTGTTAGTATATTTTGTGATCCCTTTTGGCTCAAGGTCACTAAGGGGCTTTTGTTAAGCTTGTTGAGTAGCCCCATGCCATGTCTTTCTTTGTCATGTTCAGGTCCTTTAGCATGTTGTTTTGTTGCTCCGAAGAGGGCTATATGATCTGAAATTCCAGACAAGTGTTAATTTCACTAAGTCTGAAATCTGTTTTCCGTTTGCGTTTTTGCCATGCTTGTTTGAACCTGTTAATGGATGATTTGGCCGTAGCTCAGTGCTAGCCTTTTGTTAAGCATCTTGTGTGCATCCCTGCCATGTATTTTGTTGTCATGTTTGGGTTCTGTAGCATGTTCATTTCGTTGCATTTAGATGCCTACTTGCTGTAAATTGTAGACCGGTGTCATTTTTGAATCGCTTGCCATTTCCAAACCGTAACTCCGATTCCGACGTTCTTTATATCGTTTTCAAGCGATTTCATCTCATCTTTCCAGTGGCATGCTTGGATTTCCAAGTTGAGGCCAGGTTCATGCATTTCCTGTCATATCTTGCATTTTGCATCCCGCATCGCGTCCCGCATAGCATATCATCATTTCATCATATTGCTTGGTCTTGCACGTGGTTGATTGTATCCTTGTTGCTTGTTTGTCTTGTTTGGGTAGAGCCGGGAGACGAGTTCTCTAACGAGGAGCCCGTTGAGTTTTCTCTTGAGGATCCAGTCAACTCTGACAACTGTGCAGGCAAGATGATCATACCCTCGAAATCACTACTATCTTTGCTATGCTAGTTTGCTCGCTCTTTTGCTATGACATTGCTACGATGCCTACCACTTTCTTGCAAGCCTCCCAAATGGAAATGACAAACCTCTAACCCACCATTGTCCTAGCAAACCGTTGATTGGCTATGTTACCGCTTTGCTCAGCCCCTCTTATAGCGTTGCTAGTTGCAGGTGAAGTTTGGAGGCCGTTCCTTGTTGGAACATCTTTTATTTACTTGTAGGGATATCATTATATTGCCGTGTTATCTTAATGCATATATATACTTGGTAAAGGGTGGAAGGCTCGGCCTCTCGCCTAGTGTTTTGTTCCACTCTCGACGCCCTAGTTTCCGTCATATCGGTGTTATGTTCCCGGATTTTGCGTTCCTTACGCGGTTGGGTTATAATGGGAACCCCTTGATAGTTCGCCTTGATTAAAGCTTTTCCAGCAATGCCCAACCTTGGTTTTACCATTCGCCACCTAGCCTCTTTTTCCCTTGGGTTACCGGAGCCCAAGGGTCATCTTATTTTAACCCCCCCGGGCCAGTGCTCCTCTGAGTGTTGGTCCAAACTAGAGTCCTGTGCAGCGCCCCCTCGGGGAAACTCGAGGTTTGGTTTTAGTTGTATGGAGCGCTCATCTGAGTGTGCCCTGAGAAAGAGATATGTGCAGCTCCTATCGGGATTTGTCGGCACATTCGGGCGGTGTTGCTGGTCTTGTTTTAACCTGTCGAAGTGTCTTGAATTACTGAGATACCGAGTCTGATCGGAACGTCTTGGGAGGAGGTCTATTCCTTCGTTGACCGTGAGAGCTTGTCATGGGCTAAGTTGGGACTCCCCTGCAGGGATTGAACTTTCGAAAGACGTGCCCGCGGTTATGGGTAGATGGGAATTTGTTAATGTCCGGTTGTAGATAACTTGAACCTTAACTTAATTAAAATGAATCAACTGAGTGTGTTACCGTGATGGCCTCTTCTCGGCGGAGTCCGGGAAGTGGACACGGTGTTGGAGTAATGTTTGCGCAGGTTGTTCTCTAGTTCTCGCTCGTGCTTTGCCTCCTCTTTTCGCTCTTCTTTGCGAATAAGTTAGCCACCATACTTGCTAGTCGCTTGCTGCAGCTCCACTCATATTATACCTTGCCTTACCTATAAGCTTAAATAGTCTTGATCGCGAGGGTGCGAGATTGCTGAGTCCCTGTGGCTCACAGATTACTATTACACCAGATGTAGGGCCTGATGATTTCGCTCCAGGAGACGCGTATGAGCTCAAATGGGAGTTCGACGAAGACTCTCAACGATACTACGTTTCCTTTCCCGATGCTCAGTAGTGGTGCCCAGTTGGGGGTGATTGGGACCGTTGTCGCATGTTGGGTTCTCTTTATTTTGGCCCCGTAGTCGGGCCATGAGTGTTTTGGATGATGTAATGTTATTTATGTACTTGATTGACGTGGCGAGTGTAAGCCAACTATGTTATCTCCCTTTTTATTATCATATTACATGGGATGTTGTGAATATTGCCTAACTTGCGACATATGCCTTCAATGCGATTATGTCTCTAAGTCGCATCGAGGGTGTTACAACTTTAGTGGTGTTTAGGCGTCCTCTGCATGGGCATGTCCATGTCTCGGCGCAACATGACCGTTGGATCAAACTCAAATGATGCAGATCATTCACTATAGCACAAAGCGCGTGGGTGTGTTTGGTTGCATTCTCATCTCAATATAGTTGTTCCTTCTTCGTGTATTTGTGTTAACCTACTAGTGTGGACTCATGCACCCTTCATGTACTCTACCAAACATGCAAAAGTGGGTCGAGAAGGGAACTTTTGTTCCCATCCTGTGCACCCTTCATACACCCTGCCTAACACTGAGTCGTCACGCTTCATATGGTTCATGTTTCGTGGAGTACTGTAGCATTGTACTCTTCGTGCGCTGTAGACCTAGTTCTGTTAACATTGATCTCCCCATTCATTCTCGACTAGACAGTAAAAAAAGCGGTACTATGTTACATTACTGTTCATATAGTTGACATGCACACAACATCATTTGTTATCGTCATATCTTACTACATTAGCAACAAGATTATGTAGTACTGACGTATGAACCACTGCACATGCCTAGTAGTAGGAGCATTGTGTATGTTCAAGTGGTCACCGCGTTTCGCACTCCTCTATTATAAGAGTGGAAACGCTTGCTGTAATCATTTTTCTTCTTCAGAAAAAGCAGTGGACTCGCTCTACCGTGCGGATCCTCCTCGACGGTTGTCGGGAACTTTGCTACTCACTTTCGCCGACGTGTGGGACATCCATCATCAGGGTCGACCAGCCATGCAGTAAATTACTACGTAGTAGAGTGCCCAACTGCATGGTAGACTACCCCGATCAAAGTGCCGCAGTAATGCCCAATGAGCCGTCAAATCACAAAACCCCCTCCTTTCCAGCAGTAAGTTGGACGGACGAAGCAACCATCGTTTCACTCTTCTCTCTCAGCTTCCTCTCTACCCAACCCTCGCTTCTCCCTCATCTTGTTCCTCATTTCTTCAAGAAACCGCGACCTGCTTCTGCCATTGTTCTTCTCACCCAAAGAAGGAAAGGTGAGAGCATCAATGGTGTTGATTCTGGCCAAGGCCCGATCTTGCAACCCCGAGAATGATCCTATAACTCCCTCTCTGTTCTTCTTTTGGGTTTGTGATTATGGTTTCTTTTCTTTTATTTCTATTTGACAGTTTCTTGATGGAGACTGGAGCATCGGCCTAAGTGATGTCTATGGCTCTAGCAAAAACCGTCGAGGCTCATGGTACGAAGAAGCGCAAGCAGCCCGCCGAGACTACCGCAGACAAGCTCAAAGCCATCACCCTGTCCAAGCCCCCCCTCTCTGGGATCCCTCATTAAGCAAGTCCAGGTAATATCTCTTCCTGATGATCTTTTTCTCGATCTTGATCGTGTTTTTTCATCTAACACACAGTACTAGTGCTAGTAGTACAACTTTCTGGGTGATCTTGCATGTGGTTTTTGTGTGCCAAATGGCGGTTCTAAATTCCTCTTTTGACCAAAACATGCGAGAGGTTGACACTGATTTCTTATAGATTACTTTCAACTACTTTATGAACATCAATTCTACCTTTGAAGAGGGTATATTTGCATCAGTAACTTGTGTTATGGATATTGCAAGTAATCCCTCTGCTCTCATGCCTTTGAAGACATGTTCTAGTGTCTTTGTTCACTCATTTATGTGCGTATATGTAGTCATATATGGAGTAAAATATCGAAAATCATCTTATATTTCTGAACAGAGGTAGTGATAGAATATTTGGTTTCTGTTTGAATTAGAACCAGGTCCGCGGTGGAGATGAAGTTCTCAAAGTCATGTTGTGTGAACTAGAAGACCTGAGGATGAGTTCTACTGCTAAACTATCCAGCTACTATGTCCTTGTCGCCACGTGTCTTGAACTAGTGTTTTCCTGTAGCATTGTTGTCAGGTGTGTTCTCGAGGCTGTACTTGACCACAACAATTTCCTGGCTATGCCTTCGATTACAAAGGGTGTGGTTCTTGTAAAGGTTCCCGACAAATCTGATGCGACCTGTCTTCATCGTCATGTTTATGAGTGGAAAGACCACTCTGTTAGGTTCTCCAAGGTTGAGGAGATGGTGATGGTGCCGGTAGACATCTCTCACAAAGTCCATGGCCTAGTCAGTTATGCGGGGTTCATCCGTAGGTCGATGGCAAGAAATAGTCTGCAGAGTTTAATTAGTGCAACTTTGCTTGTCTATAGTAAGTACTATTGTTCAGTACTTGATTTGTGTTTGTGAACCCTGTATTGTTTAGTACTGCCTCTTTTGGTGTGTGGTGAGTCCTGAGAACAGTCTATGTTAATCTCTATCCACTCAATTTAGTCTGTATATTTTGAAGTATCCAAATCATCTTTTTTGTGAGGATGGTTTATCAATTATGGTTACACTCCAATATCTGTATGCATTGCAGGGTTTATCGCACTCACCAGGATTTCCAGTCCCATGGATGTTCGGTCCATACAATTTTGTCACGACCTTTGGACTGTCCTGCTTGTGGGAGTAGGCGGGGGCCCTGCATGCCACGCGTAGTTGGACGACCAATCTTCTGTTTAGTACTTCAACATAGTGATTTCCTGATAAGGATTCACTCGTGTCACATCAAGTAAATCTTATTGATTTACTGTGTAAATCTTATTGATTTAACGTAATGTTTTCTTTCTTTTGCTGCAATTTTACGATGCAGGTTTTGCCATATGACATTCATCACAGAATAAACCGTTTGGTTTGCTCTACGATGCATATTTTTGCAGGTTTCACTTCTTATGTCGTGTCAGTAACGAAGGCATTGTCCATCACTTATATTACTGGAAAAAATTGGATCAGTCTGTTGTCTGAGTACAAGCTGAATCCCTATGATGAACTACAGTTTTGTTTAACAAACACGCCACAATTAGTCCTTCTCGCGTTTAAAAGAAATGAATAAAAAGACTGGATCACGGTCATGAAGCCTAGTCAAGTTAGAAAGCTGATCATAGCAGATCAGACACAATCGCCGCTGTCTCACACATCGGTACCACCTTCAGCAACGAATCGAGCACCGACAGTTGCTCTTGCACTGACAGCGGCAGCAGCTCAGTCTGATCCAGTTGAGGATTGGGCATCGACCGCGTCATCGGATCAGGCTGATCTACCGGAGGATCGGGCATCGACACTGGCACCTGCTCCGACACCGGCACCAGCTCTACAAGGAGCACCATCTCCGGCAGCAGCAGCGGCACTACCAGTCGCACCAGCATGGGCATCAGCAACAGCTTTGGCACCTGCACCAACACTTGCACTTGCATCTGCTCTGGCCCATGCAGCGGCAACGGAACCAGCAGTTGCACCGGCAACAGACTGGGCTGCATTTCGCACTTCATATACCAAAGTCCTTACAAAAACCAACATGTCCACCTTCCTGATAAGCATTGGCCGCCCAAGTGCTTCGTTCTTTTTTCTTTCCATGTTGTTTCACATGATTCACTGTGTTGATCTAATTGTTTGTGTATGTCTTCTTGTTTGCAAACAGAGAATTCCTAGAGCAACAAGGGAGTCATTCAACAATCCGGGCGACCGTGGCCAAGTTTCTCTTACCATGCGCAACCTTGGTGTGAATGAACCTGCTCAATATACCGTAAGTACAAAGGATGGTCGCATGATGATTGATGCTAAAGGATGGTCAAGGTTCAAATCTAAATCATATCTTGCGGTAGGGGATGATGTCAAAATCGAACTTTCTCGACAAGGAGAGCTGGTCCAAATCAACTTTGAAATCCTTCAATAGCACCATGCAACTGCCGAACTGATCTATCCTCCGAGAGATTTTGATGTAATACTCTAGCATGGTGAAACAAGTGTCCTGTGTGTATAAGTAGTACGACAGTATCGTTGATAGAATTGCAACTCTAACTGGTTGTTAGGAACTATCGTTTGATTTCATTCCAATAGCTGTCGTGCTTTATTCAATTTTGTGTATTCGCCTTGCGACAACATCTAAAACCAGCACCGTACCAATCGCTTGCAGTATGAAAAGTGCTAAGGTAGAACACATGGCCCCCCAAACATGCAGGCCCACCGGCCTGTGGCCCGAAGTCCAGAACCATGAGCCTGTCTGAGGATTTCTCAGCTGAACCCCCATAATGCCCGTGCGTTGCACGTAACATCAAGATGCATTTGTATGAGTATTTTATTTTGTGAGAGAAAAGGATGAACGAGGGAAGGCCTTATTTGCAAATGTGGAGAGGTGTGTGGGTACCCTTTTGCAAAATTGCCATAGTTTCCTTCCTATCCGTCAGATATAAATCGGACGGCCTATATTGCAGGATGGGAGGCACACCATCATCACCAACTTGTCTATACCGTGTTAAAAAACTCTGTTTTTTATAATTATATATGTTATATATACTCCCCTTGATTTTTCTTATGTATAATGTTGTGATATAAAAGATCTTTATATTTCTTTATAGAGGGAGTATCTCTTTGTCAAAAATATATTTATGTGTAACTAGTCACTCCTATCTTTCTACTTCCTTTTGCTGATATGTGGGGCATCCGGCAACGGGGTCCACGTGCCATATGCACCAAATTAGAGTGCACAACTGCACTATTGTCGGATTTCGGGTTCCGGCAGACCCTTGAGGTTCGAACACTGGGGTGCGCGCGGAGATTTCACCTCCTACCTACCTGCACCCCTCCGCCACGCTAGGATCAAAGCTATGAAGAGAACAACACAAGGGACACAGGGTTTATACTGGTTCAGGCCACCGTTGTGGTGTAATACCCTACTCCAGTGTGTGGTGTGTGGATTGCCTCTTGGGCTGATGATGACGAGCAATACAAGGAAGAACAACCTCGCGAGGGTCTGTTCTTGGCTGGGGTGATGAACTGATGGGAGGAGTTCAGCCACCTTTCTCTCTCTCTCTCTCTCTCTCTCTCTGCTTCTAACCTCTCTAACGAGCCTCTTTCTTCCTGTCACCCCTCCCCCTTGCTCTGTGGGTGGCTGGTCCTATTTATAGAGGCCCTGGTCTTCTTCTCAAATATCGAGCGGGAAGGGAGCCAACAATGGCAGGCTAATTTGAAAGGGGACAGCAAGTATCAGCTATCCTGACAAAAGCAGTCTTCGCCTGCGCAAAGCTCTGGCGATGACGCCGTCTTGTGCTCCACGGTGACCTCCGTCTCGTAGTCCTCCTGGTCTTGGTCTCGTTGCACCGAAATGGCAACCTTTGCCTGATGCCTCGGTACTCCGCGGCTGCGCTTGCCCCCTTTGCACCAAAGAGGAAAGGAGGACGCTGCGCGGGCTGGCACCCTCTTGGCGCCCTGAGTCGTCACGGCTTGCGTCACGGGCACCTCGCGAGGTACCCCGCCTTGATCTCTCGGCCTCCTCGTGAGCCAGCCTGACGAGGCCGTGCCCGAAGAGGCTTCGCGTCGTCCGCCCCGCGAGGCTTGGCCCCTCGCGAGGGTCTTGAGTTTGTATTGGTGAAGATGGGCTGTGCTGGGCCCCCCTTTGAGCCACGCCGCCGGCCGCAGGCAGGCAAGTCTGGGGACCCCCGTTCCCAGAACACCGACAACTATAGACACACCCCAGCCGTAGCGCCGCAGTAATGCCCAATGAGCCGTCAAATCACAAAAAACCCCACCTTTCCAGCTGTAGCAGTAAGCTGGACGGACGAAGCAGCAATATTTCACTGGGCCTGAATCCCCTTCTCCCTTGTCTGCTTGTTCAGAGAAACCCTCGCCCATCAAAAAAAAGAAAACCGTCGCTCGGCGATTGCATAGGGTTTTCTCATGGAGAACCTGGTACGAATTCTTCATCCATCCCCGATAAATCCAAGTCCCTTGGTCGCGGGTACTCCTAGGATGGCAGCCGGCGCCGTTGATGCATTTTCTTCCTACTGAATCTAGTGTGTTTCATTTGTAGGGCCCAAAGTGTGAGGACCCTACAGGTTTATGCGCCCTCGACGAGACGCCACACTTGTTCCTTCTCATCCTAACACATGATTTTAAAACGCGCACAGTATGTTCCTAGAGAACTCTTTTCTATCCGGGAGGGTGGGGTTTTTTGAACGTGCTGTCGAGTAATTTGGAAATTTGCATTGCTACATTTGGATAAAAGGTACTAGTACCATGGTCAACACTGACGTGAAGGAGGAAATTATTTCTAGATTTGGATATAGGGAATACATTGTGTTCTAATATTATTTTTCCTACAGTGCATTCCTTGTTCTCCTAGAACACATGTACTCAAGATGCTCGGCCTTGCCATAACTGAATACACCAGTTTAATGGTCACAGTGAAGACAAACCATGGATATAAGTTTCAAGTTGGGTTCATGAACCAAGAAGATCACAACATTTTTTATGGCCGAACTTGGATAAACTTTCTCAAGTGTTACGGACTGAAAGTTGGCGCACGAATGTTGATGGAAATAGGAGAACCTAGTCTTATCTTCACTGCGATCTTCCACCCTGATGTCCTTCCAATTGTTCATCCATATTAGTTTTGTATCTGGTTCTTGCTTCTTGCCATGATTACTTCTTAATCCACCTATTCTGTCTAACTAATCACAATTTAACTTTAGAAGTAGCAACAAATCTCTCACAAAGATGCTACTTCTAACTAATATTTTCTTATAATTGGTGGCACGTGTAGGTTTTTCAGAGTTAAGCAGGCTACGTGTTTGTTATTCTATAAGAACTCGGCTATTACTCATGGCACTGAAGTTGACTTGGACAACATTCACAAGTTCCTACACTTTATTGATCGTCTTGAGGTCCTTGTGGGGCGTTTCAATGGTGGAAGGCCACGTGGGATATGTGTGCCACTGCTGCACTCGTTGAACAGGTCCAACTGTGTTGAGAAACTTATGGTATGAGCTATTTTCTGTTATATATGTTGTTCATAAACTCTTGCTTATGCACAGTTTTACAGCTGTGATCTTCTTGAAACTGGAACTGCCCAGGTCTATTGTTCCTATACAGATGCATGACCATGGTCTGGTCAGACTTGCGCTTGGTCACAACATGATGTTTATGTCGACCTACTCCATTCCCCTTGGAGGTGAAAACATACTTATTCATGGGTGGCCTCAAATAATGAAGGCCTGTCCATCTTGAAGAATAGGACAAAAGATTATGTTCCTGCTTTTCCATGGCTCCAAAGCGAATATCCTATTTATTGACCACATTGCGAGATGAAGCTACTTTCAGAAGGTTGTGGATGCGCGGGGTGGCGCCTGGGCCTTGTCCTGGGGCTTGGCGGCCTCACCCTTTGGTTAACTGTAGGCAAAGTAGCACTGTTCGAGGCGTGCTTTGTATGGTTGAACTTGTATAAGTACTCATACTGCTTTCAGCTATGGTTGTTAAGTGCCCCTGATGGTTTCAGTTAAGGTTGTTAAGTACTCCTGCTACTTTTATAGTATGTCGTGTTTCTTCAGTCTTGTCTTCCTCCAGCTGCCAAAACCAAACCAGCGCCGTCGGGGCCGCTTGCTTCCGCCTCCCATGGCTGGCTGTGCCTTAGTGCATGCATCTCCGCCCCACCGTCTCCTAAATCATTAATGCCGACCTCCGAGGCCTGGCTATCGTCCTCTGCATGCTTTGTTGTGCTCACTGCGGCCCCGCCCTCTCACGTTGTCCACATGGTCAACAAACAAGAGGAATCGGCAGAGGACTATACGTGGAGAGGATGACAGTAGGGTCCCACCATGTCCATGGCCGGACGCAAGGAAGTTCCTCGTTTTTTGTTATATATATATATATACTACATTGTCAGCGTATGGAAAAATAAAATGCTTCCTGCTAGTGGTTTCCTGATATCTAGGACCCACAACATTGTCGGCGTATATAGTCAATAGACAAGAGAACAACACAAGATCGGCTGACACTTGGGACGTAGCTACTCGAGCAGTATTTTTTTGTTATTGTTGACACGGAGCAGGGTTTCAACTGGGTTGTGGCCCATCTAGCCTAGGCTTATATTTTATGTTCACCACATGACCAGCCCAACTATTTTTTGTTTGTGAAAATGAGCCCAGTTTATTTTTTCTAAAGAATACCCAATCCAGGCCTACTTATTTTTCTATGCCCTGATGGGCTGCAACTCTTTCAAGACGCCTGCAAATCTTGAAAGTAATATGAAATGGGCTATAAATATAAAAAACAGATGACAAATTGCCAATTACTTTATAATTTCTGAATTTTTTTTCACATTTTCAGATTCCAATTTTACCGGGCTTTAACCTAATTCAAATATATATTCAAAGTACTTTAAATCTGGCTCGACATTTCGATATTAAAAATAGTTTGGAAGCCACAAAAATATGCGAAATTTTGTTGAAATTTTTAACCATGGCCCTAGCCAACAAAAAAACGGTCTGCAATAAATTGCATAAGAAGTTGCAATGAGCTATATATAAACTACTAAAAAAGTAGATAATGGTCTAACTTGTGGGCCTATTAAGTTGACGCGTATGCAAGAGTTTTTTACATATTATATATGACAAAAAACGATTCTAGGAGACGTAACCGTTGGATGTCAATCCAATGGCCGTCGTGTTTATTCAATCTATGATCTTCTTGCTCCAGCCGCCAAATCCAGCGCGGGCGGGACCGCCTGCTCCCACCTCCCGTGGCCGGCTGTGCTACCGCGCAGGCCTCACCGCCCCTACTACTCCCACCGCTGGCCAGTCCATCCCTCTACTCGCCCACATCCCTCCACTACTGTCGCTTCGCCTCCTCCGGTTCATTCCCTTCCTTGGTCCCTCCGTCGTCCATTGCATTGGTGTTCTCGGCACGGCATGGTCAACGTTGTCAACAAACGACAACATTGGAAGAGGGACATACATGGAGAGGCTGACAGTTGGGACCCACATGGTCCATGGCCGCACACAAGCAAGTACCTCCTCCTTATTACGCCAAAAAGAATGAATACTCCTGCTGACAGCTCGGACCCACCAGCTATATCTTCGCACGCAAGGAAGTGCGTCCTTATTACGCACAAAAAAATGAATACTCGCCCTGCTAGCTGGGCCCACCATAGTGGGAGGCTGACTTGTGGGCCTACTAAGTTGACTCGGATGGAGGGCTTTGTCAACTTAGTGAACAAATGATTCTATCATCAGTGACCGTTGGATTGTTAACATCCAACGGTCGTCCTGCTTCTTCAACCTCTATTTTTCTTGCTCCAACCGTCGAAACCGCCACGTGCTCTTGCCTCCCATGGCCGGCTGTGCTGTCGTGTAGGCCTCACCGCCCCCTACTACTCCCATCGCTGGCCAGGCCCTGCGGCGACGGCAGCCTCACACCACAGCCAAACCAGTGAACCCTCGTACTCCTCTTTGCGTGGGCATCCACTGCCGCATCTTCCCCGGCTCTGCGTCGTTCCGCCTCGCCGTCGTCCACCGCCTTGGTGCTCTCGGTGCAGCGTGGTCAATGTGGTCAACGAACGACTTCCATCAGAAGAGTACTGTATGTTGAGAGGCTGATAGTTGGGTCCACAGGCGCAGCAAGGTAGTGCCTCCTTATTACGTGCAAAATAATTATTCGTCCACCTGACAGCAGGGACCCACCGGATGGGCCACCGTATTTCGTGAAAAAAATGTTTCCCCGCTGACTGCTGGGACCCACCATCTATATGTTCGCACGCAAGGAAGTGCGTCCATATTATGGGTAAAAAAATGATTAGACCCCTAACTGCTGGGACCCACCAGCTACATCTTTGCACGCAAGGAAGTGCCTGACAGTCGGGACCCACCTGGTCGAAGTGTACGTAGCGTTGTCATTCTGGTCGCGAACGTGTACGTACATATGATCGGTCTGTCTGCAGGCTGTAGCGATGAACCGTGGTCGTGTAAGGAAGGGCACATGTCATACTAGAGGCGCACGTAGCATGTACATGCACGTACATCAGCCAGGGTGCAAGAAAGTAAATACGGGCACATACGTACATATGGCCGAGGTCTCGAACACCTACTCGTGCATACGTATAGCCAGGGCTCGTGTAAATTGTTGGGTCGGAACGGAGAAGCTGCGCCATCATCGTGATCATAGGGAGGCAACCGGCTGGGTCAGAACGGAATGTGTCGTCGTGTTCATCGGGAGCCAACCGTCTTGGATGGAACAACCGATGGAAACGAGGCCTGGCGTACCGCAGAACGGAGAAACGGCCTTGTGTTCGACTGGCCACGGTCGAAACGGGATCCTGTTCATCGGGAGGGTTGTGGCGTACCGCAAAATAGAGGAAACGGGCCTCCTACGGTCGAAACGGGGTCCCGTTGATCAGGAGGGGTGTGGCGTACCGCAAAACGGAGGAAACGGACTTGTGTTGGAGCGCTACGGTCGAAACGGGGTTCCTGTTCATCGGGAGGGGTGTGGCGTACCGCAAAACGTGACTCCACGGGATATTGTTCATCTCCACCGTCGACTGCCTCCACGGGCTACTGTTCATCCACCATCAACTACCTCCACAGGCTCTTGTTCATCCACAGTCGACCTCCTCCAGCCTCCACCTGCGACTGTTCATCCACGGGCTCCTGTTCATCTAGCCTCCACTGCACGCTCCTCCACCGGCTACTGTTCAACCAGCCCTCTCCATGGGGTCCTGTTCAACCACCCCTCCACGGGCTACTGTTCATCCAGCCCTCCATCGGCTACTGTTCAACCAGCCCTCCACTGGGTACTGTTCAACCAGCCCTCCACGGGGTCCTGTTCATCCAGCCCTCCATGGGGTCCTGTTCATCCACCGACTCGATCGATCGGGGTACTGTTCATCCAGGGGCAACTGCCTCTACTACCACGGGGTCCTATTCATCCAACCCCCGCCGGGAACTGTTCATCCAAACCCCGCAACAATTCTCACTGTTCATCTAGAGGCAACATCGATCGGCTTCAGTTAGCAACAATAGCGAAGGAATCACTCGGGTTCAGTTAACAGCAAGGGATCGGTTGATCGCCCGAGTTCAGTAACGCGTAGCCTGCAGTGTAATCGCTCGGGTTGAGTTAGAGCCCAATGCCTCACGCACACACACGTACGTATGAGAGAAACGCGCATCGCTCGGCCCCCGACCACCCACCATAACCGGGAACTCCCCGATATTTTCCTCGCCCTCGCTTCTACCACAATTTTTTCCATCATGGACGGCCCAAAGAATGTCATGCAGCTACGTCTCCGGCCCGCCCAGGATGAAAAGCCCATTTTCTGTCATGATTTTTTGTCATAGAAGTAGGACCCCACCACATCTATGATGATACCGGGTTTTGTCATAATTATCGTCATAAGTATGACAGAAAAAAATTCGTTCGCCCCAAAATGTCACGGATGTGTCTTTTTTTGTTGTGTAAGATCTCTGTAGTGTAGCTATTCAGTCGTGGTCATCGAGGGTGATTCCTCCTTCACCACTCCCGATACGACTCTGTCATGCAACACCTCAAGTGTGAATCTCGAGGGTGATTCCTCCAAAGTTCACCTTGACGATTATATCAAGTGGATTTCATCAAGGGTGGCTCCTCGGATTCCCCCATTGATGTTATTGACACACGGTTACCTGGACTTTACTTGAGACCATTGTTGAAGTCGTCTCGGCCCTGAGGGGTACCCATGAGTTGATGTGAAAGTCGGGCGGGACCAGAGAGCACCAGCGAGATAATTACCAGGCACGGTCGGGTAGGTAGACCACCCTAGTGTGTGGGTTGGGCATGGCCCTTGCCATATTTCATCGAGATGGGGCGATAGGGTCACATTATCGTGAGTCTCTGCTCATCTCCGTGAGCTCCTAATACATACACTAAGGGTTTGGGTATTTGATTTGAGTTGGCCACTGGCCTTTACACACTAATCACCACGCGGGAATAGATATGGGCACTCGGCGCCGTAGTATCAGCCAAAAGCTCTGTCAGACATCCAGTTCAGCAATTCGGCATGGCTGGGCCGGCACCATCTAGGTAGAGGTGGTGCCTGGACCCGCCCTACGCACAACGACCCGGAGTGCAATGGGCGATGGGCCCAAGACTCTGGAGTGCTTAGGATGTAGACCGACGGGGACCTCTCTGCTTAGCCTAGGTAGGATTATGACGTGTTGGTCTTCTGAGGCCGGGAATGGACCCAGGAAAGTGTGTCCGGCCAGAGTAATCAAGCATGTTAGGTAATGTGGTGCACCCCTGCAGGGAAGTTTATATATTCGAATAGCTGTGTCCATGGTAATGGACGCTCGGAGTTGTATCCCGATCTATTACAACTAGAAATGGATACTTGAGACATGTGATGGATATGTGGCTCTGGGATTGCTTTCTCATAGGGAGTCGAGGAAGGATCTCTGGGCGTTAATGTTACAACATGCTTGTTAAATATAAACTGCTATTCTGTAATCTTCTATATGCTACAAGATGCTTGAAGATGCTAGTCTTTGATAGGCTAGACTTTCCCTTCTCTTCTGGCATTCAGCAGTTCAGTCCACAGATACAAACCATTCTTTTGATACTGATGCATATTTAGATTAGATCTGATGTAAGTCTTGCTAGTATTTTGGATGAGTACTCACAGTTGCATTGCTACCTCTTTTCTCCTATACCCGATTGCTGTGACCAGATAGTGGATCCCAGGAGACAGATGCCACCGCCGACGTCTACTACTACCCAATGATGTCTACTTCTATGTGGAGACCACCGACGACCATGAGTAGCTAGGAGGTCCCAGTTAGGAGGCCTTGCCTCTTTGATCATTGTTGCTTTTGTGTTTGCCTTCTTAAGGCAGTCTTGTCTAACTTATGTTTGTACTCACATATTGTTGCTTCTGCTGACTCTTGTGTATTGAGCTATGTATTCGAGCCCTCGAGGCCCCTGGCTTGTAATATAAATCTTGTATTTTGATTTCTATCTAGAGTTGTTTTGTGATATTTTTCTGTGAGTCCCTGATCTTGATCGTACACATTTGCATGTATGATTAGTGTACGATTGAATCGGGGGTGTACACAACTGCAGAAGAGGGAGATATCCTTCAACCTTTTATGCTCATCTCGCCCCATCTAAAATTGAAGCCCTCAGAGTCTTTGAAACAGTTCATGTTCAGAATGCATATCTCACTCGTGAAGTCATTTTGTTGGAAGAGCAAAACATCGCCCTTTGGAGCATCAACCATAGGTCGGAGTACCTGCTAAGGCTGAAGTGCGAGCCCACCACTTCATCACCACCACCATCATCAAAGAAGGAACCTTGAGTACATGGGTATGGGCACTCCCCTTGGCTTGTGCCAAGCTTGGGGGAGGTGCCCCACTATCGTATCACCATCACTTTTACTATCCTTACGTATTTTTAGTTTGATCCCTAGCTATTTCATGATTTAGTTGAATAAAAGTTTGCTATAATCTACTTTTTAGTGCTAGTTTTGTGATCTATCTATCTATGTAATTGAGTGAGAGTTGTATAATAAAGATTAGTTTGAGTTTTTGCTTCTTTAATTTTATATTTCAATCATAACAAAGGAAATAATGAAAGGATCATATGCTAATCTTATGGAAAGTAATGACATTACATAAGGAAAAGTATAAGTGGTAAAATTTATTGAAAGTTGACAAACATAGCATTGGTCAATGATGCGATTCATGAAAAAGTTAACAAGGGAAGAGAAGATTCACATGCAAATACACTATCTTGGACATCTTTTGTGATTGTGAGCCCCGATTAAGTATTTTATATGCCAAATTGTTGATGTTGGAAAAGGAAGACAACATAGTGATTGATGGTTGTTCATATTCATATAGAAGTTATATTGTCACAGATCCTCCAACATGTGGTGCTTGCCCAATATCTTTGCTATCCAAAAATCCGCACCAAGTAGAGATACTACTTGTGCATCCAAAAACCATAAACCCAGTTTCATGTTACATGAGTCCACCATACCTACCTATGGATTGAGTAAGATCCTTCAAGTAAGTTGTCATCGGTGCATAAGGCAATAAAAATGCTTCTAAATATGCATGATCTTTTAGTGTAAGGGAAAATAAACATTGTAAGAACTTGTGATGGCAAAGAGATAAAAGTGATAGGATGCATAATAAAGGTTGCTATCACAAGGGGCAATGTAACATGACATTCTTTTGCATTAAGAGCTTGTGCATCCAAAAATAAAAAGTGCATGACAACCTCTACTTCCCTCTATGAAGGGCCTATCCTTTACTTTTATGTTTTTCCTTTTTATGCAAGAGTCAATAGTGTTCTTCTCTATTCCTTTTTATTTTTCTATTTTGCAAGCATCATGTCGAACACAAGGCCCATATATCTAGTTGGATATGAGTGATCGTGAGTTATTATTGTTGACATCACCCTTGAGGTGAATAGGTTGGGAGGCGAAATTATAAGACCCTATCTTTCTATGTGTCTGGATGAAACCTTTTGCTCCATATATATGGTGTGAGTGTTAGCAATCATAGAAACTAAATGATGGTTGAGTATGTGGACTTGGTAAATAAAGCTCCACATGAGATCCTTCATAAAAAGATGATGAATTGCAATTGCATTTTGACTGAGAACATAGTTTATTAGTTTTCAAGAAAGTTTATTCCTTATACTTTGACGTTGTGATGAATTGTTACTTATTCACGAGAAGCTTTATGATAAAGTATATTGCTTCTATAATAATGATCATGATGCTACTACGTCCATATTTTGTTTTTATAGAGACCACACTCTCTAAACATGTGGACATGTATCGATATCGGCTTTGGCTTGAGGGCAAGTGAGGTCTAAGCTCGGGGGAGTTGATACGTCCATTTTGCATCATGTTTTCCTACTGTTGTTTCTAGTGTTTTTAATCATTATAAGACTTTGTGGAGCAATTCTAATGCCTTTGCTCTCTTAATATGCAAGATATACATGAAGAGGGAGATTGTCGGTAGTTGGAATTCTGGACCTGAAAATGCTATGTCAGAGATACCTATTCTGCACTTCTCCAAATGAGCTAAAATTTTACAGAGATTTATTTTGGAATATATAAAAATTATTGGAGAAAATAAATACCAGAGGGGTCCACCTAGGTGCCCACTAGGTACTAGGGCGCCTACCCCCCTAGCGCGCTCTGGAGCATAGTGGGGCCCCTGGCCAGCCTCCGGTGCCCATTTTCTGGTACATAAGCCCATTTTCCCTAGAAAAATAAGGAGAGTACCTTGTTGGGTTTCGTAGTAATTTCAAAAAATTTCCTACGCACACGCAAGATCATGTGATGCATAGTAATGAGAGGGGAGAGTGTTGTCTACGTACCCATGCAGACCGACTACGGAAGCATTGACGCAACATAGAGGAAGTAGTCGTACGTCTTCACGATCCAACCGATCAAGTACCGAAACTACAGCACCTCCGAGTTCGAGCACACGTTCAGCTCGATGACGATCCCCAGACTCCGATCCAGCAAAGTGTCGGGGAAGAGTTCCGTCAGCACGACGGCGTGGTGATGATCTTGATGCACTACAGCAGCAGGGCTTCGCCTAAACTCCGCTACAGTATTATCGAGGAATATGGTGGCTGGGGGCACCGCACACGGCTAAGGAATAGATCATGCGGATCAACTTGTTGTGTCTTTGGTGCTAGCCCTGCCCCTCTATTTATATGTTGAGCCCCGGGGTCGAAACTTGGAGCAAAAGCCTCCTCAAAGTCGGTTTTGCCCGAAAGGCAAGATTCCCACTCGGACTCCAGGACCAAACGCCACAATCCTTGGCGTCTGGCCCAGACGCCATGGGCCTCGGCGTCTGGCCCAGGGCCAGACGCCAGGGTCTCCGGCGTTTGGCCCCCTGGCCTCCGCAAAACTCCTTTTGCACCGACCTAAAGCCTCATGGGCTTGACCCCTTGGCCTAACCATATCATCCAATATATGAATCTTTACGTCTCGACCATTTCGAGAGTCCTCGTCATGTCCCCGATCTCATCCGGGACTCCGAACTCCTTCGGTACATCAAAATGCATAAACTCATAATATAACTGTCATCGTAACCTTAAGCGTGCGGACCCTACGGGTTCGAGAACAATGTAGACATGACCGAGACACGTCTCCGGTCAATAACCAATAGCGGGACCTGGATGCCCATATTGGCTCCTACATATTCTACGAAGATCTTTATCGGTCAGACTGCATAACAACATACATTGTTCCCTTTGTCATCGGTATGTTACTTGCTCGAGATTCCATCGTCGGTATTCCTATACCTAGTTCAATCTCGTTACCGGCAAGTCTCTTTACTCGTTCTGTAATACATCATCCCGCAACTAACTCATTTAGTTGCAATGCTTGCAAGGCTTAAGTGATGTGCATTACCGAGAGGGCCTAGAAATACCTCTCCGACAATCGGAGTGACAAATCCTAATCTCGAAATACGCCAACCCAACATGTACCTTTGGTGACACCTGTAATGCTCCTTTATAATCACCCAGTTACGTCGTGACGTTTGGTAGCACCCAAAGTGTTCCTCCGGTAAATGGGAGTTGCATAATCTCATAGTTATAGGAACATGTATAAGTCATGAAGAAAGCAATAGCAACATACTAAACGATCGGGTGCTAAGCTAATGGAATGGGTCATGTCAATCAGATCATTCTCTTAATGATGTGATCCCGTTAATCAAATAACAACTCATTGTTCATGGTTAGGAAACATAACCATCTTTGATTAACGAGCTAGTCAAGTAGAGGCATACTAGTGACACTCTGTTTGTCTATGTATTCACACATGTATTATGTTTCCGGTTAATACAATTCTAGCATGAATAATAAACATTTATCATGATATAAGGAAATAAATAATAACTTTATTATTGCCTCTAGGGCATATTTCCTTTAGTCTCCCACTTGCACTAGAGTCAATAATCTAGTTCACATCGCCATGTGATTTAACAGCAATAGTTCACATCACCATGTGATTAACACCCATAGTTCACATCGATATGTGATAAACACCCAAAGGGTTTACTAGAGTCAATAATCTAGTTCACATCGCTATGTGATTAACACCCAAAGAGTACTAAGGTGTGATCATGTTTTGCTTGTGAGATAATTTAAGTCAACGGGTCTGTCACATTCAGATCCGTAAGTATTTTGCGAATTTCTATGTCAACAATGCTCTGCACGGAGCTACTCTAGCTTATTGCTCCCACTTTCAATATGTATCTAGATCGAGACTTAGAGTCATCCAGATCTGTGTCAAAACTTGCATCGACGTAACTTTTTACGACGAACCTTTTTGTCACCTCCATAATTGAGAAATATTTCCTTATTCCACTAAGGATAATTTTGACCGCTGTCAAGTGATCTACTCTTAGATCACTATTGTACTCCCTTGCTTAACACAGTGTAGGGTATACAATAGATCTGGTACACAGCATGGCATACTTTATAGAACCTATGGCTGAGGCATAGGGAATGACTTTCATTCTCTTTCTATCTTCTGCCGTGGTCGGGCTTTGAGTCTTACTCAACTTCACACCTTGTAACACAGGCAAGAAACTTTTTCTTTGACTGTTCCATTTTGAACTACTTCAAAATCTTGTCAAGGTATGTACTCATTGAAAAACTTATCAAGCGTCTTGATCTATCTCTATAGATCTTGATACTCAATATGTAAGCAGCTTTACCGAGGTCTTTCTTTGAAAAACTCCTTTCAAACACTCCTTTATGCTTTGCAGAATAATTCTATATTATTTCCGATCAACAATATGTCATACACATATACTTATCAGAAATGATGTAGTGCTCCCACTCACTTTCTTGTAAATACAGGCTTCACCGCAAGTCTGTATAAAACTTATATGCTTTGATCAACTTATCAAAGCGTATATTCCAACTCCGAGATGCTTGCACCAGTCCATAGATGGATCGCTGGAGCTTGCATATTTTGTTAGCACCTTTAAGATTGACAAAACCTTCTGGTTGTATCATATACAACTCTTCTTTAATAAATATATTAAGGAATGCAGTTTTTTTATCCATTTGCCAGATTTCATAAAAGCGGCAATTGCTAACATGATTCGGACAGACTTAAGCATAGATACGAGTGAGAAACTCTCATCATAGTCAACACCTTGAACTTTGTCAAAAACCTTTTGCGACAATTCTAGCTTTGTAGATAGTAATACTACTATCAGCGTCCGTCTTCCTCTTGAAGATCCATTTATTTTCTGTGGTTTGCCGATCATCGGGCAAATCCATCAAAGTCCATACTTTGTTCTCATACATGGATCATATCTCAGATTTCATGGCCTCAAACCATTTCGCGGAATCTGGGCTCATCATTGCTTCCTCATAGTTCGCAAGTTCATCATGGTCTAGTAACATGACTTCCAGAACAGGATTACCGTACCACTCTGGTGCGGATCTCACTCTGGTTTACCTACGAGATTTGGTAGTAACTTGATCTGAAGTTACATGATCATCATCATTAGCTTCCTCACTAATTGGTGTAGTAGTCACAGGAACAGATTTCTGTGATGAACTACTTTCCAATAAGGGAGAAGGTACAATTACCTTATCAAGTTTTTTTACTTTCCTCCCACTCACTTCTTTCGAGAGAAACTCCTTCTCTAGAAAGTTTCCGAATTTAGCAACAAAAGTCTTGCCTTCAGATCTGTGATAGAGGGTGTATCCAATAGTTTCCTTTGGATATCCTATGAAGATTTACTTCTTCGATTTGAGTTCGAGCTTATCATGTTGAAACTTTTTCACATAAGCATCGCAGTCCCAAACTTTAAGAAACGACAGCTTGGGTTTCTTGCCAAACCATAGTTCACATGGTGTCGTCTCAACGGATTTAGATGGTGCCCTATTTAACGTGAATGCAGCTGTCTCTAATGCATAACCTCAAAACGATAGTGGTAGATCGGTAAGAGACATCATAGATTGCACTATATCCAATAAAGTACGGTTATGACGTTCGGACACACCATTATGTTGTGGTGTTCCATGTGGCATGAGTTTGTGAAACTATTCCACATTGTTTTAATTGAAGACCAAACTCGTAACTCAAATATTTGTCTCCGCGATCAGATCGTAGAAACTTTATTTTCTTGTCACGATGATTTTCCACTTCACTCTGAAATTCTTTGAACTTTTCAAATGTTTCAGACTTATGTTTCATCAAGTAGATATACTCATATCTGCTCAAATCATCTGTGAAGATCAGAAAATAATGATACTTGTCGCGAGCCTCAATATTTATCGGACCACATACATCAGTATGTATGATTTCCAACAAATCTGTTGCTCGCTTCATTGTTCCGAAGAACAGAGTCTTAGTCATCTTGCCCATGAGGCATGGTTCGCAAGCATCAACTGATTCATAATCAAGTGATTCCAAAAGCCCATCAGCATGGAGTTTCTTCATGCGCTTTACACCAATATGACCTAAACGGCAGTGCTACAAATAAGTTGCACTATCATTATTAACTTTGCATCTTTTGGTTTCAATATTATGATTATGTGTATCACTATGATCGAGATCCAACGAACTATTTTCATTGGGTGTGTAACCATATAAGGTTTTATTCATGTAAACAGAACAACAATTTATTCTCTTACTTAAATGAATAACCGTATTACAATAAACATGATCAAATTATATTCATGCTCAACGCAAACACCAAATAACACTTATTCAGGTTCAACACTAATCCGGAAAGTATAGGGAGTGTGCGATGATGATCATATCAATCTTGGAACCACTTCCAACACACATCGTCACTTCACCCTTAACTAGTCTCTGTTTATTCTCCAACTCCCATTTCGAGTTACTAATCTTAGCAACTGAACTAGTATCAAATACTGAGGGGTTTCTATAAACACTAGTAAAGTACACATCAATAACATGTATATCAAATATACTTATGTTCACTTTGCCATCCTTCTTATCTGCCAATCACTTGGGGTAGTTCCGCTTCCAGTGACCAGTCCCTTTGCAGTAGAAACACTTAGTCTCAGGCTTAGGACCAGACTTGGGCTTCTTCACTTGAGCAGCAACTTGCTTGCCGTTCTTCTTGAAGTTCCCCTTCTTCCCTCTGCCCTTTTCTTGAAACTAGTGGTCTTGTCTACCAACAACACTTGATGTTTTTCTCGATTTCTACCTTCGTCAATTTCCGCATTACTAAGAGCTTGGGAATCGTTTCCGTTATCCCTTGCATATCATAGTTCATCACAAAGTTCTACTAACTTGGTGATGGTGACTAGAGAATTCTATCAATCACTATCTTATCTGGAAGATTAACTCCCACTTGATTCAAGCGATTGTTGTACTCAGACAATCTGGGCACATGCTCACTAGTTGAGCGATTCTCCTCCATCTTTTAGCTATAGAACTTGTTGGAGACTTTCATATCTCTCAACTCGGGTATTTGTTGAAATATTAACTTCAACTCCTGGAACATCTCATATGCTCCATGACGTTCAAAACATCTTTGAAGTCCCGATTCTAAGCCATTAAGCATGGTGCACTAAACTATCAAGTAGTCATCATATTGAGCTAGCCAAACGTTCATAACGTCTGCATCTGCTCCTGCAATAGGTCCGTCACCTAGCGGTGCATCAAGGACATAATTCTTCTGTGCAGCAATGAGGATAAACCTCAGATCATGGATCCAATCCGCATCATTCCTACTAACATCTTTCAACACAATTTTCTCTAGGAACATATCAAAATAAACATATGAAAGCAACAACGCGAGCTATTGATTTACAACATAATTTGCAAAATACTACCAGGACTAAGTTCATGATAAATTTAAGTTCAATTAATCATATTACTTAAGAACTCCCACTTAGATAGACATCCCTCTAATCCTCTAAGTGATTACGTGATCCAAATCAACTAAACCATAACCGATCATCACGTGAGATGGAGTAGTTTTCAATGGTGAACATCGTTATGTTGATCATATCTACTATATGATTCACGCTCGACCTTTTGGTCTCCGTGTTCCGAGGCCATATCTGTATATGCTTGGCTCGTCAAGTATAACCTGAGTATTCCGCGTGTGCAACTGTTTTGCACCCGTTGTATTTGAACGTAGAACCTATCACACCCGATCATCACGTGGTGTCTCAGCACGAAGAACTTCCGCAACGGTGCATACTCAGGGAGAACACTTCTTGATAATTTAGTGAGAGATCATCTTATAATGCTACCGTCAATCAAAGCAAGATAAGATGCATAAAAGGATAAACATCACATGCAATCAATATAAGTGATATGATATGTCCATCATCATCTTGTGCTTCTGATCTCCATCTCCGAAGCACCGTCATGATCACCATCGTCACCGGCGTGACACCTTGATCTCCATCGTAGCATCATTGTCGTCTCGCCAAGTTTATGCTTCTACGACTATCGCTACCGCTTAGTGATAAAAGTAAAGCATTACATCTCATACAATAAAACGACAACCATATGGCTCCTGCCAGTTGCCGATAACTCGGTTACAAAACATGATCATCTCATACAATAAAATTCAGCATCATACCTTGACCATATCACATCACAACATGCCCTGCAAAAACAAGTTAGACGTCCTCTACTTTGTTGTTGCAAGTTTTACGTGGCTGCTACGGGCTTAAGCAAGAACAAATCTCACCTACGCATCAAAACCACAACGATAGTTTGTCAAATAGACTCCGTTTTAACCTTCGCAAGGACCGGGCGTAGCCACACTTGGTTCAACTAAAGTTGGAGAGACTGTCGCCCGCAAGCCACCTATGTGCAAAGCACGTCGGGGGAACCGGTCTCGCGTAAGCGTACGCGTAATGTTGGTCCGGGTCGTCTCGTCCAACAATGCCGCCGAACCAAAGTATGACATGCTGGTAGGCAGTATGACTTATATCGCCCACAACTCACTTGTGTTCTACTCGTGCATATAACATCAACATAAATAACCTAGGCTCGGATGCCACTGTTGGGTTTCCTAGTAATTTCAAAAAATTTCCTACGCACACGCAAGATCATGTGATGCATAGCAATGAGAGGGGAGAGTGTTGTCTACGTACCCATGCAGACCGACTGCGGAAGCGTTGACGCAACGTAGAGGAAGTAGTCGTACGTCTTCACGATCCAACCGATCAAGTACCGAAACTACAGCACCTCCGACTTCGAGCACACGTTCAGCTCGATGACGATCCCCGGACTCCGATCCAGCAAAGTGTCGGGGAAGAGTTCCGTCAGCACGACGGCGTGGTGATGATCTTGATGCACTACAGCAGCAGGGCTTCGCCTAAACTCCGCTACAGTATTATCGAGGAATATGGTGGCTGGGGGCACCGCACACGGCTAAGGAATAGATCACATGGATCAACTTGTTGTGTCTTTGGTGCTAGCCCTGCCCCTCTATTTATATGTTGAGCCCCGGGGTCGAAACTTGGAGCAAAAGCCTCCTCAAAGTCGGTTTTGCCCGAAAGGCAAGATTCCCACTCGGACTCCAGGACCAAACGCCACAATCCTTGGCGTCTAGCCCAGACGCCATGGGCCTCGGCGTCTGGCCCAGGGCCAGACGCCAGGGTCTCCGGCGTTTGGCCCCCTGGCCTCCACAAAACTCCTTTTGCACCGACCTAAAGCCTCATGGGCTTGACCCCTTGGCCTAACCATATCATCCAATATATGAATCTTTACGTCTCGACCATTTCGAGACTCCTCGTCATGTCCCCGATCTCATCCGGGACTCCGAACTCCTTCTGTACATCAAAATGCATAAACTCATAATATAACTGTCATCGTAACCTTAAGCGTGCGGACCCTACGGGTTCGAGAACAATGTAGACATGACCGAGACACGTCTCCAGTCAATAACCAATAGCGGGACCTGGATGCCCATATTGGCTCCTACATATTCTACGAAGATCTTTATCGGTCAGACCGCATAACAACATACGTTGTTCCCTTTGTCATTGGTATGTTACTTGCCTGAGATTCGATCGTCGGTATTCCTATACCTAGTTCAATCTCGTTACCGGCAAGTCTCTTTACTCGTTCTGTAATACATCATCCCGCAACTAACTCATTTAGTTGCAATGCTTGCAAGGCTTAAGTGATGTGCATTACCGAGAGGGCCCAGAGATACCTCTCTGACAATCGGAGTGACAAATCCTAATCTCAAAATACGCCAACCCAACATGTACCTTTGGAGACACCTGTAATGCTCCCTTATAATCACCCAGTTACGTTGTGACGTTTGGAAGCACCCAAAGTGTTCCTCCGGTAAACGGGAGTTGCATAATCTCATAGTTATAGGAACATGTATAAGTCATGAAGAAAGCAATAGCAACATACTAAACGATCGGGTGCTAAGCTAATGGAATGGGTCATGTCAATCAGATCATTCTCTTAATGATGTGATCCCGTTAATCAAATAACAACTCATTGTTCATGGTTAGGAAACATAACCATCTTTGATTAACGAGCTAGTCAAGTAGAGGCATACTAGTGACACTCTGTTTGTCTATGTATTCACACATGTATTATGTTTCCGGTTAATACAATTCTAGCATGAATAATAAACATTTATCATGATATAAGGAAATAAATAATAACTTTATTATTGCCTCTAGGGCATATTTCCTTCATACCTTCAGGATGGAGCGCCGCCGTCTCGAGGAAGAACATGGGCAGGAGCACTTTTGCTCTCCGACGGAGCGATTCCGATGCGGATACCTCCCTCCGGGAGGGCGAAATTAGACCCATGATACGTCTTCATCGTATCTACTTTTCCTAACGTTTTTTCTCTTGTTTTCGACTCTAATTTGCATGATTTGAATGAAACTAACCTGGACTGACGTTGTTTTCAAGAGAACTACCATGATGTTGTTTTTTGTGCAGAAATAAAATTTCTCATATTTGGGTGAAACTTTTTGGAGAATTATTTTGGAATAAATAAAAAATACTGGAACCAAGACTCAGTGGAGGGGCCCTGGCTGCCCACAAGACACCAGGGCGTGCCACCCCCTGTCGCGCCCTGGTGGGTGGTGGGGCTCTCGAGGCCCCTCTGACCCTAATTCCAACTCTATAAATTCCTATTTTTGGAGAAAAAAATAAGAGAGGTAGTTTCATCGCGTTTTACAGTACAGAGCTGCCGCCACCTCCTATTCTTCATCCGGAGGCCAGATCTGGAGCCCGTTCGGGGTTCCGGAGAGGGGAATCTTTGATCTTTGTCAGCACCAACCATCCTCCATCACCATATTCATGATGCTCCGCACCGGGTGTGAGTTATTCCTTCCTAGGCTCGCTGGTCGGCGAGGAGTTGGATGAGATTCATCATGTAATCGAGTTAGTTTTGTTAGGCTTGATCCCTAGTATCGACTATGTTCTGAGATTGATGCTGCTATGACTTTGCCATGCTTAATGCTTGTCACTAGGGCCTGAGTGCCATGATTTCAGATTCGAACCGTTTATGTTTTCCCCATTATATCTATGTTCGTGATCTGATCTTGCTAGTCATATGCACCTATTACGTGTTATGATCCATAAAACCCAAGGTGACAATAGTTGGGATACTTTCCGATGATAACCGTAGTTTGAGGAGTTCATGTCTTCACTATGTGTTAATGCTTTGTTCCAGTTCTCTATTAAAAGGAGGCTTTAATATCCCTTAGTTTTCTTATGGACCCTGCTGCCACGGGAGGGTAGGACAAAAGATGTCATGCAAGTTCTTTTCCATATGCACGTATGACTATTTACGGAATACATGCCTGCATTATATTTATGAACTGGAGCTAGTTTTGTATCGCCCTAGGTTATGACTTTTATATGATGAATATCATCCAACAAATTTACCGATCCAATGCCTACGAGCTTTTCACATGTTGTTGTTGTTAAGTTACTATTGCTATTGCTACTGTTACATCCGCTACAAAACTGTTACTGCTGTTACCGTTACCGCTGCTATCGTTACTGCCAAACTATCATACTACTGTCGTACTGATCACTTTGCTACAGATATTAAATCTTCAGGTGTGGTTGAATTGACAACTCAACTGCTAATACTCACAAATATTCTTTGGCTCCCCTTGTGTCGAATCTATAAATTTGGGTTGAATACTCTACCCTCAAAAACTGTTGCGATCCCCTATACTTGTGGGTTATTAAGACCTTTTTCTGGCGCCATTGCCGGGGAGCATAGCTATATTTGATGATTCACTTGGGATTTATATTTATTGATCACTATGAGGAATCTAAAAGATACCAGAACCAAGATCATTCCCTCTAAGACGAGGGGAGGTAAGGAACTGCCATCACACTCTGCACTTGATTCACCTTCCTTTTTGAGTAAGCTTGAAACATCTACACCAGTTATTAATCCTAATATGTCACAAGTTATTAATGATGCTACTTCTTCTATGAATTATGCTTATGATGATGCTAGTACCTTGCTTCATGATAATGTGCCACTAGGTGAATTTCTTGATGAACAAATTGCTAGAGCTAAAAATATGGACAATGCTGGAACTGATGAAATTACTGAAATTGATGAAGTCTTTGAAACTGAAAGCCATGAAACACATATTAGACCTATCTCTCCTAGATTTGAATTGCCTAAGATACCAGAGGGTTATGTTATGGATGGAAAGGAAGCTAGAGACTATCTTGCTTGTAAGGATAGAGAAGATCTTAAGAAATAACTAGTCAAGTTAAAGGAAAAATCCTTGAATGCTAGAATGAAGTATGATCCTAAGTTTCCTACTTCACCTATCTTTATTAGTGATAAGGACTATGAATTATCTGTTGACCCAACACCGATACAATGAGGTGCTATATAAATGGTTTTTAACCCCTTTCCGCGATGGTGTTTTAAACCGTCACCAAGTGAGTGACTACGATAGGGGGGTCCTTCCCACATGACCCAGAAACCATTGGGGATAGGCCCTCCGGTCACACATTCTCGGCAAAGTGAGGTCGTGTGTGACGGACGAGCAATCCAATAAGGTTATAGGTATAGTTGTGGTAATACAATGATACATGACAAATCGTTTCCGGTCGTAAGTACATCCCACACAGTCAGTCCCGGCTAAACGTTTTCATTCGTATGTACATTTCACACAGTTAATCAAAGGCATGCATTCCCGTTAGTATGTACATCACACACAGTTAATCCAAGAAGTACGTTTCTGTTCGTATATACATCCCACATAGTCACTCCAAGGAAAACGTTTCCATTCGCAGGTGCATCACACACAATTTTCCCCATTAAATCGTTCATGATAGTGTTGCCATTGCAGACGATATTAACAATTTTATCGTTTGCATTATTGAATGTATCACACATGGTGCGTAGAAGAAACTATGCGGCAAAGGTTGTCCATCACACCCACTTTTTATGTGGTAAACGTTTGCGCAAGGTGGCCTAACGCAAACAGTTTTCAAGATGATATCGTGTGTGATTGTTCATTGATCCAACATGGTTTATTCCTATAATCTGTGTGCGTTTCCTGAGGTCATCGCCCATAGTGTTTTCTCAATAACCATTTGCAGTAGGAAAATCCAATTAGCAGGCTAATTGGCCATTAGCAGGCTAATTGCCCTATTATTAATAGTCCATTCATTAGTCTAATTGACATTTCATATTGAGCACACAATATATTTCATTTTCATATTAAGGAAGCATGATTTCATAATTGAAATACATCAGAGTACAACATCATATAGCTTCAGCACTCAGCTACCCATTGCACAACTACACCAACACCAAGTTTCGCATGCAACATCTATAACCTTTCAAAATTAGCATCATAGACGGTTGATGACCCACAAGTATAGGTGATCTATCGTATTCCTTTCCATAAGTAAGAGTGTCGAACCCAACGAGGAGCAGAAGGAAATGACAAGCGGTTTCCAGCAAGGTATTCTCTGCAAGCACTGAAATTATCGGTAACAGATAGTTCTGTGATAAGATAATTCGTAACGGGTAGCAAGTAACAAAAGTAAAAAAGGAGCAGCAAGGTAGCCCAATCCTTTTTGTAGCAAAGGACTAGCCTTGACAAACTCTTATATAAAGCAAAGCGCTCCCGAGGACACATGGGAATTATTGTCAAGCTAGTTTTCATCATGCTCATATGATTCGCGTTCGTTACTTTGATAATTTGATATGTGGGTGGACCGGTGCTTGGCTGCTATCCTTACTTGGAAAATCCTCCCACTTATGATTAACCCCTCTCGCAAGCACCCACAACTATAAAAGAAGAATTAAGATAAATCTAACTATAGCGTGAAACATGTGGATCAAAATCAGCCCCTTACGAAGCAACACATAAACTAGGGTTTAAGCTTCTGTCACTCTAGCAACGCATCATCTACTTATTACTTCCCAATGCCTTCCCCTAGGCCCAAATCATGGTGAAGTGTCATGTAGTCGACGTTCACATAACACCACTAGAGGAAAGACAACATACATCTCATCAAAATATCGAACGAATACCAAATTCACATGATTACTTATAACAAGACTTCTCCCATGTCCCTAGGAACAAACGTAACTACTCACAAAGCATATTCATGTTCATAATCAGAGGGGTATTGAATAGTATTAAGGATCTGAACATATGATCTTCCACTGAATAAACCAACTAGCATCAACTACAAGGAGTAATCAACACTACTAGCAACTCACAGGTACCAATCTGAGGTTTTGAGACAAAGATCGGATACAAGAGATGATCTAGTGTTTGCGAGGAGATGGTGCTGGTGAAGATGTTGATGAAGTTTGACCCCCTCTCGATGGGAGGATCGTTGGTGATGATGATGACGATGATTTCCCCCTTCGGGAGAGAAGTTTTCCCGGCAGAATTTCTCCGCCGGAGCCCTAGATTGCTTCTGCCCATGTTCCGCCTCAAGGCGGCAGCGCTTCGTCCCGAAAGCTCTCTCTTGATTTTTTCTAGGTCAAAACCTTCATATAGCAGAAGATGGGCACCGGGGACCTGGCAAGTGGCCCACAAGACCAAACCAAGCATGCTTAATCTAATTGACATTTCATATTAAGCACACAATATATCTCATTTTCATATTAAGGAAGCATGATTTCATAATTGAAATACATCATAGTACAACATGATATAGCTTCAGCACTCAGCTACCCCATTACACAACTGCACTAGCACCAAGTTTCACATGCAACATCTAGAACCTTTCTAAATTAGCATCATAGATGGTACATAGACAGATGCATCTCATCTGGAAAACTGTCGAAGCGGAAGGCGAATATTGAGCATTCATTCATGTTGAAGGTCTTTCCAACTTTAGGCTAGTGCCCGTAGATGATCGACCATCCATCTTTCGCCCTGTTCAGGAACACTTCAATATTGAACCATGGGTGTTGTATGAAAACCTTCCTCGCCTCCTGACCATATAGGTGGTTTGAGAGGTAATCATCAGTGAACTACTTTGGAAAGGCCTGAAAACAAGGATGTGCATAAATATCTTCTCTATATTGGAAATGGGGGAAAGGAATACAAAAGGCAAGGTATACTAGTTAGTACTATCTTGTAGTGAACTGATATCTTCTTCATTGTGCAGACAAAGATTTTGTTGTTTTTTGTCACTAATTTCTTTGTCATAACAATCTTTCTAAGTTTCTTGACTTGATTGATATTCATGGAGAACTCATTTCCCCATATGCAAAAAGGGTCGAACAGTGGGTCAAAACCTCTGGCAGCAGGACCTACATGTGCAAGACCAAATTGTTAAAAACCTAAATATTTGAATGGTTCCTGCAATTGCACAATAATGTGCTATTAGACAACAGACCATGCATGTGCTAACCTCGATTGTAAACCTCAGTGCTTCCCATTGTTTCCCTGCATCACATATAAGGTAGTTACTCATCAGGTTAAGTAAGGGTTCGCATGCTATCAATAAAATATGTTGATGAAAAATAAGGACATTAAAGATTCATCAGATTAATTCAAGCCACATGGAAAACCAATTTATCCAAACCAAGCATGATTAAGAACTAGGAAATATAGCACTTGTATATGTTTCTCATGTATTAAGTGCAGCCAAATTCGATTTATTGCTCATATGCACAACTATACAAAATTCTACCCACGACAATTGGACATCGCATTGTAGAATTGAACCAAGAAGTTAACTAAACACCACAACAAATGAACCAAACACTAACTAAGCACCACATTGCACAATATAACATACTCCTAATAGAAGATCATAGAGTTAACCAAACCAAGCATGCTTAACAACTCAGAAATGTAGCAATTGTATTTGTTTCTCATGTATTTAGTACAACCAAATTCAATTTATTTCTCACTTGGTATACAATACAGAATGCACCCACAACAATTGAACATCGCATTACAGAATTGAACCAAGCAGTTAACTAAACACCACAACAAATGAACCAAATGTTAACTGAGCACAACATTGCAGAATATAACATGCTCCTAATAGAAGATCAAATAGTTAACCAAACCAAGCATGCTTAACAACATGGAAATATAGCAATTGTATTTGTTTCTCATGTACTTAGTACAACCAAATTCGATTTATTTCTCACATGGTATACAATAACAGAATGCACCCACAACAATTGAACATCTCATTGCAGAATTGAACCAAACAGTTAACTAAACACCACAACAAATGAACCAAACATTAACTGAGCACCACATTGCACAATGTATAACATACTAGAAGATCAGACATTTAACCAAACCAAGCATGCTTCACAACTTGGAAATGTAGCAATTGTATTTGTTTCTCATGTATTTTGTGAAGAAAAAATTGATTTGTTTCTCACATGGAAGACAATACAAAATTGCAACCTGAAGAATTGAACATCACATTTGCAGAATTGAACCAAACAGTTAAGTAAACACGACAAATAATTAACCAACAGTTAATAAGTGAGCACCACATTGCACAACATATAGAACATATACACTAGAGCAACATATTGCATGGTAAAAGTAGATAGCACAATTTACTAGAATTTGTTAAGGAAAGGCAGTAGCTAGCAAACTTAACATGGGTCCTTATAGTGAGCTAATAAGACAAGCTACTCCTCATTGTCGGAGATATCAATGACGATTTGCTCCTTGGAAATGGAAGAGGGTGAAGCCTCCACATCGTGGGTGCCCTCGTCATAGTGGTGATTTTCCTGAGCCGCTCCAGGCACCAACCTGCTGGCTCTCGAGATGAGGTAAGCACATGCACGCTGAGAAAACACCTCGTAGTTTTTGTCGAAGGCACAGAGGGTGGCCTCAAGAAAACGCCACGAACTGTCATTAAAAGCGGCCAACCGTGTTGCGGCGTCGACGGTGGCCACTACGGAGAGGTGCTCCTCCAAGATCCGGGGGTTGGCACGAATGGCAGCCATCGCGATCTCATCCGGGCATGCGGGCACGATTTGCTTCTCCGCTACCAAATGCTCCTTGAAATCCTGGCTATACTGCATGCACCATGGCTTAGGGCAGCGCTTAATTGGTGGAGGGGTAGGTGATTTGGGTGGAAGGTGCGTGCCGGCGGTCGGGGCATGTGGGATGTGGAAGGAGGAGGAGGATGGGGGTTGGGGGTTGGGTGTGGATTACCTGCCTGGATAGGCGAGGCCGGGCAGCGTGAAGGAGGGTCGCCGGCGAGGAGGCGGTGCCACAAGCAAGGAGTAAATATTTCAACTTGGAAACGAAGGCAGAAACATGGGAAATGTGGCCTTTGGTAAGGGGGAGGGGGCGGGGAGATAGATATTTCTTCGGAAGCCGAAAATTTTGAATTGGTTCAACGAAAAAACTTGCGCGCAAAGTGTCATCAGACGATGCTCTAGGATATTTTGTATTGCATCTCACACTATTTGTGATAATAAACTATGTGGGTTCTACTTGATTTGAATTACATGAGGGGGTCACAACGACAATGGATGGTGTTTGAATTGCTAGAACTTTTATCTGCAGTGAACATGCAACTATATGTGTGTCATAAAAGAATTGGAACTATTCAGGGTTTGTTTGGACATTTTATACATTAAATTGGTTTTCTAGCCATTTTAGGTGCACAATTCAAAATTAAGCTACATGACCATGCTCCGGTGGAACAACATGGGTTGTAAAATCATATATGTGTCCTGCGGTTTTTGCTTAGGTCCATGCAAGAAATGGGGATGAATTTTGGAGATCGTTTGAACATTCTTATATGTTAACTGAGTTTTCTAGGCATTTATGTGCATAATAAAAAATTGAACTACATACACATGCTCCAGTCCATAAAAATGGGTTGCAAAATCAAATGTTTGTCCTTGGTTGCAAGCTTAGGTCACATGTAAAAAATGAGAATGAATGTCAAACACCTTGACACTGTCGCTCGGCCTCTAACATTAAGATGCATGATTTTGAAATTCTAGTAAATCAGAAACTCGTCTGAAATTCATGAAACTTGACATGATATCATGGAACGGCATCGACATGCCATGGTAAAAATATTGTCCCATTTGGGGCAAGTTTGGGTATAAGCTTCTCGCAAACCAGGGCTTCTCTCACAACAAGCCTGATGGTTTTGGTAGGGAACATGCCACCTTGGGGGACGAAACGATATATGTTGCCTCTTCTTACTTTCAAATTTTTTTCTCGTGTCAACATAGAAGAACATGAGTGTTGTGTCAATTTTTCAGATTTTTTGGGGTTCGCTTGGACATTTTTAAACATTAACTGGGTTTTCTATGCATTCATGTGCATAATTCAAATTTGAACTACATGCACATGCTCCAGTGCATATAAATTGGTTCAAATTTGGAATGTGTGTCCTTAGTTACATGCTTAAGTCCCATGCAAGAAATGAGAATGAATGTCAAACACATTGCCACCGTCACTCGGCCGCTAACATTGAGATACATGGTTTTTAAATTCTATCGAAAATGTGTCTAAAATTTATGAAACATGACATGCTAGCATGGAACGGCATCAACATGCAATGGTAAAAATAGTGTCCTGTTTGGGGAAGGTTGGGGTATATAAGCTTCTCACAAACGAGAGCTTCACACAACAAGCCTCATCGTTATGGTAGGGAACGTTTCACCTTTCTGGACGAAACGATATGCATTGCCTCTTCTTGATTTTAATTTTTTTTCTAGTGCCAACATAGAACAACATGAGTGTTGTGTTAATTTTACGACTTTTCGGGGCTCGTTTGGACATTTTTATACATTAACTGAGTTTTCTATGCATTTATGTGCATAATTCAAATTTGAACTACATGCACATGCTCTAATGCATATAAATTGGTTGAAAATTCAAATCTGTGTCCTTGGTTGCATGCTTAGGTCCCATGCATGAAATGGGAATGAATGTCAAACACCCTGCCACCGTCACTCGGCCGCAAACATTGAGATACCTGGTTTTCAAATTCTAGTAAATCCAAAACTCGTCTGAAATACATGAAACTTGCCATGCTATCATGGAGCGGCATCAACATGCCATGGTAATTTTTTTGTCCCATTTGGGGGCAGGTTTGGGTATATGCTTCTCACAAACAAGAGCTTCTCACAACAAGCCTGATGGTTTCGGTAGGGAATGTTTCACCTTTGGGGACGAAACGATATCCTGGTTTAATTTTTTTCTAGTGTCAACATAGGACAACAGGAGTATTTTGTTAATTTTTGGAATTTTTTGGGGTTTTTTTGCACATTTTTATACATTAACTGGGTTTTCTAGGCATTTTATGTGCATAATTCAAATTTGAACTACATGCACATGCTCCAGTGCATATAAATTGGTTGAAAAATCAAATCAGTGTCGTTGGGTGCATGGTTAGGTCCCATGCAAGAAATGGGAATGAATTTCAAACATCTTGCCACCGTCACTCGGCCACAAACATTGAGATACCTGGTTTTGAAATTCTAGTAAATCCAAAACTCGTCTGAAATTCATGAAACTTGGCAAGCTATCATGGAGCGGCATCGACATGCCGTGGTAAAAATTTTGTCCCCTTTGGGGAAGGTTTGGGCATAAGCTTCTCACAAACTAGAGCTTCTCACAACAAGCTTGATGTTTTCGGTAGGGAACATGTCACCTTTGGGGACGAAAAGATATCCGTTGCCTCTTCTTGATTTGAAATTTTTTATCTAGTGTCAACACAGAACAACAGGAGTGTTGTGTTAAATTTTGGAATTTTTCGGGGTTCGTTTGGACATGTTTATACATTAACTGGGTTTTCTAGGCATTTTATGTGCATAATTCAAATTTGAACTACATGCACATGCTCCAGTGCATATAAATTGGTTGAAAAAAAATCAATTTTGTGTCCTTGGGTCCATGCTTAGGTCCCAAGAAAGAAATGGGAATGAATTTCAAACACCCGGCCACCGTCACTCGGCCGCAAACATTGAGATACATGGTTTTTAAATTCTAGTAAATCCAAAACTCGTCTGAAATTCATGAAACTTGGCATGCTATCATGGAGCGGCATCAACATGTCGTGGTAATTTTTCCCATTTGGGGCAAGTTTGGGCATAAGCTTCTCATAAACTAGAGCTTCTCACAAACTAGAGCTTCTCACAACAAGCCTGGTGTTCTATGTAGGGAACGGTTCACCTTTGGGGACGAAACGATATCCATTGCCTCTTCTTGATTTCAATTTTTCTCTAGTGTCAACGTAGAACAACATGAGTGTTGTGTCAAATTTAGGAATTTTTCAGGGTTCGTTTGGACATTTTTATACATTAACTGGGTTTAGTAGGCATTTTATGTCCATAATTCAAATTTGAACTACATGCACATGCTCAAGTGTATATAAATTTGTTGAAAAATCAAATCTGTGTCCTTGGGTGCATGCTTAGGTCCCATGCAATAAATGGGAATGATTTTGAAACACCAGTGCACTGTTGATTGCCGGCAAAACGTTGAGATACTTTGTTTTCAAATTCTAGTAAATGCAAAACACGTCTGAAATTCATGAAACTTGGCATGCTATCATGGAATGGCACCCGACATCCTGTGGCATTTTTCGTGTCCATTTTGAGAGAAAGAGCACTCGAATAACAGCCAACAAAGGCATTTTGAAAAAATAGCTGCCACTTTAATATCTCAAACGTTTGTATAATTCAAATCGTGTGCGTTCTGCTAACCATTAATGTGACACCAAGTGTCCTAGTTTTAATGGCGATGGGAGGTGCCGTGCGGACACCTGCTTGACTGAACGGGAGGCATGCGAGCGCAGTCTGGTGCGCAGGCTAACCGAGAGGCATGCAAGCTGTCCTCCAATGCGTAGGCTCACCAGGAAGCGTGCGAGCTGTACGCTACGCAGGCTCACTAGGAAGCGAGCCCTTTGACTTCCATGTCCACCCACCTTCCTCTCCATTAAAGTTGCCTGAGCAGCTGTTTAATACGAGCGACCTTACTGTTTGCCTCCCATTCCCCTCCCTCCCACAGACCTCCACCAACGCCAAGGTGCAGAATGATCATCTGCCAATAGTCTTCAAGTTTGGTGAATTCGACTCCGAGACGGAGGAGATAGAAAATAAGGAGGAATGGGGCCTCATGGACATGGCCCTGATCGAGCTGGCCGTGGCAGTTGCTGCCCCCGCTCCCATCCAAGCTCCCATCCCCGCACCCGCGCCAGCGACCATCCCCATAGCATTGACGGGCTAGTCTCCGAGCACTATCGTAGAGCTGGAAGCCGCGGGCGTCAACAAGGTCTCCGCAGACCTACACGAGCTCATGTACATGCTGGCGCCAATGCCCGTGCCCGTGTGCGCCCCTCCACCCACCACGGCGCCGGTCCCCGTGCGTTTGGCTGCATCCGCCGCGCCCATGCCTGTGTGCGTGCCCCCTCAGTGGCATGGGACACCACCATCGGCCGCTACCTCTCAGCGGCTCCAGGTGCCGTCCTCTCGCGCCCTGCCCGTCGATCATGTGACGACATGATGTTTGATTTACAAGTGAGAACATTTTGTGCTGCCTTGAAGACTTCAACAATGGCGTCCCGGAGATATCCAGGCAATGATCATTATATAGGCATCATGTCCAAGATTAATAGATCGACTCCTGTCTTCATATACTACTATTACTCCACACATCGACCGCTATCCAACATGCATCTAGTGTATTAAGTTCATGGAGAAACGGAGTAATGCAATAATAACGATGACATGATGTACACAAGATCTATTTATGTAAAAATAGACCCCATCTTGTTATCCTTAATAGCAACGATACATATGTGTCGGTTCCCCTCCTGTCAGTGGGATCAAGCATCATAAGATCGAACCCATTACAAAGCACCTCTTCCCATTGCAAGATAAATAGATCAAGTTGGCCAAACAAAACCCAAATATCGGCGAAGAAATACGAGGCTATAAGTAATGATCCATATAAGAGATCAAAAGAAGACTCAAATAACTCTCATGGATAAAAAGATAGATCTGATCATAAACTCAAAGTTTATCGGATCCCAACAAACACACCGCAAAAAGAGTTACTTCATATGGATCTACAAGAGACCATTGTATTGAGAATCAAACGAGAGAGAGGAAGCCATCAAGCTACTAACTATGGACCTGTAGGTCTACAAAGAAGTACTGACACATCATCGGAGAGGCACCAATGGACATGATGCACCCATCCGTGATGGTGTCTAGATTGGATCTATGGTTTCTGGAACTTGCGGCGGCTGGAATTGATTTTTGTCGACTCTCCTAGGGTTTCTGGAATATTGGGGTATTTATAGAGTAAAGAGGTGGTCCAGGGCACCCGAGGTGGGCACAACCCACCAGGGCGCCCGGGCCTCCAGGCGCGCCCTGGTGGGTTGTGCTCCCCTTGGAGAACCCCCCAGGCGCTTCTCCAGCCCATTGGATGTCTTCTGGTCCATAAAAAATCCACAAAAAGTTTTGCTACGTTTGGATTCCATTTGGTATTGATTTCCTGCTATGTAAAAAACATACAAAAAACAGCAACTGGCACTTGGCACTATGTCAATAGGTTAGTACCAAAAAATGATATAAAATGACTATAAAATGATTATAAAACATCCAAGAATGATAATATAACATCATGGAACAATAAAAAATTACAGATATGTTGGAGACATATCAGCATCCCCAAGCTTAATTCCTGCTCGTCCTCAAGTAGGTAAATGATAAAAACGGAATTTTGATGTGGAATGCTGCCTAACATGTCATGTAATATTCTTTTCTTTGTAGCATGGACATTTGGACTTTTATATGGCTCAAAGAAATAGTCTAGTTTTGACATGCGACTTTAATACTCAAGCATACCAACAAGGAACCATGTCTTTCAAAATATCAATGCTAAAATAAGTTATTTCTCGCCCATCATGCTAAATCATTGATCCATTCATGAAACACACTAGCATATTAGCTACACAAAATGCTCAAGTACAATCATAGTGCCCCCTACTTAGTGCTTTTATAAGAGAAGATGGACACTCAAATAAAAAATAAAAATTGCATAAAGTAAAAGAAATGCCCTTCGCAGAGGGAAGTTGGGATTTGTAGAGGTGCCAGAGCTCAAAGCGAAAAACATCGAGATAAAAACATTTTGGGAGGCATGCTTTTCGCACCAACGAAAATGACTTAGAGTTCCCCACACTTTCCATGCTAGATATATCATAGGCGGTTCTCAAACAGAAATTAAAGTTTATTCCCTTTCCACCATACTTTCACTTTCCATGGCTAACCGTATCCACGGGTGCCTTCCATACCAACACTTTCCAAGGAATTTATTATTTGACAACATAAAGTAAATTCATTTTTCATTTCAGGACCGGGCATCCCTAATACCTTTGCCTTACTCTCGTGCAATGGCAAGTGAATAAACACTCATCGTGAGAATAACACATCTAGCATGGAAAATATCGGCCACCCCTCACCGCCTCGCGAGCGGTAGGAGCACTCAGAAGAGAAATTTATTCTGAAAGTTAAGAGATGGCACATACAAATTTGCCTAGAATAGGAAAAGGATACCACATATAGGTAGGTATAGTGGTCTCATGTGGCAAAACTGGTTTAAAGGATTTTGGATGCGCAAGTAGTGATCATACTTAGTGCAAAATGTACGCTAGCAAAAGATTGAGAAGCGACCAACCAAGAAACGAATAATCTCATAAGCGAGCATTAAGCATAATTAGCACCGAATAATGCACCACAAGTAGGATGTAATTTCATCGCATAACTATTGATTTTCGTGCTTGCATAGGGAATCACAAACCTTAACACCAATATTCTTACTAAAGCATAATTACTCATCAACATGACTCACATATCACATCATCATATCGCAAAACTATTACAAGGAATCAAGTTTATTTTGTCTAATGATCTTCATGAAAGTTTTTATTTTATCCTGCTTGGATACCTATCACTTTGGAACTAATTTTCATCTGTTGCTTTTGATAAGATTAAACAAATATAGGTGAAGATCATGAGCATAATATTTCTTTCTCTCAAATTAATTTAAGTGAAGCAAGAGAGAATTTCTTAAAAAATTTACCAACTCTCAAATAAATCTAAGTTAAGCAAGAGAGCATTTCTTAAAAAATACTAAAGCACACTGTGTTCAAAAAGATATAAGTGAATCACTAGAGCAATTCCATAGATCATAAAGATTTAAGTGAAGCATAGAGAGCAATTCTAACAAGTCATGGCATAATTTTGGCTCTCTCAAACAAGTGTGTACAGCAAGGATTCAAGACTTAAAACAAAAATAAAAACAAGCAAAGAATCATATCATACAAGACACTCGAAGGAAAACTCGTAGTATGCGACAAATAAAAATATAGATTCGAATAAAATACCGATGGTCGTTAGAAGAAAGAGGGGATGCCACTCGTGGCATCCCCAGGCTTAGTTTCTTGCTTCTCTTTGGATAATAGCTTGGTATGCCATGGGCATCCCCAAGCTTAGGCTCTTCTTACTCCTTATTCCTTCATCCATCGTAACATCACCCAAAACTTGAAAACTTCAATCACACAAAACTCAACAAAACTTTCGTGTGATCCGTTAGTATAAGAAAGAAAATCACTACTATAATTACTGTTGAAACCCATTCATATTTTATTCTTGCATTATATCTACTATATTCCAACTTTTCTATGGCAAAAAATCTTTGAAGAAAACCATAGAATCATCAAAACAAGCACACAACGAAAAGAAAACAGAATCTGTCAAAAACAGAACAGTTTGTAGTAATCTGGATATTTAGAATACTTATGTAACTCCAAAAATTCTGAACAATTAGGAAGGCCTGAGAAATTTGTATATAAATCTTCTGCTAAAAAAATTGGTATTTTATCACGCTCCTGTTAAAAATGATAATTATTTTCGTGAGCGCAAAAGTTTCTGTTTATCAGCAAGATCAAATCAACTATCACCCAGGATAATCCTAAAGGATTTACTTGGCACAAACAATAATTAAAACAAAAAAACACAATTATAACAGTAGCATAATTGTGCAAACACTCAAGAACAGAAAGCAAAAAGCAAAAAAAAAATTATTCATTGGGTTGCCTCCCAACAAGCGCTATTGTTCCACGCCCCTAGCTAGGCATAAAGCAAGGATCTATGTTTTGTCATCCGTAGTTTTGGCAATTTTTGTAAGGGCTTTCTCAAACCCGGGAGGCTCTTTGCGCTTCCCTAAATTCTCAGGAAAAGAAACCATCTTGAGATCTAAAATACCCAATCACTTATTGCAAAGAGTAATCAAGGTATTCATGCGATTGATACTACCATTAAGATGTTTGAGGGGTTCGTTATATTTTTGCAATTGAACCATATGTTTATGAAAATCACCAAGTTTTTCCAACATTTTAACTCCCCCTGGGATGAAAGAAAACCCCTTATTTTGAGGTGGAACCACCAGAATTCCTTCTAAAATTTCATAGACATCATTAACATCAAGCTCAATAAAATTCCCTTTAGCGGCAAAATCTAAGAGTTGTCTATGATGCAAAGCCAATCCTATGTAAAAATTACAAAGCAAGATCTTTGCATCGCCTTTTAAATTGCAAACACGATAGGATTCCATAAGCCTATACCAAGCATCTTTCAAATTTTCTCCTTGTCATTGCTTGAAGTATAAAACTTCAAAATCTGGTGACAACGGAGGAGTAGGCATGCTAGTCATTATGACTAGAAAGCAAGAACACGGATAGACCCGGCAAGAAAACGGCGAACGAAAAAGAGGGAGAATAAAACGACAATTTTTTGTGAAGTGCGGGACAGGAAAACAAGAGGAAAATGGAAAATAATGTAAATTTCAAGGAGATGAGATTTGTGATTAGGAACCCGGTAGATGTTGATGATGTCTCCCCGGCAACGGCGCCAGAAATTCCTTTTGATGTCTGTTAGAACTACGTCGGTATTTCCCCAAAGAGGAAGGAATGATGCAGCACAACGACGGTAGGTATTTCCCTCAGTGATGAGACCAAGGTTATCGAACCAGTAGGAGAACCAAGCAACACTACGTAAACAACACCAACACACAAATAACAAATAGTCACAACCCAACATGTTAAAGGGGTTGTCAATCCCTTTTGGGTAACGGTGTTAGAAATTGGCAAACGGACATGAGAGAGTAGTAAATATTGATAGATCGAACGCCAAATAGAATAAAGTGCAACAAGGTATTTTTGTATTTTTGGTTTAATAGATCTGAAACTAAAAGAAAAGGAAAATAGATCGCAAAGGCAAATATAATGAAGAAGAGACTCAGGGTCATAGACTTCACTAGTGGCTTCTCTCGAGAAAAATAGCAAATGGTGGCTGAACAAATTACTATTGGGCAACTGATAAAACTTCAAATAATCACGACGATATCCAGGCAATGATCATTATATAGGCATCACGTCCAACATTAGTAGACCGACTCCTGCCTGCATCTACTACTATTACTCCACACATCGACAGCTATCCAGCATGCATCTAGTGTATTAAGTTCATGGAGAAATGGCGTAATGCAATAAGAACGATGACATGATGTAGACAAGATCTATTTATGCAGTAATAGACACCATCTTGTTATCCTTAATAGCAATGATACATACGTGTCAGTTCCCCTTCTGTCACTGGGATCAAGCACTGTAAGATCAAACCCATTACAAAGCACCTCTTCCCATTGCAAGATAAATAGATCAAGTTGGCCAAACAAAACCTAAATATCAAAGAAGAAATACAAGGCTATAAGCAACTAGGCATATAAGAGATCAAAAGAAGACTCAAATAACTTTCATGGATAAAAACATAGATCTGATAATAAACTCAAAGTTCATCAGATCCCAACAAACACACCGCAAAAGAGTTACATCATATGGATCTCCAAGAGACCATTGTATTAAGAATCAAACGAGAGAGAGGGGGGCATCTAGCTACTAACTACGGACCCGTAGGTCTTCAAAGAACTACTCACGCATCATCGGAGAGGCACCAATGGACATGATGCACCCCTCCGTGATGGTGTCTAGATTGGATCTATCGTTTCTAGAACTTGCGGCGGATGGAATTAATTTTCGTCAACTCTCCCAGGGTTTCTGGAAAATTGGGGTATTTATAGAGTAAAGAGGCGGTCCCGGGGGCACCCGAGGTGGGCACAACCCACGAGGGCACGCCTGGGCCTCCAGGCGCGCACTGGTGGGTTGTGCTCCGCTCGGAGCACCCCCAGGCGCATCTCCGGCCCATTGGATGTCTTCTGGTCCATAACAAATCCACAAAAAGTTTTGTTGTGTTTGGGCTCCATTTGTTATTCATTTCCTGCGATGTAAAAAACATGCAAAAAACAACAACTGGCACTTGGCACTATGTCAATAGGTTAGTACCAAAAAATGATATAAAATGATTATAAAACATCCAAGAATGATAATATAACAGCATGGAACAATCAAAAATTATAGATACATTGGAGACGTATCATCCCCCCTTAAGTCAAGGGAAAATTCGCAGCGGAGGATTTGTGCATCCCTTCAATGCAAACGGTTGTTTTGGATGACCCGTGTGCAACCACGTACAAACAATTTGGTAATATTTGCATCTGTCATATTGGGTATGTTGCCATTTGTCAAACTGGAAAGATTAACATTTGTTGATGTAGTAACATTTCCATTTGTCAACCTTGTAACAGTGCGATTTGTCAAAATATGCAGCTAAAAATCACTAGCACTATCTAATTTTTGCAACTAAAATCACTAGCACAGTTCATATGGAGACCAATACAAAGTGGCATTGTACTTTTTTTTGTCAAATTTGAGACTAGTTTTGATGTAATATTTATCTAATTACAGATGGGAGATTATTAATAATTGGGAAGCAATATCCCAAATGGATTATTTATTCAAACCGTGAGCATTAGACCAACAATGGATACGTGCCATGCTTCGGTTAAGCAATAAAGCGGCAACGTTGATCATCCAAATAGAAAAAAAATATGTGACGCCACGCGACCCATGTGCCGTGCGAGCATGCGTGAGTTGATGGGACGTATATGCAAATGTACCATTCATTACATACAAGAAGTCATCAACACACAACGACAACGAGGATACATGTTTGATTATAGATTATTTCCAACAAAACATTTTAGTAAATACTAAAGTTTTTCTCACAAAAAAAATAACAAAGCAATGAAATGAACTTTAGCTCAACCAATCCATGGCGTTGGAAACACTTGCTTTGAACCATAACTGATTCTCTGGGAAGGGCCAACTATTGTCAATCTCAGGACCAACGCAGGACTGATCATCCAGGCTGAAGCGGCCTATATCAGGACGCATATTGTGATAGCCAGGGTAGGGAACCGCAGCAATGTCCGAGGTATATATACAATGGCTTCTCATAAATGGTAGTAACGTTGTGTCAACAGTAGCTGGATCGGCTTTCCCCATCATTGGATAGTTTTGTCCAAGGAAGCACGGGTTTTCTCCAAGACTATCAATACTAAACCAGGGAGAAGGTGTTGGCGCTAGCACACTAGTATCCATACCGAATACCCTACAATGGATGTTGGAATAGGTCCGGAGAGTGCGACCATGGGAGACAACACCGGCTTCGTTAGTAACATCAGCAGTGCCCTGTATACATAAAAGAAGAGCTGATCCATCGGAATAAGTTTCCAGGCGCCACTGAGTATATAGGTCCTGCTCGTCCTCATGCTCGTGATCATCACCATCGTTATCTCCCCCTTGGTTATAAAATTTTTCAAGTATAGGTGGTGGAATGTTCACAGGACCTTGGAAACACAAGAAGGTTAATTAGTTAAGGGAAACTAGCTAACCCGCATGCATGTGGATGAAACAATTATAATTACGGTGGAAGACAAACGTACCAAAACCATAAGGATTGCATGCAAAAATAGTGCCACGAGTGGTGGCAGCAAACACAAGACCCTCATATTGAATTGCATCATGGTACTCATCTGTGTAAAAAAATTGATTTTTGAGCAATATCCATCGAGGCGTGGAAGTAAGGACGACAACAAGCTTGTCGAAGATAGAAACAACTTCATAGTTCTTGTAATCCCAAGAGCGGTTGGGAACTCGACAAATTGTAATCTTCTATAGGCGACAGTCACCATGATCGTATTTGAACATACATAGATCGTATGTGTGCTCAACCTTAGGGCAGTCTGTGATTTTTGGAACTAGAACCCGGTGACAAGTGTACACATTCACAAGTTCCCACTCGCAGTTATACCCAATATAAACAACCCAATCTCCATTTGTGCCTGCCCAAGCCTTACCCTCAAGCGATGGCATCTTAACATCACACGTATCATTATCAAGCGGCATCAAATTGCACAAGGCGAGGCTTCCGTCGTCCCCACGCCGGCGACCAGCGTCATGGCGAAGAAGATATGGGAGATCAAACCCCTCCTAAACCCTTGGGTGAGGGAGTCCTGGATTAGGGGGTCCTCTGGTGTCCGGTCTATTCGATATGGGCCGGACTGATGGGTCGTGAAGGCGAAGCACAAGACCACCTCCCGTGTCTGGGTAGGACTCCTATCTGCATAGAACGACAAGTTTGGTGTCTGGGTGTAATACTCCTTTCCTTTGTGAACTGACTTTGTATAACCCTAGGCCCCTCCGATGTGTATATAAACCAGAGGGTTTAGTCCAGAGAGGGGATCAAAATAATCATAGGCTAGACATCTAGGGCTTGGCCATTACGATCTCGAGGTAGATCAACTCTTGTAACCCCTATACTCATCGAATACAATCAAAGTAGGACGTAGGGTTTTACCTCCTTTGAGAGAGCCCAGACCTGGGTAAACACCATGTCCCCATTGTCTCTTGTTACCATTGATCCTTAGACTCACAGTTTGGCCCCCATACCCAAGATCTGCCGGTTTTGACACTGACAATGGTGCTTTCATTGAGAGCTCTGCTGTGTAGTCACGAAAAGCGATCTATGGCTCCCCTTGTCATCAACAACAATATCACTTCTGGAAGGAGCCTAACTTCAGGACAGGTCCTCTAGCTCGGCGGTTTCACCGTTGGGTGCCCGCATGGCCATCAAGCCGACAGCGTCCCCCGTGATCGCCAAACACCTCCCCTGCATCAGTCTTGAATACTCCAAAAGATGGATCCGGCGAACACCTCGTCGTTAAACGAGCTTCTAGATCACATCGCCGCCCTGGGGCTTTCAACAGCCTATGATCGTATCAGGCTTAAACCTGACTAGAGGGTAATCAATCTCCCGCCGATCACGCACCTGGTAGCGGTCGCCGAGGAATGAGCCGAAAACACTTCTTCTCCTGAATTAAGGACCAGCTATGTTCGGACCTCCGAATCCCTTGAGTCAGATACCCTTCCTTTGGGTGGGACTCCGCGCCCCCGAACTCAGGGTCGGACATAGAGTCCGGGGAGCACTTGGATTTTCCTGGACTCGAACTCGTGACCTCAGAGATTTTACAAGCTCCGGACACAATTTTGGGTTGGGATACGAGTTTTAGCCCACCCACCCACCACAATCAATACTATCCAAGTAATTCAGGCCCTCCAGACATATATGACCTGATGTATGTACGGCAGCAACCTCAGGAAATGGTCCATCACTTTTGGTCCAGGTTCCTACTTGTCAAAAACAAGATTAAAGATTGCTGCGCCGACGATGCTCTCCCGGTCTTTCATCGCAATTGTACCGACGAGGGAATTCAGAATGCCCTCGACCGCCATCGCATACAGAGTTTCATGGAACTATCACATGTAGTATGGAAGTACTGTGCGATGGAAAGCACATGGAAGGCCTAGAAAACCCAATTGGAACATGCTGCCTTTAAGCAGTGCATGGCCCGGGCTAGATACATCCTCACGAGGCATCCAACCATAAGCCCGTCGGCAAGAAAAACAAACCTTTTTCGGGATACAGGTCCGTTCTGGACGAACTCCTCGACAAGCCCTGTCTGATACGTGCGATGCCAAGCACATACTCAACTCACAACCTTCGAGCATGTTGGGTACTCCGGCAAGTAGCTAAAAATGGGGAGGCCATCCTCACCATCTCCACTCCAGAGAAACACCCTCCGAAAGATCATGATTTTAACATCCTTATGGTCTTCGAGACTTTCTCTTCAAATAACCGGCTTAAGAGGGCACTTCGCAAACTCGCCGAAGTCCACCAAGTAGCCACAATGAGCCCATGGAGTGATGCGGCAATAACCTTTACCGCTGACGACGAATGAAGATCCCGATCAGTTCGAGCACCTGTCGCTCTAGTACTAAACCCCATTGTGGACGGCCTTCGACTTACCAAAGTGATCATGGACGGCGGAAGTGGGCTAAACCTCATTTAAGAGGACACGCTCGACAAAATGCAGATCGATAGAACACGCATCGAGCAAAGCAATACCACCTTTCGAGGCATCATCCCCAGTCGAGAAGCACGATGTTCGGGGAGAATTAAACTTGATGTACTATTCAGCACGCCTAAAAATTACAGGTTAGAAGAGTTGCTCTTTCATGTTGTTCCCTTCAATAGCGGATATCATGCCCTTCTAGGGTGGGACGCTATCTCATGCTTCCAATCAATACCCCACTACCGGTACGTGAAGCTTAAAATGCCAGGGCCCAATGGAATAATCACAGTTACGAGTGATCCGGATAAGGCTCTCTGCGCTGAAAACAAAACTGCATCCTTGGCTCTTGAGTCACTATCTGAAGCCTCTACGCCCGAAGAACTAACCACCCTACGATCCATGATGGACAAGGATGATGCAAAACTCAACAAGAGACCTAAATGCACCTCTTTCAAGCCAGTAGATGAAACAGTTAAATTTCAAGTGCACCCAACGGATCCTAATAAAACAGCGTCCATCGGAGCACAGCTGGATCTGACAATAGACGACGCTTTACGCACGTTCCTACGTGAAAATTGGGATATATTCGCCTGGCACCCTTCGGACATGCATGGGATCCCACGCAGACTGGCTGAACACAGCCTCAACATAATCAAAGGGTTCAAACCAGTCAAGCAAATGCCGTGGCGATTTTCCGAACCCAAACAACAAGCTATGGGGGAGGAGCCAAGCAAATTACTTGAGGCTGGGTTCATCAGAGAAATCAAACACCCAGATTGGCTAGCCAACTTGGTCATGCTGCCGAAGAAGGATAAATCTTGGCACCTTTGTGTCGATTTCAAAGACCTCAATAAGGCTTTCCCTAAAGACCCTTTCCCGTTGCCCCGCATTGACCAGCTCATTGATGCAACCGCGTGACACGACTCACTGTTTTTCCTCGATGCTTACTCTGGATACCATCAAATTAAGATGAAGGAGTCCGACCAGGCCGCGATGGCGTTCATCACCCCGTACGGGCCTTTCTATTTCAACACTATGCCTTTTGGGCTTAAAAACGCTGGTGCCACTTACCAACGCATGATTCAAATGTTCTTGGAAAAACAAATCGGCAAGACAGTTGAAGCATATGTGGATGATGTAGTCATCAAGACTAAACATGTTGAATAATTGCTGGATGATCTCCGCCTCACATTTGACAACCTCCAAACATACGACATACGGCTCAATCCGGAAAAATGTGTCTTCGGCATTCCAGCGGAAAGCTACTATTGTCTCCCATAGAGGAATTGAAGCAAACCCAGCTAAAATCTGAGCCTTGTCACAATTGGCTACACCAACAGACTTAAAGCAGGTCCAAAAGTTAGCAGGGTGCGTGATGGCTTTGAGCCGCTTCATCTCCAGATTAGGGGAAAAAGCATTACCACTTTATAGACTGCTTAGACGCACCGGCAGCTTCGAATGGACTAAAGCGGCCATAGCCAGATTAGAAGAAATAAAAACCTTATTAGCAGGCAATCCAATCCTAGCCACCCCAAGTGTTGGCGAGCCTATGTTGCTTTATATCCCTGTAACTTACCAGGTAGTGAGCATTGTACTCGTCGTCGAGCGAGGGGAAAAGGGACATAAATTGCTCATCCAAAAGCCAGTTTATTACGTATTAAAGGTGCTTACACCATGCAAATCCTGATACCCTCACTACTAAAATATAGCTTACGTGGTCTATATGGCCTCCCAAAAACTCCGGCACTATTTTCAAGAGTGTTCGATCACGGTGGCCTCCGAAGTGCCACTTAATGACATTATAAATAACAGGGACGCCACCGGCCCCATAGCTAAATGGGCCATAGAGCTCTTACCGTTCAACATACAAGCCACGCCGAGCTATTAAATCTCAGGTGCTAGCCGACTTCGTTGCAGAGTGGACAGAAGCCGAGCTCCCTAAAGAGTACAATTCCTACTCCAACTGGATAATGTACTTCGACGGCTCTAAAATGTTAGCCGGATTGGGGGCTGGCGTCATCTGGATATCCCCTACGGGGGACACAGTCCGCTATGTGTTGTGAATCATGTATACAGACTCCAATAATGCAGCCGAATACGAGGCACTTCTACATGGTCTCCGCATGGCTGTCACCATGGGCATACAATGCCTAGATATGCGTGGCGACTCAAACCTTGCAATATCTCAGGTAAACGAAGAGTTTGATGCAAAAGATCCAAAAATGGCGGGATATCGAAACGCCGTATTAAAAATATCGGCTCGGTTCGAGGGGCTTGAATTTTATCACGTCGCTCGAGACAGTAACCAGGCAGTGGACATACTCGCTCGCATGGACGCCAAGCGCGACCCCGTCCTGCCTAACACCTTTTTGGAAAGGCTCTTCAAGCCATCTGTGGTATGGGAGGATGAGAGCTGAGACACCAGTACGGACCTGATCATGCCCCTAGCATCCGAAACACAATACATATATCATCGGGGGATTGGATACTTAAATAACACCCTCTACTCATGAGATAATGGTCGTTATTGCTCCATGGACCGAACCCTTCCTGGCCTACCTTAATAGGGAGGAGCTTCCTGATGATCAAAATGAGGCCCATTGCATAGTTCGGCATTCTAAAGCCTACAAAGTTCATAAAGGTGAGTTGTACACGAAAAGCACTACTAGGGTTCTCCAAAGGTGCATCTCTGAAGAGGAGGGATGACAACTCATGCCTAAAATACATGCTGGTCTAGGTGGCCATCACGCTGCAGCTCAGGCCCTCATAAGCGAAGCTTTCCGGACAGGTTTTTTCTGGCTAACGACCCGAGCAGACGCACAAGCCCTTGTCCAACATTGTGTTAAATGTCAGCTTTTCGCCAATCAAAGTCATATGCCTCCCACTGCCTTAAGAACAATACCCATCACTTGGCCCTTCGCGGTCTGGGGGCTCGATATGGTTGGACCCCTTAAAGGGGGAAGCTAGAAAAGAAATATTTACTGGTTATGGTGGACAAATTCAATAAGTGGATAGAGGCCAAACTAGTAAGAACGGCTGAAGCAGGACCAATTATTGACATTATATCCGGCGTGGTGCACCGCTATGGCGTCCCACACAACATCATCAATGATAATGGCTCCAATTTTACGGCCGATGAGGTGAAAAACTACTGTGCTAAGTTGGGCATTAAACTCGTCTATGCATCTGTCTACCACCCTCAAACAAACGGTTAGGTCGAACGGGCCAATGGCCTGATAATGAGCGGCATTAAACCGTGACTACTGCGCTCCCTACAGCAGTCAGACAAGCACTGGGTTGAGGAACTCGATTCCTGAAGGAAATATGCCCTAGAGGGAATAATAAAGTTATTTCCTTATCTCATGATAAATGTTTATTATTCATGCTAGAATTGTATTAACCGGAAACTTAGTACATGTGTGAATACATAGACAAAACAGAGTGTCCCTAGTATGCCTCTACTTTACTAGCTCGTTAATCAAAGATGGTTAAGTTTCCTGACCATAGACATGTGTTGTCATTTGATGAACGGGATCACATCATTAGAGAATGATGTGATGGACAAGACCCATCTGTTAGCTTAGCATTATGATCATTTAGTTTTATTGCTATTGCTTTCTTCATGACTTATACATGTTCCTCTGACTATGAGATTATGCAACTCCCTAATACCGGAGGAACACCTTGTGTGCTATGAAACATCACAACGTAATTGGGTGATTATAAAGATGCTCTACAGGTGTCTCCGAAGGTGTTTGTTGGGTTGGCATAGATCAAGATTAGGATTTGTCACTCCAAGTATCGGAGAGGTATCTCTGGGCCCTCTTGGTAATGCACATCACTATAAGCTTTGCAAGCAATGTTACTAATGAGTTAGTTGAGGGATGATGCATTACGGAATTAGTAAAGAGACTTGCTGGTAACGAGATTGAACTAGGTATGATGATACCGATGATCGAATCTTGGGCAACGAACATACCGATGACAAAGGGAACGACGTATGTTGTTATGCAGTTTGACCGATAAAGATCTTAGAAGAATATGTAGGAACCAATATGAGCATCCAGGTTCCACTATTGGTTATTGACCGGAGATGTGTCTCAGTCATGTATACATAGTTGTCGAACCCGTAGGGTCCACACGCTTAACATTCGATGATGATTTGTATTATGAGTTATGTGTTTTGGTGACCGAAGTTTGTTCGGAGTCCCAGATAAGATCACAGACACGTTGAGAGGTAAAGATTCAAACATTGGAATGTTATATACGGACGCCGGAATGGTTCCGAAGAGGTTCGGGGATTTTTCGGAGTGCCGGGAGGTTACCGGGACCCCCGGGAAAGTCAATGGGCCTCATGGGCCATAGTGGAGAGAGGGAGGAAGGCCACAAGAGGAGGCGCGCGCCTCCCCCTGCCCAATCCGGATTGGACAAGGGGTGGGGGCACCCCTAATGTCTGCTACGCAACTTTATTCTTGTAGACACGTGTTGGGCCTCCAAGCACAGAGTTTTGTAGGACAGTAGCAATTTTCCCTCAAGTGGAGGACTAAGGTTTATCAATCTGTGAGAGGTGTAGGATGAAGATGGTCTCTCTCAAACGACCCTGCAACCAAATACAAGCAATCTTTTGTGGTCCCAACACACCCAATACAACGGAAAATTGTATAGGTGCACTAGTTTGGCGAAGAGATGGTGATAAAAGTGTAATATGGATAGTAGATATTGTTTTTTTAATCTGAAATTATAAAAACAGCAAGGTCACTAATAGTAAACAGACACAAAAATGGTGTTGAAATGCTTAAAAACAAGGCCAAGGGTCCGTACTTTCGCTAGTGCAGTCTCTCAACAATGCTCACATAGTTGGATCATATGATTATCCCTCAAAGTGAAAAGAAAAATCAGTCCCAAGTTCTATTAGCGGAGAAGAAAAGATAGGAATTGTTTGTAGGATACGAAACCACCTCAGAGCTATTCTTTCCGTTCGATCTATTCAAGAGTTCGTACTAAAATAATACAAAGCTATTGTTTCCGTTCGATCTATCCTAGAGTTCGCACTAGAATAACACCAAGGCATATTCATATTCATAATACTCAATCCACACAAAGAACTATGAAGAGTACCCCAAGATTTCTACCGGAGAAACAAGGACAAGTACGTGCATCAACCCCTATGCATAGATTACCCCAATGTCACCGTGGGAATCCGCAAGTTGAGTGCCAAAACATATATCAAGTTTTCTCAAATCCATAAAAGTATTCAATCCGATAACCACAAAATCTCAAAGGGAAAAACTCTATTCATGACAACAAGATAGAGAGGGGAAAACATCATATGATCGGACTAAATTTAACAAAGCCCGCAATACATCAAGATCGTGACATCTCAAGAACACGAGAGAGAGAGAGAGAGAGAGAGAGAGATTAAACACATAGCTACTGGTACAAACCCTCAGCCCTGTGGGTGGATTATGTCGGTGTTCTGGGAACGGGGGTCCCCAGACTTGCCCGCCTGCGGCCCACGGCGTGGCTCCTCTAGCGGCCTGGTACAACCCATCTTCACCAGCAAACACTTAGGACCCTCGCGAGGCGGACGACACAAGAGCTCCTCAGGGGCAGCCTCACTATGCTGGCTTGCGAGGAGCAGAGAGATCAAGGTGAGGGGCACCTCGTGAGGTTCCCGTGACATGAGCCATGACGACCAAGGCCAGGCGGGCGCCAGCGGGCGCAGAGCACCAGTTGCCTCTTTGGTGCTAAAGGAGCAGGCGCATACAAGGAGTCCCGAGGCATCAGGCAAAGGTTTCCATATCGGTGCAACGAGACCAAGACCAGCAGGACGGAGGTCATCGCGGAGCCCACGATGGCATCACCACCAGAGCCTTTGGCAGGCGAAGACCACCTTTTGTCAGGATAGCTTGTACTAGATGTCCCCCTTCAAATTGGCCATTATGGGATCCCTTCCCGCCTAATATTTGGGAAGAGGACCAGGGCCTCTATAAATAGGACTAGCCTCCACCATAGGGGGGGGGGAGAGAGCTTGGACAGATCATTCAGATCATCCTCAACCACACAAGCTCACCGAGCTCCAGAACACCTCTTCTCAGGAGGTAGTCCTTCCCTTGTACTTGTTCATCCTCACCCTACAAGGTAATCCACCACACCACACTAGAGTAGGGTATTACACCACATCGGTGGCCCGAACTAGTATAAACTCTTGTGTCCCTTGTTCCGCGAGTTCGACGAGCTGAGCTTTGAGACCGTGGTGCGTGAGTGAGCTGGGGGGAAGGAGAGATCTTTGTGCGAACCCTAGAGTTCGAACCTTAGGGGTTTTGACGGAACCCGAAATCCGACATTTGGTACGCCAGCTAGGGGAGCGCTGAAGCTTTCCTTCCGTCGATCCACACTCCACCACGTCCATGCCAGACGCACGCCGAGTTCGCGCCGAGGGTCGGGCTGCCCTAGCCGCTAACGTCGCTCAGACAGCCCTTGTCGGTGCGCCTCCCTGTCGTTCTCCATCACCCGCCACCTACGTCGCCACCGGCCCAGTGGGAAACAAGCAGCAAGCAGGGTGCAGCGGGACGGCTGCACCGCCACCCCGTCGCTGACTCCGGCGGGCTCATCGTCCCACACTCGCCGCGCGCCCATGGACGCGTAGGCCGCATTGCTTGTGGCACACGAGCTCCTGCTCTACCGCCCAGTCGACGTCCTCTACGAGGACTGGCTGGACCGCATCGTTAAGCTCATCAGCGCCGCTGGGGGCTCACCCGCACCGTCTCTCTCGCTACCTCGCCCTCCTCCGCCACCTCCACACTAAGACAGCACCCTGGCACCAAGACGCGCGGCCCTTCGGCGCGACCCACCGCGTCGAGCGCCCGCGCGCGAGGAAGGAAGCCGCCAAGAAGTTCCCCGGCCGCAAGAAAACGCTCCTGCACTTCCGGCACCACCACGTCAAGACCATGTGCCGCCTGCGATGGCGGTGCGCAGGCATTAACAGCAGACCCCGCCTCTGCAAAGGGCCCCGATGGCCACAACGGGGTACCACGCCTTCACTCCGGAGCTGCGTAGCGTTGCCTGGCCAGGCAAGTTCAAGCCAGACCTACCTCCTCGCTACGACAGCTCCCCCGACCCTGTGGAGTTCTTGCAGCTCTACAAGCTAAGCATCGAGGTGGCCAACAGCGACAAGAAATTCATGTCGAACTGGTTCCCCATGGATCTCAAGGACGGCGCTCGCTCATGGCTCCTGAACTTGCCCCCGGGGTCAATCTCTTCCCGGGGTGAGACGCGCGACCACTTCATCGCCAACTTCTAGGGCACTCTCGGGTGACCTGCGCCGCATCAAGCAGTAGCCGGGAGAGACCCTGCAGAAGTACATCCAGTGCTTCAATAGCGTTCGCCTCAAGATCCCCAAGGTGATGGACGAGGCCATCATCTCAGCATTTCTCGATGGCGCCTGCGACGTCAAGATGAAGGAGGAGCTCGCCATCCACGAGGAGCTATGCACGGCTCTGGAAATGTTCAACATAGTGACCAAGTGCGCAAGAGCTGAGGAAGGGTGCCTCTCCCTCCTCGAGCTCGCTGCTGCTGACCTAGATGAGAAGAAAGCCAAGGCCAAGGATGTGAAGCGCAAGGGAGTAGCCGTTCTCGCGGCAAAGCCAGACGCGAAGCGCCTCCGGGACCACCCTGAGTCGTCCAAGAGCAGTCATCCGTTCTGCACCTTCCACAACGTACACAGCCACAACACCAATGATTGTCAAGAGCTCAGGGCCATCCGAGATGGACGCTTCGGTCAACGCCCCTTGTGGAACGACCGTGGCTCCCGCCAGGAGTGGCGTGACCGGCCTCGTGAGGACCACTGGTAGGAGCATCCTCATGAGGGCACCTGGAGGGACCAGTCTCGCGAGGACCATCCTCAGGGCAATCCTGGCCTCCCTCCACTGCCACCACCACCAAGAAGGAACGACGACCACAATCAGAACGAGGGGGCTGGGGGATTCTAGGAGCCGCACGCTATCGCCTGCATCTTGGGCGGTGCTCCGACCCTAGCTTCCCAGCGCACCTTCAAGCAGTTTGCTCATGAAGTCAATGCGGCCCTCCCCATGCTCGAGGCCACACGCCCGCTCAGGTGCTCCAAGTACGCCATCATCTTCAACTCGGCGGACCAGCTCAAGTGCGAGGCAACCGCCGACGTCCTCCCGATGCTCTGTTCAACTGTCATCAGCAACGTCCAAGTCACCAAGACCCTCATCGACGGCGGCGCGGGGCTCAATGTCCTCTCCGTCGAGACGTTCGACAGCCTCCAAGTGCCATATGACCAATTACAGCGTACCAAGCCTTTCTCAGGAGTGACCGACGGCTCCACCACCCCGATAGGGCAGGTCCGCCTTCCTGTCACCTTCGGCCAGCGTAACAACTACCGCACCGAGTTCATCGACTTCAACGTCGCCCACATCCGTCTACCGTACAATGCCATCCTTGGGTATCCAGCATTGGCCAAGTTCATTGTGGTGATCCACCATGGCTACAACGTCCTCAAGATGCCAGGAAGCGGCAGAATCATCACAGTCCCCTGTGAAGAAATAAATGCGGTGTGCTCCCTAGAGCACGCCTTCCAAGCCACAGCAATCGAGAACAAGAAGCAACTACTCCATACAGGGCATCCCCAAGAACAAGAAGCAACTACTCCATACAGGGCATCAGGAGAGTGGTGTCTCCTGCAGCGCCACCTCAGGATCAGCGCCTGCACCTGGGGCGCCTCCCTCCCTCGCATAGGTACGCACCTGGCGCCTTCCTCGGGCGAGGCTCAGGGGCTCTCTTCTAGAGGGCCTCAGACCTAGCCAACATCACGAGGGAGGCGCTCGGGCACCATGTGGAGGCGTGCTTTGCTGCATGTTTCCCTTAAGAGGGCACTGGGCAAGGAGCCCCTGGTGCTCAGGAGTTCATCATCAAGGCCACCCAGGAGCTTCAAGAACCAAGGACCATGCGTGGTGACCGCCGCCCACCACCCGGCGCAGCTCCCCATCCTGGCAAGGACGGTGTGTTGCGCGCCTATGTCGACATTCGAGGGCTCAATAGGGCTGCATCACAGGAGCGCTTCTGGCCTTTGCGCGCTGGCCGGTGTGAGGGTCCACATCACAACTACGTTCGCATGCCGTTTGGCCTGCCGAACACGGTTGTCACCTACCAGCGGCATCTACATAGCATCCTAGCGGCTCAGAGGCCACGCACCACGCAGTCCTGGCGGAAATGGCAACGGTCCTCAAGGAACCACCCAAGCCCCCAAAGCCTCCTGAGGCTCAGGGCCCTGGTGGCTCATGAGGAGCGAATCTTCGGCACACATCATCAGCTACTCCAACACCACTCCGACAGCGTTATCACGTGACTCTTTCCAGTTCATTCAGTTGGGGGCGCCCCTCGGGCTGCATTATCCCAAAGTCGTACTGGTCTGCCCCTGCGACATGTATCCTTTTGCACCTCTAGCTTAGCCTGCTGGGGACGCCCCTCGGGCTGCATCATCCCCAGGCCGCTCGGGTTCGTCCCGGTGGCATGTATTGTTCTTACATCTATCTGAGCTAACCTGCCGCTTTGTGTCAGTCGTTCTATGACAATCACCTGGTTATCTGATACCCCGCCCGCGACCGCCCTCATTATCATGGGAGCCGCGCACCGGTTGTCTTTCTTTAGGATCCCTCGCATGAGTAGGCTAGGAACGGCGTCTGTGCTCAGATCCGTCCCTGCAGCGTCGATAAACCCAATGACTGAGCTCTGTCTGGCGGGCCGGCCCCGTTCACGTCACCTCCTGGGGTCGTTGGTGTCTGTCCTCCTCATGTGACCGCCTTAGGAAATTCGTCCGATGCAGGTTGCCTAACCATCTTGCAAGACCACTGAAGCTATCAAGAATCAAGACCAGGCACAACCTGCCTTGAGGTAGGGCCTCGTGAGTCACGCGCTGGCTCACGGGTGCCCAAACACACCTCGTTGTCCAAGCCACGTGTCAGGGCAGGGATGTACACGCCCCGGGGGCTCCTCTCAGAGGGAGCCCTCACCCACGCACCAGTGGAAGCATCATTCTCTATGCTCGCAGTCGACACGGTCGAGGAGCAGCTATGCCCGTGCAAGTGTGGAAGTGCTATGCTCCGCGCTGGTGATAAACAACTAAGGGCGGCCCCATGGCCGTACCAACCTCAGGGAGCCACCCGGCTCAGTGTCCAGCCTCACCGCAACGCTTTCCCCTTGGGAGAGTCACGTGAGGGGGCTGGGCACGGGATCTACGCTCAGGTCCTACCTAGCATACGCTGCCCTACCACGTCCCTCGGACCTAGTCATCGCGCACCACTCCTGAGCGAGACCTCGGCGAGGACAGGTATGAAGGCTGTTTGAGCATCTAGGGGGACTCCTGAGCATCGCGACTCAGGAGCCTAACTGGCCACATAGCCCCTCACTCCTTGGTCCGTCCTGGTGATCCGGACAGCCCAATGGCGGCTGAGGTATGCACGGGTTCGAGCCCTGCCGACATAGAACACCAAGGCCTACCTCAGTGAATCCTTCCCGCAGGATGTTTGCGCGTCAAGGGGGACTCCTGAGCATCGCGACTGAGGAGGCTAACTGGCCATGTAGCCCCTCACACCTTAGTCCGTCCTGGTGATCCGGACGGTCCAATGGCGGCTGAGGTATGCGCGGGGTCGGGCCCCGCCAACGTAGAACACTAGGCCTACTTACGCACTTCCTTTCTGCAAGTTGTTTGCACGTCAAGGGGGGACTCCTAAGCATCGTGACTCAGGAGCCTAACTGGCCACATAGCCCCTCACCCCTTGGTCTCGTCCTGGTGATCCAGATGATCCAACGGCAGCTAAGGTACGCGCGGGGTCGGGCCCTGCCGACGCAGAACACCAAAGCAAACAGAAAGGAAATCACGGAATATCAAACAAATATTACAAGACATACTGTTTTTCGAATACCAAACACAAGTTTAAACGCCTCCACGAGGCATGGTTCATGTTGCAGAAGCAAAGCAGGAAAAGGAGCCGCCAGCAAGCCATCTCGTCATCCCTGGATGCCGCCGTCACTTGCAAAAGGTGCCCCTTTAACGGCGACGTTGCCCTCACTAGCGCCGCCCGCCGGAGTTGCAGGTTCGGTGGCGCCGCCAGTCGGGGGCGCAGGGTCAAAGGCGTAGAACTTCTTCAACAAAGCCTCCACCTGGGTCTTCACGGCTTCGGCAGTGGCTGGGCAGCGCTCGTCATCCATGGGCTCGAGCACCTCGTCAAGGTCGGCGTCGGGATCGCGAAGATGGAGGTGGCTGAAGACGCGCGTCAGTGCAGCAGAGGAGAGCGCACGGGCTTCCCCCTCCACCAAGGGGCCGATCCCGTCGATGACGTCTTCAAGCGCCACGACAAGATGAGGAAGCAGCTGGGCGGGGCCCTCGTCGTCTATCGCCAGCGGCTCCTCCAAGCCCTTCTCGTAGAGTGCCCACAACGCCACGCGAGACTTCTCTTCAAGGGACCTGAAGGCCACGCGGTCCTCATCTAGGACCTTCACCTTGGCTTCCAGCTCGGCCTTCTCTGTCTTCATCTCCTGCTCTAGCTTCTCCAACCGGCAGCGCTCCGTGGCCTGTGCCCATGCCAACTGCTCCAGCTCAGCGTCGCGACCTCTGACAACGTCCTCTCGGGCCTTCATCTTCTCCTCCTCCGCCTTGCGGTCTTGAGCCTCGGCCGCACGCTCATTGTGCATGGCCTCCAGCTCGGCCTCCAACGACCGACAGTGACCCTGGGCGGCCCTAGCGTCCTTCAGCGCCACCTCGTGGGCAGCCGCAGCTTGGGCAGCGGCCTACTTGTCCTTCTCGGAAGCCGCCACGGCCTGGCTCAGCGCCTCCCGTATGGATGCGTCAGAGTGCAACCAGCCCAGATCAGCTCCACGCGCGCGGCCACTAGGCGACGGTCGGCACCTTGAAGATCACCCCACAACCGGGTTAGCGCAAAAAGGGCGTGCTCCAGCGCGTCAGGCGAGGCAGAAGGATCATGAGATGGCGGTGGAGCGAAAGAAGAAGGCAGCGTCGTCGCCAGAACCTGCAGGTCGACAGCGGTGGAAAAAGAAGCCTAGAGCTCCGGAGCCTCGGCCAGTGAGCTGGGGACAAGCGCATCGGGAGCCGACGTGGCATCAGGAGTCGCTCTCCCCTGGCGACGCACCTCCAGGCCTCGCAAGGAAGACCGGGCCAGAGAGGTACGGATGCCGTCGCCGCCCTTCTGCGCCGGAGGAGGTGCGGCCGTGCCAGGCAGCTGGGACCCCGAGGATGTGGCCGCCCCCTCCTTCTTCTTCTTCTTCGATGACGGCGTCGGCCTAGCAGCACAAGAAGGAAACGTCAGGAAGCCGCAACAGAAGTAGGAGCAAGGGCAAGGTCATGACAGGACACTCACTGGTCCACGGCAGCGTAGTCATGCCGCCTCTTCAGAAGTGTGGAGCCGGGGGGGGCCTCGCAGCCAGAGGTGCGGACCCCAGAAGTCGGCGAGGCCGCGGTGGCCCCGGGCAGCGGTGACGTAGGGGTGTCGCCCCGAGAGATTAGCGACGATATGCTCTTCGTCGGGACACCGAGCGTTGGCTTCCTCGAGGGGGAGACCCTGGACCTCGTAGTGACCGCAGCAGGGGGCACGACTTCCCTCACTGGGTGATCGTCAACATCGTCGTCGTCAAGCAAGGCGTGGAGGAGATCGGTCTTGTGCGAGGGGGAGGTCTCCCCAGATCCCTCCGGGGTGGCCGTTGAGTCCCCCTCCTCCTCCTCGCCATAATCGCTGGAGGACACCACCACAGGAGTCGTCACCACCGAAGCCTCAGAGGGTGCCGGCGGCACAAGACCACGTCCATAAAAGACAGGCATGGCGGCGGCAATCTTTGCCCCATCCGGACAGAGGTACAAGGCAACGAAGGTGTACGGCGGGTACCCCTAGTCATCCCCAACCAAGGAGCGGAGGGTCATGCCCAGCTCCACGTCAGACAAGGCCTCCGGACGCAAGCGGAGGTCATCTCCTTCGCCCCCGAGCTTCCACAAGGGGCACGAGCGCACCTGGAGGGGAGTCACGCGCTGCGAGATGAACTCCTTGACGATCATGGCCCCGTCAGCTTCGGTGCCCTTGGATCGTCAGGCTTCAGGTCGGCGGTCATTCTCTCCAGCACCAACTCCGCCCGAGGGTCGTCGAGCTTCCCGTGGAACAACCCGTCGTGCGATGTGGGCATCTCCGTCGGCAGCACCAGCCGGGGGTGAGAGCACTTGGCATCCATCAGGACCCACTTTCTCCTGAAGCCCTCGGCCTTCTTCCCGGCCTTCGGGATGGAATTGGTCTTGTTGGCTGCGACAAAGTTGGCACACCTCGAGCAGGGGCCGTCCTTGATCCGGAGATAGAAGAAGTGGCGCAGCAGCGCCACGGACGGCATCACCCCAACGTACGCCTCGCAATAGAAGGCGAAGATCGATAGAAGGAGGATGGAGTTGGGATGAAGGTGCAGGGCGTGAAGCTTGTAGTGGCTGAGTAGGGAGTAGAAGAAGTCAGAGAAAGGGGAACCAACCCCGCAACGATGCTGCTCATGAAGAAGGGATAGAAGGTGCTACCCGAGGGCTCCGGCTCGGCGGAGTGTAACACCCCGAGACCGATGCGCCAGGTGTCTTCTAGTTATTCGCTATTGTTGCATTGTCATTAGCTTGCGTGTTGCATTTTATCATGTCATCGCATGCATTGCATCATCATGTTTTCAAAACTTGCATCCGTCCCGGTCTCCTCGTTCTCTCCGTTGTCCGTTCTGAGCCCAAACACACTTGCACGCGCCCACGGCATGTCCGAAATATTATTTTATAAGTGGCCGAAAAATGTTCTCGGAATGGGTTGAAAGATGGCATGCGGTGTTGTTATGTTGTAGGTAGGCCGCCTGCCAAGTTTCGTCGCATTTGGAGTCCGTTTGACGCCCCAACGGATAACTATAGCGACATTATAGTCGGTCAAAATGTCGGACGTTTTCGGTCTCCGGAAACAGTTGCCGGGCTGCACTCCTCTCCTCTCATCTCAGACCACTACCACTCACCGCCAGGCCCTATCTAACCTCTCTCGTCAGCCTGCGACCCTCCTCGCGCGCGTGCCCGAAAGCTGTCCCGGACCCGACCCGGGCAGTCGTCACCGTTGGATCCGGAACATCCCCAAACATCTACAAAACATCTCCGTTTTGTTAATTGGGCTCCCTACCTATTTTCTAGGACCGAGCATTTTTTTGTGAGTCCAATTAAATTACCTGCATGTTCAAATTCGTTCCCTAAATCCCTCTTCTTCTTTTTCTTCTCTCTATTTTTTTTCTTTCTTGTCTCCCTCTTTATTTTAAGGAGTGTAAGTAAGAGAGGTTAAGAGAGCAGAGCCCGCGGTCAGGCGGCCTGCTTCCCCGTGGCCCATTTGGCTAAGGGCCTCCCACGCTAACCCACCTATACTGCTAAACCTAGCCCGATCCCATCTCCCCTCCTCACCTCTCGTTCCTTCCTGCAGCGAACCCAGCGTCGTCCGATCCCATCTATCTCTCCCTCGTTCTCCCTGTGCCGCCACCCACATGCATCGTACCAGGGATCCCGATCCCTTTTCCTCCTCCCATCAATCCCTCCATCGCAGACGCCGCCGCCCTAGAGCTCCACCGCCGCCCGTCGCCATCTACTCCTCTGGCCGCCGCATCCTCCCTCTCCTCCTTCTCCAGCGAGCTAGCGCCCGCCTCCTGCTCGCCTCGCCATGGCGCGCCCCCGACCAGGTGCCACTCCACATCCGGAGTGCCCCTGCTCCATTCTCCTCCTCACGGCTGCTTGGCGCCTCATCAGCGAGCTCCTCCGTCTCCTCCTTCATACGCCTCTATGCCCGCGAGCGCTGGGATGTCAGTCTCCTCTCGCGTCCGAGGGGATCTCCGAGAACCTCGCCGCTCTCTGCTGCACGCCGTCGCCAAGACCGTGAGCCGCAGCGCCCGGAGATGGCCGCATCTGCTCTGACCGGTCATCTTGCGCCTCCACCCGTTTCCCCTGTCCCCAGCGCTGCTTGCAGCTGTGCCAAGCCGCAGCTGTTGCCTCTGCTCTGCCTGCTGTCCTGCTTGACGGTGCAAAGTTCATCTTTAAACGCCTCTGTACCCCTGTTTCTCCATGGGCTTGTGTTCATCGTCGCTGTCGGCTGAGGCTCCTTGTGCTGTTTTGTGTTGGACGTCAAGGCCACCAAGTTCGACTACGGGGATTTGCCAAGTACCATTCGGATGCACCAAGTTCGACTACATGGACCGCCAAGTTCCTCCACCGATGACTCGAATGGCTACAAAACGTGAACCACTACCGTCGACCTGCAAAGACCCCGTGGGCGTCAAGTTCCGTGTCGTTGACCCCGAACCTCTACCAAAACGTGTATGACTACTTCCGTGTCCGAAGACCCGTGTACAACTACCGTCGCCGAAGGCCGTCGAGTGAACGTCTACCCACATCGTGTATTTGACCAAGTTCGATGACGACCTCCGAAGAACTCGGATTCGCCAAGTTCTACTACCATCGCCCCCGGAAACCTTGGATTCGTTAAGTACCTCTCCGAAAACGAACGTGAACCACTACTTCCCTCGAAGACCCGTGAACAACTACTTCCACTACGAACTCGTTCCGCCCAAAACGCATGCTTCGAAGGTATAACCCCGAGACGACCGCCCGTGGGTCGAATGCTTGCGATGTATGAGTTGAACCGTGTGTTGCTCCGTGTCCGAGTTGTTCTTTGCGAGTTCCTCGTTGCCATGCCGTCCACCCGTGGGAACCCGGTAACCGGGATCACCCCATCATCTTGCATGACACGCTCTCGTCACACTTCCTTTTGCACCGACATCTCAATCGAGTACCGGAACTGGAACGTTGCCGTGGCACCGTTACCGTTATCGTTGCCGTGGCACCGCTTTTCTTTCCACCATGGTGACAAATGCTTCATAATGCTCTTATCAACATTTTCATAAAAACTTGCATAAAACTTGCACATGTCATTCGCATCATGATAATGACATTTAAATGTTTAAAATTGTTGTTTGCATTAAATTGCTAATGCATATGAGGATTTTCCGGAGTTGTTATTCGTTGTTTCCGGCCTCATTTAAACTTGCCTATATAGGTAGTTTTGTTGTGCTTCACCCCTTGCCATGTTAATCAACATTTAATATTGTTGGGTACATAAACGAGAGAGAACTAAATAAGTCACGTGGTGTTTCGTCAATACGCAACGGAGTTGCATATTGAGATCCACTTAATTTGTAGGTTTGCTTGTGCACTTTGCCATGCCATGCTTCATTAAACCGGACATGCATCATACTTGGTTGTGCATCATGCCATGCTTATGTGTTGGGTGTTTACTATGTTGTTTGCTTTCTTTCCGGTGTACTTTCTTCTCGGTAATCCGGTAACGTCGTGTTTGTGAGGATCCGTTTAACTACGTCCGCTTTGTCTTCTTCATGGAATCGTTCTTCTTCCTTGCGGGATCTCAGGAAAGATGATCATACCCTCGAAATCACTTCTATCTTTGCTTGCTAGTTGCTCACTCTTTTGCTATGCCTATGTTGCGATACCTACCACTTGCTTATCATGCCTCCCATATTGTTGAACCAAGCCTCTAACCCACCTTGTCCTAGCAAACCGTTGTTTGGGTATGTTACCGTTTTGATCAGCCCCTCTTATAGTTGCAGGTGAAGATTGGAGTTTGTTCCATGTTGGAACATGGATATGTTGGGATATCACAATATCTCTTATTTAATTAATGCACCTATATACTTGGTAAAGGGTGGAAGGCTCGGCCTTATGCCTGGTGTTTTGTTCCACTCTTGCCGCCCTAGTTTCCGTCATATCGGTGTTATGTTCCCGGATTTTGCGTTCCTTATGCGGTTGGGTTATAATGGGAACCCCTTGACAGTTCGCCTTGAATAAAACTCCTCCAGCAATGCCCAACATTGGTTTTACCATTCGCCACCTAGCCTCTTTTTCCCTTGGGTTCTGCAGACTCAAGGGTCATCTTTATTTTAACCCCCCCCCCCCCCCCCCCGGGCCAGTGCTCCTCTGAGTGTTGGTCTGAAATGGGCAGCCTGCGGGGCCACCTCAGGGCAACTCGAGGGTTGGTTTTACTCGTAGCTGGACCTATCTGAGTGTGCCCTGAGAACGAGATATGTGCAGCTCCTATCGGGATTTGTTGGCACATTCAGGCGGTGTTGCTGCACTTGTTTTACCATTGTCAAGGATGTCTTGTAACCGGGATTCCGAGTCTGATCAGGTCTTCCCGCTAGAAGGAATATCCTTCGTTGACCGTGAGAGCTTGTGATGGGCTAAGTTGGGACTCCCCCGCAGGGATTTAAACTTTCGAAAGCCGTGCCCGCGGTTATGGGAAGATGGGAATTTGTTAATGTCCGGTTGTAGATAACATGAAACTTAACTTAATTAAAATGAATCAACCGAGTGTGTAACCGTGATGGTCTCTTCTCGGCGGAGTCCGGGAAGTGAACACGGTGTTGGAGTTATGTTTGACGTAGGTTGTTCTAGGATCACTTCTTGATCATAGTTGTTCGACCATGCTTTTGCCTTCTCTTCTCGCTCTCATTTGCGTTGTTAACCACCAAATATGCTAGTCGCTTGCTGCAGCTCCACATCACAACTTTACCTTACCTATGAGCTTAAATAGTCTTGATCGCGAGGGTGTGAGATTGCTGAGTCCTCGTGACTCAAAGATACTTCCAAAACCAGCTTGCAGGTGCCGAGGTTACCGTGTAGATGACGCAACCAAGCTCAAGGAGGAGCTCGATGAAGATCTTGTCCTTTGTGTTGATTCGTTCTAGTTGATCAGTAGTGGAGCCCAGTTGGGGTCGATCGGGGACCGTGTCGCTTTTTGGGGTAGTCTTCTTTTATTTTGGATTCCGTAGTCGGACCTTGATTGTATCTGGTTGATGTAATACTTTATTCATGTAATTATGTGAAGTGGCGATTGTAAGCCAACTATGTATCTCTTTCCCTTATGTATTACATGGGTTGTGTGAAGATTACCTCACTTGCGACACTGCTTTCAATGCGGTTATGCCTCTAAGTCGTGCTTCGACACGTGGGAGATATAGCCGCATCGAGGGCGTTACAAGTTGGTAATCAGAGCCTTCCCCGACCATAGGAGCCCCCTGCTTGATCGAATCGCTGGCGTTATTGAGTCTAGAAATGTTTTGAGTCATTTAGGAATTATATATATCGGAGAGTTAGGACTTCTTTTTATTCCTCAGTCCCTTCGTCGCCTGGTGAGGCATCCTGACGTAGAGTTTTGACTCTTCTCTTCTCAAATTTCACTAAAAAAAAATTTAGGATCACGCAGGTATCTTGGAATCGTTCTAATGGATTTGTGACGAGAACAATGTTCTTGGTGCCTCCTGTCATTTAGGGGTTGTGGCAGTGTCCCGGGGAGTTGAGCTCCGAGGTGTTGTCGTCACAATTTTATCGTTGCAGTTCTGGAATACCTGAGTTTAGTTTCGCCGACATCGAAAATCTCTTTTATGCAGTTGTTGGTGAGATAACCTCGACGCCACCCAGTACTGGGGCAGGAGTTCAGGAGTATCGCCATAACTCGTATGACAGATGCTTTTTGAAGGTTGAGGTAAACGATTTCCGAAGATTTCTTGGTTATGTGTTGAAGGATGGATACAGCTGGATGTAGGATTTGTTAGTTTTGGGTGAGATATTATGATTCCCCTGTATCCCCAACACCTGATTGTATAACCAGAAAATTTCGGGAGTTTATAAGTGGGAATTCAAGTAGCTCTTAGGATATCTTTCCGACAGATGTATGATATGAAATTGGGGTTCGACGTCTAGTGGTCCGCCTATCCATGGTTGGTTTTACAGTGGTCTCGTTGTGTCTTAAAGAGTCCTTGGCTATGCGGACTCGGGGACGCTTCGTATGTCATGTGCACTGCCTTGTACATGATGGTGCTGTATAACCGAGCCCGTGTAGGCCCCACCATGAAAACTTCGGACGAAATCTCTATCATATGTTTGTTCTGGCTTATTCCGCAAGCCAATCCTTTGTTTTGTTTTGAGTTGTGAAATTCGAGTTGCTTTAATGTCAAGTGTTGATTCCATGCCTTTTTCTAAGTGATGTTCTCATATTCCTATGTGAATACTAATCCTTCATGATAATCGAGATTGTCATGCCAATCCTTTTCAACCGGTGCGATTCCCTGCAAGATGATCCTATCATTTTTCCTATTTGCAAGATCCAATCTCAGTTCTTCCCAACGGTGTTTGTTTTCATCCATCCCAAGTTGCCTTTGTTTTTCCCACCCACCCACTCCCTTTTTCTTCAAGGACTCAGAGTTCTTTATCACTACCCATTTTATTGGTGGGAGTCTCTCCATTCTTTCATATTCTTACCCGGTGGTTCTCTTGAAGATGCTCTACTCGTTCACCATTCTTCATTCTTTTTCTTCTCCGGTGGATCCAAATCAAGTGTTGGTGTTGATCATATCCCTTTTTCCTCGTTTCAAACACCTTCTCATGCCGGTGCTCCTCATTTCTCACTATTCAATTGTTCCGGAGTGCTCAAGATATCCCGAAGATTCGTGCTTACACTCTGCTGTCTTTCAAGCTCTTTCGAGATTGTTATCTCATTCTAGCCATTTAATTCAACCGGTGCAATCTATCTTCCAAGCGACCTTTTCAATGGTGTTTCTTTGAGTGGGCCCTAACCCACATGTCTTTTTCCAGGATCTTACCTGACTCCTCTTATTTACCGGAGCTATTCTCAAATCTTTTAAAGTTTGACGTAAGAATGAATTATCATCAGTCAAATGCTTTTCTCCAAGATCTTTATTTTCTTTTCATCGTTGGTTCAACCTTTCTAATTTTCATCCCGGAGTATCTCAACAATTTGGTGGTGTTTCTCATCGTCATTCTCAGATTTTTAAGACCGAAGAAGAGTTTCTCTTAAATCTTGCTCCATTCTTTTCAAGATTCGTGGTTCTAGCTTGATGTCTTCCTCTCATAATTGTTTTCGATTGTGACAATTCTTTTCACCCATCCAGAGCATTTCTTGAGTTGTTTCCATTTATTTCCTCCGATGGTTATCTTTTCAAATATTATTCATTCCAGCTTTCAGCTCTCGTTATCCAAATCTTACCGGTGCATCGTTCGAATATCCTCTAATCAGTTCATGATCTCTTCGTTCTCATGGATCTAAACCCTCTCATGTATCTTCGTTCATTTGCTAATTTTTCCCAGTGTTTCTTTATCTTTACTTCATTCATTTTCAATCCTACCGGTGTTTCGTTGAAGACCTTATCAAGTTATCGATATCTCTCCTAATCCTTTTCAACGAGAATAAGTAGTATGCCAATTCCATTGCTTGTCATCAATTTGAATTGGTGAAGGATAAGCATAATATAATTCTTATTCTTGTTTCATCGAGTAAATTCAACTCCTTATTCCGGAGGCTCATCAAGCTCTCGGTTTTCAATTGTTTCATTTTTTTTCTTTCCCGGAGTTCCAAGCTCTCTCAATTATATCACCACGGAGATTCATCTAAATCGTTACAAGGCTTCATCTTGTGTTTTCAACTTCTCTTTCTTTTTCGTTATCCTTTTGTTACCAGAGTTCTTCATGGATGTTCTACATAGCGGTTCATCAAGGATTTAATTCCTTTTTTCGAAGTGTTCATCGAGAGTCTTTTCTAAGGAGCTCAAGTTTCTTCATCTTGCAATCCGGAGTGCAATTCTTTCACGCATATCTTTTGAGGTGGTGTTATGTCATTCTTGATAATTTCCCTTCGTGCTTCATGTTTCACAAGTTATCAAGATGAGGTATTTTAAATCCACCAATCTCTTCATTGGAGTTATCTTGGGCTATATTTCACATAAAGCTTTCCTTTAAGGATTGTCGCTCTTATGGTATTTATCAATGATCCAAGTTCTTCTTTTATCCTCACGGTGAAATAGTTTCTCGTCTCCTTGGTGACATCAATCCAATCTACTATTTTCGTCAGTGGCAGAATTTCACCTCTGGATTTGGAGATGCTTTCCATAAGCCCACTTAAAGCTTATCTTTTCGTTGTTGGGTTTCCAACAACTCCGTTCGACCCTTCTCCTAAAGATGCCTTTTCAAGATCTTTTGTGGCACAAGTTGGCATTTTCTTGTCAATTCTCCTATTTCAATTATCTATCTTCTATTCTTCCGTTCCGGAGGCATTGTGATGTTGCTCTCCTCAACCCATCTTCTCGGATTGCCAGGACCATGTTCTGTTCGTGCTTATCCTTTTAACCGGAGTGTTGTGTCCCTTTGCTCAAGCTCTTTCATTTTATCAAGTTTTTCATCTCTTTTAAACCGGAGTGCTTTCCGAGATCTTTCTTACCCCTTGTTCCATTCATTCAATAGTTACAGAGGCAGTGTATTGTGATTTCATCAAGTATCTTCTCATCTTATCAAGTTCTTATTCAATTCCTTTTCTTTTCAATCGGAGTGCTGCCCGAAGTTGTTCTCCCTTGTTCCTCTTTCCTAGCGGAGCGTTTTCAGCTTCTTCATCTTCGTGGTATTCTTTTCTCGAAATGGCTTAACCTTTTCAAGGTTCTTTGGTCTCACTCATTCGTCAAATAAGTAACTTAGTTTTACATCTCCTCTTTCTCTTCCGTTGTCCCTCCGGTGCCATTCTAGATCTCGGGACGAGATCCTCTCGTAGTGGTGGAGTGTTGTAACGCCTCGAGACCGATGCGCCAGGTGTCTTCCACTTATTCGTTGTTGTTGCATTGTCATTTGCTTGCGTCTTGCATTTTATCATGTCATCACATGCATTGCATCATCATGTTTTCAAAACTTGCATCCGTCCCGGTCTCCTCGTTCTCTCCGTTGTCCGTTCTGAGCCCAAACACACTTGCACGCGCCCACAGCATGTCCGAAATATTATTTTATAAGTGGCCGAAAAATGTTCTTGGAATGGGTTGAAAGTTGGCATGCGGTGTTGTTATGTTGTAGGTAGGCCGCCTGCCAAGTTTCGTCGCATTTGGAGTCCGTTTGACGCCCCAACGGATAACTATAGCGACATTATAGTTGGTCAAAACGTAGGACGTTTTCGGTCTCCGAAAACAGTTGCCGGGCTGCACTCCTCTCCTCTCATCTCAGACCACTACCACTCACCGCCAGGCCCTACCTAACCTCTCTCGTCAGCCCGCGACCCTCCTCGCGCGCGGGCCCGAAAGCTGTCCCGGACCCGACCCGGGCAGTCGTCACCGCTGGATCCGGAACATCCCCAAACATCTACAAAACATCTCCGTTTTGTTAATTGGGCTCCCTACCTATTTTCTAGGACCGACCATTTTTTCGTGAGTCCAATTAAATTACCTGCATGTTCAAATTCGTTCCCTAAATCCCTCTTCTTCTTTTTCTTCTCTCTATTTTCTTTCTTTCTTGTCTCCCTCTTTCTTTTAAGGAGTGTAAGTGAGAGAGGTTAAGAGAGCAGAGCCTGCGGTGAGGCGGCCTGCTTCCCCGTGGCCCATTTGGCTAAGGGCCTCCCTGTAACACCCTCGATGCGACTATAGCTCCCACGTGTCGAGGCACGACTTAGAGACATAATAGCATTGAAGGCATATGTCGCAAGTTAGGCAATCTTCACAAACATCCCATGTAATATAATAATAAAAGGTGAGATAACATAGTTGGCTTACACTCGCCATGTCAATCAAGTGCATAAATAACATTACATCATCCAAACACTCATGGCCCGACTACGACGCCAAAATAAAAGAGAACCCAACATGCGACACCGGTCCCAATCACCCCCAACTGGGCACCACTACTAATCATCGGGAAAGGAAACATAGTAACGTTGTGAGTCTTCGTCGAACTCCCACTTGAGCTCATACGCGTCTCCTGGAGCGGAATCATCAGGCCCTGCATCTGGTGTAATAGTAATCTGTGAGCCACAGGGACTCAGTAATCTCGCACCCTCGCGATCAAGACTATTTAAGCTTATAGGTAAGGCAAGGTAAAATATGAGTGGAGCTGCAGCAAGCGACTAGCAAGTATGGTGGCTAACTTATTCGCAAAAGAGAGCGAGAAGAGGAGGCAAAGCACGAGCGAGAAACTAGAGAACAACCTACGCAAACATTACTCCAACACCGTGTCCACTTCCCGGACTCCGCCGAGAAGAGGCCATCACGGTAACACACTCAGTTGATTCATTTTAATTAAGTTAAGGTTCAAGCTATCTACAACCGGACATTAACAAAAACCCATCTGCCCATAACCGCGGGCACGGCTTTCGAAAGTTCAATCCCTGGAGGGGAGTCCCAACTTAGCCCATGACAAGCTCTCACGGTCAACGAAGGAATAGACCTCCTCCCAAAACGTTCTGATCAGACTCAGTATCTCGGTTACTCAAGACACTTCGACAGGTTAAAACAAATCCAGCAACACCGCCCGAATGTGCCGACAAATCCCGATAGGAGCTGCACATATCTCTTTCTCAGGGCACACTCAGATGAACACTACGTACAACTAAAACCAACCCTCAAGTTGCCCCGAGGTGGCGCTGCAAGTGGCTCTATTTGGACCAACACTCAGAGGAGCACTGGCCCAGGGGGTTTAAAATAAGATGACCCTCAGGCTCCGGAAACCCAAGGGAAAAAGAGGCTAGGTGGCAAATGGTAAGACCAATGTTGGTCATTGCTGGAAAAGATTTAATCAAGGCGAAATATAAAGGGCTTCCCATTATAACCCAAACGCGTAAGGAACGCAAAATCCGGGAACATAACACCGATATGACGGAAACTAGGGCGGCAAGAGTGGAACAAAAGACTAGGCGAGAGGCCGAGCCTTCCACCCTTTACCAAGTATATAGATGCATTAAGATAACAAGATAATATAATGATATCCCAACAAGTAAAATAAATGTTCCAACAAGGAACAGCCTCCAATCTTCACCTGCAACTAGCAACGCTATAAGAGGGGCTGAGCAAAGCGGTAACATAGCCAATCAACGGTTTGCTAGGACATGGTGGGTTAGAGGTTTGACATGGCAATTTGGGAGGCTTGAAAACAAGTGGTAGGCATCGTAGCATTGGCATAGCAAAAGAGCGAGCAAACTAGCATAGCAAAGATAGTAGTGATTTCGAGGGTATGATCATCTTGCCTGCACAGTTGTCAGAGTTGACTGGATCCTCGAAAGCAAACTCAACGGGCTCCTCGTTAGCGAACTCGTCTCCCGGATCTACCCAAACAAGACAAACAAGCAACAAGGATACAATCAACCACGTGCAAACTCAAACAACACGATGCAAAGATGATATGCTATGCGGGATGCAAAATGCAAGATATGACAGGAAATGCATGAACCTGGCCTCAACTTAGAATTCCAAGTGTGCCACTGGAAACATGAGATGAAATCGCTTGAAAACGATATAAAGAACGCCGGAATCGGAGTTACTGTTTAGAAATGGCAAGCGATTCAAATATGACACCGGTCTGCGATTTACAGCAAGTAGGCATCTAAATGCAATGAGATGAACATGCTACAGAACCCAAACAAGACAAAAAAATACATGGCAGGGATGCATACAAGATGCTTAACAAAAGTCTAACAGTGAGCTACGGCCAATTCATCCATTAACAGGTTCAAACAAGCATGACAAAAATGCATATGACAAACAGTTCTCAGACTTAGTGAAATTAACACTTGTCTGGAATTTCAGACCAGGTAGCTCTCTTCGGAGCAACAAAACTACATGCTACAGGACCTGAACATGGCAAAGTAAAGAATGGCATGGAGCTACTCAAAGAGCTTAACAAAAGTCCCTTAGTGACCTTGAGCCAAAAGGGATCAGAAAATACAATTGCAAGCACGTGAACATAGCAAAAACATAATCGGTTTTCATACTTAGTGAAAACTGGCACATGCTGAAATATAACTCAAGTAGGCATGTTTACGAGCTCGATGCACTCACTACGGTGCAAGTCATGGCAAGACAAGCATACACCCATCAAGAAGGCACAAAATTAAATCTAGACATGGCAAGAACAATAGCATAGCATGTATGGATCAACTACAACATCACCGGCAAAATTGCAAACAAGTTGACAATCTGCCCAGATTCACAAAGTAGCAAAAATAGAGCTCGACTGACTCAAGCTAGGGTGCTCCATAATTTCAAACAAAGAAATGGATGGATAGAGTACTACAATATTAACAAAACATCCTTACTGATCATCCTCAAAAAAGGCACGGATCACTAGGAAACAACATGAACATATGGCATCATGAGATAAACAGCTGCAGGACTTAGTGAAATTACTAAGTAATTGAAAACAGAATTAGCAAGTGCACCACTTTGCAAGCTTGTGCTAGACACCACACACATCACAAAAATACATGGGTTGCACGTCTGGAGATATGACAAAACCCTAAACAAAACACATGTAGAGCATCAGGGCATATCATGCACACATTAATCGTGGCAAAAATGACAAAAGTGCTAAACGGAGTAGCAGATCTGACAATTAACTCAAGTAGACCTCTTCTAACAGCATTTCGGGCATCAAGATGAACTCAAATAAAAATGATGCAATGGAATGAAACTATGTACTCTCTGAGATAAACAATTTGATATGCTATATGCATGAATCGGAACTACAGATGCAAAGTTACGGAGCCGAGAACATGAGCACTTGAACTGAAAATTTCGGGACTTAGAGAAAAAAACGACCTAGGGTTTCACTGTTCACAGATCTGGGATCTGGGCACGGATTACGAAGTTCGCCGGAATTACTGTTCACACCGGAGAAGAAGAGGACAGCGGCCGGGGCGGCGAGGAGACGGCGAGGAGGTGGCGAGGAGGCGGGCACGGACGCCGAGGTGGCGGGCGCGGCGGACGAGGCGCGGCGACGCGCCGGCATCGAGGCGGCGGGGCGGAGCGGCCGGCCGGCGTCGGGGTGAAAGCCGCCGGCGAGGGGCGCGGGCGGCGCTGCCCGGGGGGAGGCGCGGGGCGCGCGTGGGCCGAGAGGGCCCGTCCCGGGCCCCGCGGGCTGGTGGTGGTGGCGAAGTGGGGCTGAGGGCGTGGGCGAATGGCGCGGCGACAAGTGGCGGCGGGGATGATCCGGACAATGTCCGTCGGTGCAGTTTTGTCCGGCGGCGCGCGATCAGGTGGATCTAGGGTTTTTCGGGAGGAAGGGGAAGGAGATTTCGGAGAGGGTCTATTTATAGGCCTAGAGGGAGCTAGGAGAGTCCAAATGAGGTGCGGTTTTCGGCCACGCGATCGTGATTGAACGCTCTAGATGATGGAGCAGAGTTAGGTGGGTTTTGGGCCAAATTGGAGGGGTGTTGGGCTGCAACACACACGAGGCCTTTTCGGTCCCTCGGTTAACCGTTGGAGTATCAAACGAAGTCCAAATGATACTAAACTTGACAGGCGGTCTACCGGTAGTAAACCAAGGCCGCTTGGCAAGTCTCAGTCCAATCCGGAAATGTTTAATCCCCACACACGAAAGAAAGCTAGAAATGACCACCGGAGGAGAACAAAGCGCCGGAATGCAAAACGGACAACGGGGAAAATGCTCGAACGCATGAGACGAACACGTATGCAAATGCAATGCACATGATGACATGATATGAGATGCATGACAACGATAACAACATGTGGAGACAAAGACCCGAACCCGAGGAAATAAATATAACTTAACGCCGGAAACCGCAAGAGTTGGAGTACAAATTGGGAAAGTTACATCCGGGGTGTTACAACACTCCACCACTACGAAAGGATCTCGTCCCGAGATCTAGGACTGAAAGAACGCCAGGTACTCAGAACGGAGGTGATCCTCACGTTCCCAGGTAGCTTCACGGTCGTAATGGTGTGACCACTTGACTTTGAGAAATTTGATCGACTTGTTGCGAGTCTTGCGTTCAGTCTCTTCAAGAATAGCAACTGGGTGCTCACGATAAGAGAGATCTTCTTGGAGCTCAATGTCCTCGAAGTTGACAGTGCGGTCAGGAGTCTTGAAGCACTTTCGAAGCCGAGAGACATGGAACACGTCATGAACATTTGCAAAGTTTGAAGGAAGCTCGAGTTGATAGGCGAGGTCGCCTCTCTTGCTGACAATCTTGAAAGGTCCCACGTATCTGGGGGCAAACTTCCCTTTGATACCGAAGTGACAAGTACCTTTCATAGGAGAGACACGGAGGTAAACATGATCTCCAATCTTGAAAGCCAAATCACAGTGCCTACTATCATAGTAGCTCTTCTGGCGGGATTGGGCTGCTTTGAGGTTATCTCGAATGACTTTGCACATTTTCTCTGCTTCTATCATTAAGTCATTACCCAAAAGCTGACGTTCACCGGTTTCAGACCAGTTGAGAGGGGTACGGCACTTCCTGCCATACAGAATTTCAAAAGGGGCCTTGCCCGAACTTGCTTGAAAACTGTTGTTGTAGGAGAATTCAGCATAAGGAAGACAATCCTTCCACTTCATGCCGAAGGAGATCACACAAGCCCTAAGCATATCTTCAAGAATCTGGTTGACACGCTCGACTTGACCGCTAGTTTGAGGATGGAAAGCTGTGCTGAAGCGGATGTTGGTACCCATGGCCTTCTGAAAAGAATCCCAAAACTTCGAGGTAAAGATGCTGCCACGGTCTGAAGAGATCACTTGTGGAATACCGTGCAGAGAGACAATACGAGAGGTATAGAGTTCCGCCAATTGAGCTGCAGTGATCGACTCTTTGATAGGCAGAAAATGAGCCACTTTGGTGAGTTTGTCGATGACAACGAATATAGCATCATTGCCATGCTTGGACTTTGGAAACCCAGTCACGAAGTCCATTTCAATGTGGTCAAACTTCCATTCTGGAATGGCAAGAGGTTGGAGGAGACCTGCTGGCCTTTGGTGTTCTGCCTTCACTCTTCTGCAGACATCACATTCATTCACGAATTGAGCGATTTCGCGCTTCATTCGAGTCCACCAATAAGCTTGCTTGAGGTCCTGATACATCTTCGTGCTCCCAGGGTGGATGGAGAGGAGAGAATTGTGAGCCTCATTCATGATCACTTTACGGAGGTCACCTTTGGGTACAACAATACGATCCTCGAAGAAGAGAGTGTCCTTGTCATCAAGGCGGTAGCACTTGTACTTGGACTGACTCTTGGCAATCCCAATCTTCACCTTTTTCACCATAGCATCAAGAAGCTGGGCTTGGCGAATCTGGTCTTCCAAGGTAGGAGAGACTTGAAGGTTGGCGAGGAAACCTTGAGGAACAACTTGCAAATTAAGTTTGCGGAAAGCTTCACAAAGCTCGGGTTGATAAGGCTTAAGAATCAGACTGTTGCAGTACGCTTTCCTGCTCAAAGCGTTAGCAATCACATTGGCCTTGCCTGGAGTATACTCGATACTCGGATAGTACTCTTGAATCATTTCGACCCATTGAGTTTGCCTGAGGTTGAGATTAGGCTGAGTGAAGATGTACTTGAGACTCTTGTGATCAGTGAAAATGTCCACTTTTCTTCCCAATAGAAGATGTCTCCAAGTCAAAAGAGCATGCACAACTGCCGCCAACTCGAGATCATGAGTGGGGTAGTTCTTCTCATTAGGCTTCAACTGGCGAGATGTATAAGCAACAACTTTCTTCTCTTGCATCAATACCGCGCCAAGACCTTGGAGAGAGGCATCACAAAAGACCTCGTACGGCTTGGATTTATCAGGCGGAGTCAGAACTGGAGCAGTGATCAATTTCTCTTTCAAAGTCTTGAAAGAAATATCACACTCCGGAGACCAAACGTACTTGATGTGCTTTTGGAGAAGATTAGAGAGAGGCTTCGCGATCTTAGAAAAGTTTTCAACGAATCTTCGGCAATAGCTTGCGAGACCGAGGAAGCTACGGAGTTGCTTCATGTTCTGAGGAGGTTCCCAATTCACAATTGCAGACACCTTCTCAGGATTCACGGCAATGCCCTTGGAAGAGATGATATGACCAAGATAAAGAACCTCATCGAGCCAAAATTCACACTTGGAGAACTTGGCGTAGAACTGATGTTCTCTGAGCTTATCGAGAACCAAATGCAAGTGCTTGGCACGATCTTCCTTGTTCTTCGAGAAAACCAGAATGTCGTCGAGATAGACCAAAACGAAGTCATTGGTGTAGGCGTTGAAGATGAAGTTCATCATGCGAGAGAACGTCGGAGGAGCGTTGACGAGGCCAAAAGACATGACAGTGTATTCATATGAACCAAAGTTTGTCCTGAAAGCCGTCTTGGGAATATCTTGCTCACAGATTCGAATCTGATGATAATCCATACGGAGATCAAGCTTGGAGAATACTCGAGCACCTTTGAGTTATTCGAACAGCTCATTGATGTTGGGAAGTGGGTATTTGTTCTTGATGGTCTTCTTGTTCACTGGACGGTAATCAACACAAAGTCGGTCCGTTCCATCCTTCTTCTTCACAAAAGAACACCACAACCCCACGGAGAAGAACTAGGCCGGATGAGACCCATTTTCTCTTGAATATTGAGTTGCTTCTTCATCTCCTTCAACTCTTCAGGTCCGAGCTTCTAAGGACGCTTGCACACAGGTTTCGTACCAGGCTCAAGATCAATAACGAATTCAACTGGCCGGTGCGGAGGCATTCCTGGAAGCTCTTCTGGAAAAACGTCTTGATATTGGCAAACGACTGGAATTTGCGAAATAGTGTCCAATTCACCCTTCTCATTGAGAGAAAACAGACGGATAGTATCATCACGAGCGGCAAAGACAATTACATCCTCAGACGAATGAGTCAATTGAATCTGCCTGGCTGCACAATCAAGATGTGCCTTGTGCTTAGTAAGCCAATCCATTCCGAGAATAAGATCAATATCCGAGTTGCCAAACACCACCGGAGAAGAGAGAAACTTGTAATCGCCCAACGTGATAGAGACATCCGGGAAGCAATTGTTAGAAGTCATTTGCTTGCCCGGAGACACAATCTTCAACGGAACAGGAATCCTTTCGGTCACAAAATCATGCTTGGCCACAAATGCTGTTGAAATAAAAGAAAGTGATGCACCAGTGTCAAAAAGAACTTTTGCAGGAGCATCGTTAACAGGAAGGTTACCCATGATCACATCTGGTGAGTCCTCTGCCTGAGCCGCATTCAGCAAATTGACCTTGGCGTGCTTGGGGTTATGCTTGACCACAACTGTACTTGCCGATCTGATAGGAGGAGGAGGAGGAAGACGCCTCTAGTTGAAACACTTGTTGGCATAGTGACCCTTCTGTTGGCACTTGTTGCACGTGACCTCTGAAAGCGGACGGTGATACGGAGCACTCGATCTTGGAGCTTGAGACAAAGTCTTGTTCTGAAAGCCAGGGTTGGGTGGGTGGGAAGAACCACTGCCACCTTTGCTCTTCTGCTGATACGGCTGACGGAACGGAAGAGGAGGAAGCCAAAACTTCTGCTACTTAGCCACTTGAGTAGAGGAAGGAGTAACATCTCTGACTCGCTTCTTGGAAGCATCACACCTCAACTGAGCAGCCTCTTGCTTCAATGCCATGTTGTAGAACTCATCGTATCTCAAGGGCTCAAAGAGGACAAGAGCTAGCTGAATTTCTTCTCTGAGACCACCCCTGAACTGATATATCATGCTCTTCTCATCAAGGACGTCCTGCTTAGCAAAGCGGGCGAGCTTCTGGAACAAGTTGTTGTAGTCATAGACAGACAAAGAGCCTTGCTTCAGGTTGCGGAATTCCTCACGCTTGCTTTCAACCACGCTCTGCGGAATATGATGAGCTCGGAAATCTCGACGGAAATCATCCCAAGTGATAACACGTCCACCTCTGGAGTCCTTGTACTGCTGGAACCATTCTGCAGCTTGATCTTTGAGTTGGAAGGAAGCGAACTTGACAAAGTCCTCAGGCCTGACGTTACTGCACTCGAAATGTTACACAGATCCACAAGCCAATCGTCAGCATCGGTTGCCTCAACACAATTGCTGAAAGTCTTTGGCCCGTTAGCAAGGAACTGGTTGAGTGTAGCAAAGTGACTCTGATTGCTGCCTTGATTCCCTTGGTTGCCTTGATTGCGCTCTTGGAGAATTTGCATGATCAACTCTGTGTTTGCATTGGTTGCGGCCATCACAGCTTGCCATGCCTCCGCAGGAGGTGGAGGTGGTGGCGGATCAGGATTCAGAGTCGTGCGCGTTGGAGGAGCCATCCTGAAGAGGTTGATCACCATTAGCACATTGACAGATAAATATTGAAGCTGAATCCAACAGAATGAAAATTGCAACATATAGTCTTCACATCCGAACAAAATGAACGAATGCATTCCTCTTGAAATGGTCACATATCCATAAATTGAGAAGCCACATAGAATTAAGGTAGAGAAATAATTCAACAAGGTACGGATCAAGAACGAATAATCGGTAAGAAATCCCAATCTCAAACCAATATCCGTGGAAGAAGAACTAGAGCTACAAGAATTCCCACCTATGAAACTCCCAAACCTTTCCGGTTATGCAATCAGGTGTTGGGGATACATGGGAAGCATAATATCTCACCCAAACTAGCAAATCCTACATCCAGCTGTATCCATCCTTCAACACATAACCAAGAAACCTTCGGAAACCATCTACCTCAACCTTCGAAAAGCATCCGTTATACAAGTTATGGCGATACTCCCAAACTCCCGCCCCAGTACTGGGTGGCGTCGAGGTTATCTCACCAACGAACTGCATAAAAGAGATTTTCGATGTCGGCATACTAGACTCAGGTATTTCAGAAATGCAACGATAAAATTATGATGACAACACCTCAGAGCTCAACTCCCCGGGACACTTCCACTAAACCCCTGACAGGAGGCACCAAGACAATGTTCTCATCATAAAACCATCGGAACGATTCCAAGATACCCGCGTGATCCTAAATTTTTTTAGTGAAATTTGAGAAGAGAAGAGTCAAAACTCTACGTCAGGATGCCTTACCAGAGCGATGAGGAGACTGGGAAGTAAAAAGAATTCCTAAACTCTTTGATATATAATTCCTAAAGACTCAAAACATTTTTCTAGACACAACTCGGCCGCTAAAAACGATCAAGCAATGGGGCTCCTAAGGTCGGGGAAGGCTCTGATTACCAACTTGTAACACCCTCGATGCGACTATAGCTCCCACGTGTCTATGCACGACTTAGAGACATAATCGCATTGAAGGCATATGTCGCAAGTTAGGCAATCTTCACAAACATCCCATGTAATATAATAATAAAAGGGGAGATAACATAGTTGGCTTACACTCGCCACGTCAATCAAGTGCATAAATAACATTACATCATCCAAACACTCATGGCCCGACTACGGCGCCAAAATAAAAGAGAACCCAACATGCAACACCAGTCCCAATCACCCCCAACTGGGCACCACTACCGATCATCGGGAAAGGAAACATAGTAACGTTGTGAGTCTTCGTCGAACTCCCACTTGAGCTCATACGCGTCTCCTGGAGCGGAATCATCAGGCCCTGCATCTGGTGTAATAGTAATCTGTGAGCCACAGGGACTCAGCAATCTCGCACCCTCGCGATCAAGACTATTTAAGCTTATAGGTAAGGCAAGGTAAAATATGAGTGGAGCTGCAGCAAGCGACTAGCAAGTATGGTGGCTAACTTATTCGCAAAAGAGAGCGAGAAGAGGAGGCAAAGCACGAGCGAGAAACTAGAGAACAACCTACACCATGTCCACTTCCCGGACTCCGCCGAGAAGAGGCCATCACGGTAACACACTCAGTTGATTCATTTTAATTAAGTTAAGGTTCAAGCTATCTACAACCGGACATTAACAAAAACCATCTGCCCATAACTGCGGGCACGGCTTTCGAAAGTTCTAATCCCTGCAAGGGAGTCCCAACTTAGCCCATGACAAGCTCTCACGGTCAACGAAGGAATAGACCTCCTCCAAAGACGTTCCGATCAGACTCGGTATCTCGGTTACTCACGACACTTCGACAGGTTAAAACAAATCCAGCAACACCGCCCGAATGTGCCGACAAATCCTGATAGGAGCTGCACATATCTCTTTCTCAGGGCACACTCAGATGAACACTACGTACAACTAAAACCAACCCTCAAGTTGCCCCGAGGTGGCGCTGCAAGTGGCTCTATTTGGACCAACACTCAGAGGAGCACTGGCCCGGGGGGTTTAAAATAAGATGACCCTCGGGCTCCGGAAACCCAAGGGAAAAAGAGGCTAGGTGGCAAATGATAAGACCAATGTTGGGAATTGCTGGAAAAGCTTTAATCAAGGCGAAATATCTAGGGGTTCCCATTATAACCCAACCGCGTAAGGAACGCAAAATCCTGGAACATAACACCGATATGACGGAAACTAGGGCGGCAAGAGTGGAACAAAACACTAGGCGAGAGGCCAAGCCTTCCATCATTTACCAAGTATATAGATGCATTAAGATAACAAGATAATATAATGATATCCCAACAAGTAAAATAAATGTTCCAACAAGGAAAAGCCTCCAATCTTCACCTGCAACTAGCAACGCTATAAGAGGGGCTGAGCAAAGCGGTAACATAGCCAATCAACGGTTTGGTAGGACATGGTGGGTTAGAGGTTTGACATGGCAATTTGGGAGGCTTGAAAACAAGTGGTAGGCATCGTAGCATTGGCATAGCAAAAGAGCGAGCAAACTAGCATAACAAAGATAGTAGTGATTTCGAGGGTATGATCATCTTGCCTGCACAGTTGTCAGAGTTGACTGGATCCTCGAAAGCAAACTCAATGGGCTCCTCGTTAGCGAACTCGTCTCCCGGCTCTACCCAAACAAGACAAACAAGCAACAAGGATACAATCAACCACGTGCAAACTCAAACAACATGATGCAAAGACGATATGCTATGCGGGATGCAAAATGCAAGATATGACAGGAAATGCATGAACCTGGCCTCAACTTGGAATTCCAAGTGTGCCACTGGAAACATAAGATGAAATCGCTTGAAAACGATATAAAGAACACCAGAATCGAAGTTACGGTTTAAAAATGGCAAGCGATTCAAATATGACACCGGTCTGCGATTTACAGCAAGTAGGCATCTAAATGCAATGAGATGAACATGCTACAGAACCCAAACAAGACAAAAAAAATACATGGCAGGGATGCATACAAGATGCTTAACAAAAGTCTAGCACTGAGCTACGGCCAATTCATCCATTAACAGGTTCAAACAAGCATGGCAAAAATGCATATGACAAATAGTTCCTAGACTTAGTGAAATTAACACTTGTCTGGAATTTCAGACCAGGTAGCTCTCTTCGGAGCAACAAAACTACATGCTACAGGATCTGAACATGGCAAAGTAAAGCATAGCATGGAGCTACTCAAAGAGCTTAACGAAAGTCCCTTAGTGACCTTGAGCCAAAAGGGATCAGAAAATACAATTGCAAGCACGTGAACATAGCAAAAACATAATCGGTTTTCATACTTAGTGAAAACTGGCACATGCTGAAATATAACTCAAGTAGGCATGTTTATGAGCTCGATGCACTCACTACGGTGCAAGTCATGGCAAGACAAGCATACACCCATCAAGAAGGCACAAAATGAAATCTAGAAAAATGGCAAGAACAATATCATAGCATGCATGGATCAACTACAACATCACCGGCAAAATTGCTAACAAGTTGACAATCTGCCCAGATTCACAAAGTAGCAAAAATAGAGCTCGATTGACTCAAGCTAGGGTGCTCCATAATTTCAAACAAAGAAATGGATGGATAGAGTACTACAATATTAACAAAACATCCTTACTGATCATCCTCAAAAAAGGCACGGATCACTAGGAAACAACATAAACATATGGCATCATGAGATAAACAGCTGCAGGACTTAGTGAAATTACTAAGTCCTTGAAAACAGAATTAGCAAGTGCACCACTCTGCAAGCTTGCACTAGACACCACACACATCACAAAAATACATGGGTTGCACCTCTGGAGAGATGACAAAACCCTAAACAAAACACATGTAGAGTATCAGGGCATATCATGCACACATTAATCATGGCAAAAATGACAAAAGTGCTAAACAGAGTAGCAGATCTGACAATTAACTCAAGTAGCCCTCTTCTAACAGCATTTCGGGCATCAAGATGAACTCAAATGAAAATGATTCAATGTAATGAAATGATGTACTCTCTGAGATGAACATTTTGATATGCTATATGCATGAATCGGAGCTACGGATGCAAAGTTACGGAGCCGAGAACATGAGCACTTGAACTGAAAATTTCGGGACTTGGAGAAAAAAACGACCTCGGGTTTCACTGTTCACAGATCTGGGATCCGGGCACGGATTACGAAGTTCGCCGGAATTACGGTTCACACTGGAGAAGAAGAGGACAGCGGCCGGGGCAGCGAGGAGACGGCGAGGAGGTGGCGAGGAGGCGGCGCCGGCGGGCACGGACGCCGAGGTGGCGGGCATGGCGGACGAGGCGCGGCGACGCGCCGGCGTCGAGGCGGCGGGGCGCAGCGGCCGGCCGGCGTCGGGGCGAAGGGCGCTGGCGGGGGGCGCGGGCGGTGCTGCCCGGGGGGAGGCGTGGGGCACGCGTTGGCCGGGAGGGCCCGTCCCGGGCCCCGTGGGCTGGTGGCGGCGGCGAAGTGGGGCTGAGGGCGCGGGTGAATGGCGCTGCGACAAGTGGCGGCGGGGATGATCCGGACAATGTCCGTCGGTGCAGTTTTGTCTGGCGGCGCGCGATGAGGTGGATCTAGGGTTTTTCGGGAGGAAGGGGAAGGAGATTTCGGAGAGGGTCTATTTATAGGCCTAGAGGGAGTTTGGAGAGTCCAAATGAGGTGTGGTTTTTGGCCACGCGATCGTGATCGAACGCTCTAGATGATGGAGCAGAGTTAGGTGGGTTTTGGGACAAATTGGAGGGGTGTTGGGCTGCAACACACACGAGGCCTTTTCGGTCCCTCGGTTAACCGTTGGAGTATCAAACGAAGTCCAAATGATACGAAACTTGACAGGCGGTCTACCGGTAGTAAACCAAGGCCGCTTGGCAAGTCTCGTTCCAATCCGGAAATGTTTAATCCCCACACACAAAAGAAAGCTAGAAATGACCACCGGAGGAGAACGAAGCGCCGGAATGCAAAACAGACAACGGGGAAAATGCTCGAACGCATGAGACGAAGACGTATGCAAATGCAATGCACATGATGACATGATATGAGATGCATGACAACAATAACAACACACGGAGACAAAGACCCGAACCCGAGGAAATAAATATAGCTTAACGCCGGAAACGGCAAGAGTTGGAGTACAAATTGGGAAAGTTACATCCAGGGTGTTACACTCCCACGCTAACCCACCTATACTGCTAAACCTAGCCCGATCCCATCTCCCCTCCTCACCTCTCGTTCCTTCCTGCAGCGAACCCAGCATCGCCCGATCCCATCTATCTCTCCCTCGTTCTCCCTGTGCCGCCACCCACATACATCGTACCAGGGATCCTGATCCCTTTTCCTCCTCCCGTCAATCCCTCCATCGCAGACGCCGCCGCCCTAGAGCTCCACCGCTGCCCGTCGCCATCTACTCCTCTGGCCGCCGCGTCCTCCCTCTCCTCCTTCTCCAGCGAGCTAGCGCCCGCCTCCTGCTCGCCTCGCCATGGCGCGCCCCCGACCAGGTGCCACTCCACATCCGGAGTGCCCCTGCTCCATTCTCCTCCTCACGGCTGCTTGGCGCCTCATCAGCGAGCTCCTCCGTCTCCTCCTTCGTACGCCTCTGTGCCCGCGAGCGCTGGGATGTCAGTCTCCTCTCGCGTCCGAGGGGATCTCCGAGCACCTCGCCGCTCTCTGCTGCACGCCGTCGCCAAGACCGTGAGCCACAGCGCCCAGAGATGGCCGCATCTGCTCTGACCAGTTGCCTTGCGCCTCCACCCGTTTCCCCTATCCCCGGCGCTGCTTGCAGCTGCGCCAAGCCGCCGCTGTTGCCTCTGCTCTGCCCGCTGTCCTGCTTGACGGTGCAAAGTTCATCTTTAAACGCCTCTGTACCCCTGTTTCTCCATGGGCTTGTGTTCATCGTCGCTGTCGGCCGAGGCTCCTTGTGCTGTTTTGTGTTGGACGTCAAGGCCACCAAGTTCGACTACGGGGATTTGCCAAGTACCATTCGGATGCACCAAGTTCGACTACATGGACCGCCAAGTTCCTCCACCGATGACTCGAATGGCTACAAAACGTGAACCACTACCGTCGACCTGCAAAGACCCCGTGGGCGTCAAGTTCCGTGTCGTTGACCCCGAACCTCTACCAAAACGTGTATGACTACTTCCGTGTCCGAAGACCCGTGTACAACTACCGTCGCCGAAGGCCGTCGAGTGAACGTCTACCCACATCGTGTATTTGACCAAGTTCGATGACGACCTCCGAAGAACTCGGATTCGCCAAGTTCTACTACCATCGCCCCCGGAAACCTTGGATTCGTTAAGTACCTCTCCGAAAACGAACGTGAACCACTACTTCCCTCGAAGACCCATGAACAACTACTTCCACTACGAACTCGTTCCGCCCAAAACGCATGCTTCGAAGGTAACCCGGTAACCGGGATCACCCCATCATCTTGCATGACACGCTCTCGTCACACTTCCTTTTGCACCGACATCTCAATCGAGTACCGGAACTGGAACGTTGCCGTGGCACCGTTACCGTTATCGTTGCCGTGGCACCGCTTTTCTTTCCACCATGGTGACAAATGCTTCATAATGCTCTTATCAACATTTTCATAAAAACTTGCATAAAACTTGCACATGTCATTCGCATCATGATAATGACATTTAAATGTTTAAAATTGTTGTTTGCATTAAATTGCTAATGCATATGAGGATTTTCCGGAGTTGTTATTCGTTGTTTCCGGCCTCATTTAAACTTGCCTATATAGGTAGTTTTGTTGTGCTTCACCCCTTGCCATGTTAATCAACATTTAATATTGTTGGGTACATAAACGAGAGAGAACTAAATAAGTCACGTGGTGTTTCGTCAATACGCAACGGAGTTGCATATTGAGATCCACTTAATTTGTAGGTTTGCTTGTGCACTTTGCCATGCCATGCTTCATTAAACCGGACATGCATTATACTTGGTTGTGCATCATGCCATGCTTATGTGTTGGGTGTTTACTATGTTGTTTGCTTTCTTTCCGGTGTACTTTCTTCTCGGTAATCCGGTAACGTCGTGTTTGTGAGGATCCGTTTAACTACGTCCGCTTTGTCTTCTTCATGGAATCGTTCTTCTTCCTTGCGGGATCTCAGGCAAGATGATCATACCCTCGAAATCACTTCTATCTTTGCTTGCTAGTTGCTCACTCTTTTGCTATGCCTATGTTGCGATACCTACCACTTGCTTATCATGCCTCCCATATTGTTGAACCAAGCCTCTAACCCACCTTGTCCTAGCAAACCGTTGTTTGGGTATGTTACCGTTTTGATCAGCCCCTCTTATAGCATTGCTAGTTGCAGGTGAAGATTGGAGTTTGTTCCATGTTGGAACATGGATATGTTGGGATATCACAATATCTGTTATTTAATTAATGCACCTATATACTTGGTAAAGGGTGGAAGGCTCGGCCTTATGCCTGGTGTTTTGTTCCACTCTTGCCGCCCTAGTTTCCGTCATATCGGTGTTATGTTCCCGGATTTTGCGTTCCTTATGCGGTTGGGTTATAATGGGAACCCCTTGACAGTTCGCCTTGAATAAAACTCCTCCAGCAATGCCCAACATTGGTTTTACCATTCGCCACCTAGCCTCTTTTTCCCTTGGGTTCTGCAGACTCAAGGGTCATCTTTATTTTAACCCCCCCCCCCGGGCCAGTGCTCCTCTGAGTGTTGGTCTGAAATGGGCAGCCCGCGGGGCCACCTCAGGGCAACTCGAGGGTTGGTTTTACTCGTAGCTGGACCTATCTGAGTGTGCCCTGAGAACGAGATATGTGCAGCTCCTATCGGGATTTGTTGGCACATTCAGGCGGTGTTGCTGCACTTGTTTTACCATTGTCGAGGATGTCTTGTAACCGGGATTCCGAGTCTGATCGGGTCTTCCGCTAGAAGGAATATCCTTCGTTGACCGTGAGAGCTTGTGATGGGCTAAGTTGGGACTCCCCTGCAGGGATTTGAACTTTCGAAAGCCGTGCCCGCGGTTATGGGCAGATGGGAATTTGTTAATGTCTGGTTGTAGATAACATGAAACTTAACTTAATTAAAATGAATCAACCGAGTGTGTAACCGTGATGGTCTCTTCTCGGCGGAGTCCGTGAAGTGAACACGGTGTTGGAGTTATGTTTGACGTAGGTTTTTCTAGGATCACTTCTTGATCATAGTTGTTCGACCGTGCTTTTGCCTTCTCTTCTCGCTCTCATTTGCGTTGTTAGCCACCAAATATGCTAGTCGCTTGCTGCAGCTCCACATCATACCTTTACCTTACCTATGAGCTTAAATAGTCTTGATCGCGAGGGTGTGAGATTGCTGAGTCCTCGTGACTCAAAGATACTTCCAAAACCAGCTTGCAGGTGCCGAGGTTACCGTGCAGATGAAGCAACCAAGCTCAAGGAGGAGCTCGATGAAGATCTTGTCCTTTGTGTTGATTCGTTCTAGTTGATCAGTAGTGGAGCCCAATTGGGGTCGATCAGGGACCGTGTCACTTTTTGGGGTAGTCTTCTTTTATTTTGGGTTCCATAGTCGGACCTTGATTGTATCTGGTTGATGTAATACTTTATTCATGTAATTGTGTGAAGTGGCGATTGTAAGCCAACTATATATCTCTTTCCCTTATGTATTACATGGGTTGTGTGAATATTACCTCACTTGCGATATTGCTTTCAATGCGGTTATGCCTCTAAGTCGTGCTTCGACACGTGGGAGATATAGCCGCATCGAGGGTGTTACACGGAGCCAGCCCGGAGCGCGGTTTTCCTCTTCTCATCGCCCGCCGCCGTCATCAGGAGCGTGGTGGCAAGGTTATTCTCTGAAACACTTGGTGCACTCAACAAAGGGTCGTACCAGGATGGCGGAGCGATGGCCCGAGCTTTGTGGGGCACCATTGGTGGCGGGTTTGGAGGAGGATTTGGGCGGATCTGGAGTCCTTGGTAGCAAGGAGTAAGAAAGGGGATCTGGAGCAAGATGAAGGGGAGTAATGAAGACAGTGCAGCCCGTGCCAGCCTTTTGTCAGTCGAGCAGTTGCCGAGGCAGCATGGGGAAGCGGAGACGCCCACGCCCTGTCAATCGCCACACGTCAATCAAGGCCACAGGCTATTGGGGCCTGTGGTGCTCCGTACTTGCCCCTTGGCTTCGCCTCGAAGCCAAGTCCGAGCGCGCCTTGAGCCCGGGGGCTACTGTCGGCGTTCTCGGAATGGTGGTCCCCAGACTTGCCTACCTGCGGCCCATGGCATGGCTCCTCTAGCGGCCTGGTACGACCCATCTTCACCAGCAAACACTCAAGACCCTCGCGAGGGGCCAAGCCTCATGAGGCGGACGACACAAGACCTCCTCAGGGGCAGCCTCACTAGGCTGGCTCACGAGGAGCAGAGAGATCAAGGTGAGGGGCACCTCGTGAGGTTCCTGTGACATGAGCCATGACGACCAAGGCTAGGCGGGTGACAGGTGGGCGCCAGCGGGCGCAGAGCACCAGTTGCCTCTTTGGTGCTAAAGGAGCAGGTGCAGACAAGGAATCTCGAGGCATCAGGCAAAGGTTTCCATATCGGTGCAACAAGACCAAGACCAGCAGGACGGAGGTCATCGTGGAGCCCACGACAGCGTCACCACCAGAGCCTTTGGCAGGCGAAGACCACCTTTTGTCAGGATAGCTTGTACTAGCTGTCCCCCTTCAAATTGGCCGTTGTGGGATCCCTTCCCGCCTAATATTTGGGAAGAGGACCAGGGCCTCTATAAATAGGACTAGCCTCCAGCACAGGGGGAGAGAGAGCTTGGACGGATCATTCAAATCTCCTCAACCACACAGGCTCACCGAGCTCAAGAATACCTCTTCTCAGGAGGTAGTCCTTCCCTTGCACTTGTTCATCCTCAGCCTACAAGGCAATCCACCACACCACACTGGAGTAGGGTATTACACCACACCGGTGGCCCGAACCAGTATAAACTCTTGTGTGCCTTGTTCCGCGAGTTCGACGAGCTGAGCTTTGAGATCATGGTGAGTGAGTGAGCTAGGGGGAAGGAGAGATCTTCGTGCTCACCCCAGAGTTCAAACCGTAGGGGTTTTGCTGGAACCCGAAATCCGACATTTGGTGCGCTAGGTAGGGGAACACCGAAGCTTTCCTTCCGTCGATCCACACTCCACCATGTCCATGGCAGACGCGCATCGAGCTCGCGCCGAGCGCCGGGCCGCCCTGGCCGCCCACATCGCTCAGACAGGCCCTGTCGGCGGGCCTCCCCATCGTTATCCATCACCCGCCGCCAACGTCGCCACCGGCCCGACGGGGAAAGAGCAGCAAGCATCTTCGCTACACCCCTCAGTGCAGCGGGACGGCCGCACCGCCACCCCGTCGCTGACTCCAGCCAGCTCATCATCCCACACTCGCCGCACGCCCACGGACGCGCAGGCCGTGTTGCTCATGGCACGTGAGCTCCTGCGCTACTGCCCGGTCGATGACCTCTACGAGCACTGGCTGGACCGCATCACCGACCTCGTTAGTGCCGCTGGGGGCTCACCCGCACCATCTCTCTCGCCACCTCGCCCTCCTCCAGCCGCGCGTGACGTAGCCCACGGAGCACCTCCGCCACCTCCACACCAAGACGACGCCCTAACACCAAGACGCGCGGCCCCTCAACGCAGCCCACCGCATCAGGCGCCCGCACGCGAGGAAGGAAGCTACCAAGAAGTTCCCCGGCCGCAACAAAACATTCCAGCACTCCTGGCGCCACCACGTCAAGATCGCGTGCCGCCTGCGATGGCGGTGCGCAGGCATCGAGAATAGGCCCCGCCTCTACAAAGGGCCCCGATGGCCACAGCGGGGTGCCGTGCCTTCACTCCGGAGCTGAGTAGCGTTGTCTAGCCAAGAAAGTTCAAGCCAGACCTGCCTCCTCGCTACGACGGCACCCCTGACCCTGCGGAGTTCTTGCAGCTCTACGAGCTGAGCATCGCGGCGGCCAATGGCGATGAGAAAGTCATGGCGAACTGGTCCCCATGGCTCTCAAGGACGACGCTCGCTCGTGGCTCCCGAACTTGCCCCCGGGGTCAATCTCTTCCTGCGGTGAGATGCGCGACCGCTTCATCGCCAGCTTCCAGGGCACTCACGACTGCCCTCCGGGCGTGGATGACCTGCGCCGCGTCAAGCAGTAGCCGGGAGAGACCCTGCAGAAGTACATCCAGCGCTTCAATAGCGTTCGCCTCAAGATCCCCAAGGTGACGGATGAGGCCATCATCTCAGCGTTTTCCGATGGCGTCCGCGACGTCAAGATGAAGGAGGAGCTCGCCATCGAGGGGTTTTGGAATATTTGGGAATTTATAGTGCAAACCAGGGGTACGGGAGGCCACCGAGGTGGGCCCAACCCACCTGGGCGCGCCAGGGGGTCCTGGCGCGCCCTGGTGGGTTGTGCCCCCCTCAAGGCACCGCCCAGGTGCAGCTCTGGCCCATTTAGTTCCTTCTGGTCCATAAAAAATCCATAAAAAGTTTTGCGGTGTTTGGACTCCGTTTGATATTGATTTTCTGCGATTTAAAAAACAAGCCAAATACAGCAACTGGCACTGGGCACTGGGTCAATAGGTTATTCCCAAAAAATGATATAAACTTGCTATAAAATGATTGTAAAACACCCAAGAATGATAAAATAACAACATGAATACTTCTTAAATTATAGATACGTTGGAGATGTATCAGCATCCCCAAGCTTAATTCCTACTCGTCCTCGAGTAGGTAAATGATAAAAGAAATAATTTATGAAGTGTGAAT